>NC_044500.1:7273040-7588040 GCF_902362185.1 Chanos chanos | reverse complement strand
TAATGCTTATGTAATCTTGACCCTAAGTGTTTCACTGATGTGCTAGTTAGAACATACTGGAAATGAGTGCGCTATTAAAGTGAAAATTAGTCTCAGTTTAATACCTGGGACCAAATGGTCCTCCAGGTATTTAAGATGTGCTGAGGCAGTCAACTTCTGATAAACCAACAGCAAAGCATATGACTCGTTAAAGTAATAGATTCATCCCGGTCGTTGATTCTCTTATTATTTTTTTTTTCCTTTTTTTTTCTTCTTCTCGTTTTCGTATTAAAGTAGATTTGCGTCTTGCTGTGTTTTGTGCCAGGCGGTATTAATGTGAGCGTTACGCGTTCAGATATTAAAAATGAGACCGTTATTTACTGCACAGCCGAGCCCTTGACATCTCCCATTCACTCCCAGAAACAACGACCCTCAGCTGCTGCCGTGACGACGGGCCGCCTGTCGCCTAGCAACCGTCAGCCCACATAATTGTCTCTCTCCACATTCTCACCGTGATGGGATTTGCTCAGTATTATGACATACGCAATTTTTTTTTTTCTTTCTTTCTTTCTTTTCTTTTTTTTTTTTTTTGGCTTGTGCAGCAGGGCATTTCACAGCTCTATGTGTGTGTGTGTGTGTGTGTGTTTGTTTATTTTTGTTTACATTTATGCTTTGCCCTAAGGCAGGGGCGGGTTGATTTTCATATGGGTAATGTGATCGCGCCATGCATAGCCCTCGGAGTTATTCGTTCACTTAAGCCTCTGTGATGTCATATGTCCATGCCCGTGAGATGTTGATTGTAACACACATAGCCATGGGAAAGATTTAGCCTATGTCATATGGAATGAATCAAGAGACAGAGCAGGAGAGTTCTCAGGGCTATGTGATCCACTTAGAGGCAGTTTTAAAACAGACCACTCAGGACAGACCATGCCATTTTTTTTTTTTTTTATGGCTGTGTAATTCACATCCAGCAGTCCAAACCAGGGGTGTGTTCTCCCTGTTCAGGCCTTTCATTGCGCTTAAGAATTATTGGACTCGTGCTTGCCCAGAACTGAGGCTTGAGTTCTGTCTGGAGCTCAGTTTTCGACGTGTTTCCCGCCGCCTCCGTCGCTCCATTCCGCTAAATCGATCAAGCCTCGAACGAGACAAACGTTCGCGCAATCAGTCCGTTTAAAAACCTGGGAGAGTGTGGGTGTTGTCACTTCTCCTGACAGTTACAGACGACTGACTTAGTCATCTCTTTCACAAGCCTTGATTTGATCTGCAACACGCCCCCCCCGGTGCTCACTTTCTTCTAAACCAATAAGGGTTAAACACAGTTGACAAATCGCTCTTTGATTTCAAGTATTAAGTATTACAAATACAAATATACACAGTGTTGAACTACATTTTGAAATGTGGCATCGGATCACTGAATGACTTGCCTTACATGTTTTTTTTTTTTTGTTGTTGTTGTTTTTTTTTGTTTTACAGACCATATGCATATTATTGTGGCTTGGATATGACTCACATAACCAATGTTTATATTGTTGTTGAGATCCTGAAAATTATAGCATCCCTCCAGCACTCTGTAATTTTTTTTTTTTTTGTCGCTATGCAAAGCCATTCTCAGGAGTCAGGAGAGGGTACAGGAAATAAAAAGATTCTTGATTGCCCCCCCCCCCCCCCCCCCCCCCCCCGACAGGGCGGCGAGCTGCACGCAGGAAGTGCCCCTCCAGGGGAGAGTGACGTCTCTGGACATCTGCCCTGACCACCGGCAGCTACTCAGCTGCTCCCGTGATGAGAGTCTCCAGCTGGTGGATCTGAGGATGAACAATTCCAGGGTCACGTTCAGGTAGGAAATACAACTCAAAAGGAACCTTGAGAATCACAGTCAGAGAGTGAGAACGCTGTCTGAAAATCCAGCCTGACATTCACGTTGGGAGAGACTTTATAGAAACGCGGGACTCGTATTTGGGTAGTGAATGATCAAACGGAAATTTGAGAATGACGTTGGGATAGGGAGGAATCTAGTGGAAATTCCGGATTCTCATTCGGTTTGGGAAGCACCTTCTAAAAATCGTCGAGTTGATGTCAGGTAAGGACAGGTCATAGAGAAAACGTGGAATTACATTTGGGTTGAAAGCGACCAGTCAAAACATGCCATCTGCTCTCTAGCGAACAAGCTCAGAGTGTAAGCAATTCCAGTGGGTTGATTTCTCCACACGTCAACCACTGTGACCAAAAGTTCAGAAAGTCTCTTGGACTTTCTTCACCTTAACGGGAAAATCAAGGTCAAAGTACAGTTTGTCTCATCTTTTTTTTTTTTTTTTTTTTAATTTATTTCTGGGCACATCCCATAAAGAACATGGCACAAAGTAACTCTTACTTTTTTTCCCCAGTCCTTTTTCACTTTCAAACACACACTTTAGACAGTTTATATCTGGTCACATATTTTGCCGGTCAGCGCACATTACGGCAGAGGGGGATTATACAGCCTTTGGCAGCAAGACTGCTCAGAGGTTTAAGAAATAGGATGCTTGATGTACGATCATCTCACTGAGCCCACCAAACAGTGAGGAAACAACAACAACAACAACAAAAACGTTTCCCTAGCACGTGGAGACAAGTCCTTTGAAAAGGACACTTAGATTTAGTCGGTGAGGATGTTGCTTAACTGGAGTTTCTCAAAGGCACTGTGATGCAGTGTCTCCTGTTTCCACTCTCTAACCCCTACAGTGACATTCCTGGAAAAAGTAATTAATTTTCTCTTCATTCCCCAGTTAAAAGCTTGTTTAAACAGAGCCTTATCACACTCTATACGGCTTAAAGTCTCCCATGCACAAGGCATGACACTCTTTATGTGGTCTTACCGTAATAGTAAATTGCACCAGGTAACAGGTAAAGAAGAAGAAAATACAATTAAACTATGTAACCAGGCAAAATGAATTAGGATAGCCAAAAGATGTGGAACGGACAGTTTCTTTTAAAAACCTACTATATATTTTTTCCGTAGGAATTTCTTCTCACTGTCTTGTTGCTATGCCAGATGAAGGCATAACAGTTACCCATTTTAACCAGTTGGATGAAACATTTCATGAATTATATACGATGTTCTTTTCTTTTCTTTTTCTTCTCTTTTCTTATTTTCTTTCTTTCTTTTTTTTCTTTAACCTGGTTTCGCTAGGGCCGAGGGCTTCAAATGTGGATGCGACAGCACCAAGGCCATATTCAGGTGAGAGAAGACTAAATTCGGTCCTGGACCCTCTTAGCCCCTCTGGTCATGTCACAGCCTATTTACCAACAGTGGAAGCAGAAGGACTTTGGGTTGCGCTCTGCAGTGGACACCTGTGTACCGCTGCCAATTCATGACGACACATTCCACAGCACTCACAGTATTCTGGTTTACAACTGAATGTTTTTTTTTTGTTGTTGTTGTTGTTGTTGGCTTTTAAATGAACCCTCTCATGATTTGTAAAGTCCTGACACCCCCCCCCCCCCCCCCCTTCCCGGGGACAATCATGTGCCCTGATCCGGATTTGGAAAACATCATGTCTTGTTTTCTTAATGACTCAACTCACATGGACGGCTGTGATCCCTTTGGGGAAAGACAGCTGGCAAGATTCGCCTCATTGGTTGACTCAATTTTCGGAAAAAAAAAAAAAAAAAAAAAAAATTCTAAGAGATTCCTCATGCTTCTGGTCTCATTCTGGAAGGTGCTGTGGTGGGCAACGATATCATCTGAGCCATGAAAGATGGACTGTGGCGAAATATTTTAACCAGTAAGAGATCTCTCTGGAAAGATTAATACAGTCACGTCACATTATATTATTGCGGTGTTGAAAGCCGTAAGACGAACTTGCTATGTGATTTGTAGTAGCAATTACCGTCCGGTTTAATGTTCCATTGGAGTGCTCTTTTGCCAATTTGATGTAAAAGCTCTGGCTCCGCAGTTGCTGAATCACTGTCTTTTGTTTCTCTGACAGTATATTTACTTGATATCTGAACAAAAAAAAAAAAAAAAAAAGAAGAAAGAAGGACAGAAAGAAAGAAAAAAAAAAGAGAGAAAAAATGTTGTCGCATCAGCTAGCTTCGAAAAGGATTAGGTAACTGTAGATTTTCTCTATTTTTAGCCTTTTGGAGTATTCTACATACGCTTCCGTGGGTCAGCTGAAGAGCAGAGAACAGCTAACTGCGTCTAGTAAGCAGTCCCCCGCCACCCCCCCCCCTCCCTTTGTGCTTGTTCTTCTTCTTGTTAGAGAGTCCAGGCGACATGATCTATTTGATGTTAGATGAGAGAGAATGAGAGTGAAAGAGAGAGAGAGAGAGAGAGAGAAAGAGAGAGAGGGAGAGGGAGAGGGAGAGAGAGAAGGAGAGAGAGAGAGAGAGAGGGAGAGAGAGAGAGAGAGAGAGAGAGAGAGAGAGAGAGAGAGAGAGAGAGAGAAAGACAGAGGTGATTGCAGGATTTCGCTTCTCACTTCTGATGCCCAACGACTCCCTGCTGAGGCATACACTTTGCAGTTTCCATGGTAATAGTCGGACCAGAATGCTTTGTGGTTTTAGCGGAGGGCTGGGCCTGGTTTGTAATATGCAGAGAGGAGAAGAGAAGAGAAGGAGAGGAGTAGAAGAGAGGAGAGGGGAGGAGAGGAGAGGAGGGGAGATAAAAGGAGAGAAGAAGAGAGAAGTTTGTGGGCACAGTAGAAGTTTTCCCTTTTTCTTGTAAAG
Organism: Chanos chanos; assembly: GCF_902362185.1. Taxonomy (NCBI): domain Eukaryota; kingdom Metazoa; phylum Chordata; class Actinopteri; order Gonorynchiformes; family Chanidae; genus Chanos; species Chanos chanos. Next base: position 7,583,354 of record NC_044500.1, on the reverse strand, counting down.
TGTCCACAAAGACTGAGTCAGTGGCAGACGGAGGGCTTACTCTCCCCCATCTGTTGCTGTGCTGCCCCAGGCCAGCCTGGGCTCGAGTACCCAATCTGTTAGTCAGGTCACTGCACACAACTAACCACCAGTACCAAACCAGTCACACCATCTCAGCTCCATCCTCAGAAGAACTCCACACCTATCAAAGGGTTCAACAATGCAAAACATGTATCATCATCACAGAAAAGCATTTAAAGAGTCGAAATAAAGCCGTCGTGTCTGAACCATGATTTTTTTTTTTATTCATATGAACATTTATTTATCCATATGTGTGTGTGTGTGTGTGTGTGTGTGTGATGTAATAGCTGCTTTGTAACATGCACTATATATTTCAGCACTGCCATAACTTTTATACTGATATCTTGAATTTGTTTGTTTTGGGTTTTTTTTTTTTTGTTTTTTTGCTTTTTTTTAAATTTTTTTTTTTATTTGGACCTGCACTGCCCCACTTTTATAGCTCTAAATTACACCTCTGAGAATGTAATCATAGCTTGTTCTGCCAGTTGCATTACCAGCAATGGCAAATCTAGCCTCGAATTGGATGAATAATTGGATGAGGCTTATACAGCGAATAAAACACTGTGATTTCTTTTTTTTTTTTTTTTTAATTTTTTGAGCGCACAGAGGCAAAAAGTTCTTCCAATTTGGTGACTGCTTTATTTATGCTTGGGATGGCCAAAATGTTCATAGCGTTTCTCTGATTTCACTATGTTCAGAGAAGAGTCTGCGATGGTTTTTATTTGCGCTGATAACACTCGCTGAAATGAGTCGTCAGACTTTTCTCACTGAATGAATGAATGAAAAAAAAAAAGAGTTGTAGGAAAGACAGGTGAAAAAGATGAAAAAATTGAAATAAAAAAAAATTCTCTCTCTCTCTCTCTTCAGCCCAGACGGTAGTTATTTGGCAGCTGGCTCGGCTGATGGAGCTGTGTACATCTGGAACATAAACACCGGTAACCTGGAGACCCGTCTTCCAGACATGCATAGGTAACGGGCTCCTCCAGGTTCACAGGAGTCTTTTCACTCAACACTTAAGCATACATTTACACTTTGCTTCTTATGTAATTCCAGTGTATTATCCATCGGAGGGTAGTGGGGGGTCTTTCTCTGAGACGAGGAAATCTGCGGATTTTGTTTCTCACTGTCCGTTGGTCACGTAACCTTGTCAAGTCTCGTTCTACATTCCCTGTTTTACCAAACTTACAGCGCACTTCAGCGGCTTGAGGGGCTATACGATCACCTCAACTGAAATTGCTATGGATTCATGCCTTCCTCTTACACCATATGGTTCTGATTGACTGTATTTGGAAAACCAATAAAAAAATGTCATCAAGAGATATTTTGTTTTTTGGATAGAGAGATTACTTCCTGATTGCTTTCAATAGAGAAAGAACTTGGGGGAGGAAAAAAAAAAAAAAAACCATGGCTGGCTGTTAAATTGAAGTTTTTGTGTGTAAGACTGCTGTTGTTTTTCATATGTTTACAGCTGACGGAAACGAATTGTTGCCATTAAGTCTGATACACCCCACAGCCTTTTTAGCTCTGAGTCTCTGTTCTCAGTTACTTCACTGGGTGTCAGACAACTAGGAACTGATTACAGTTACCAGGCGTGGTTGCGTTCAATCTGTGATATCTATTACTGAGCACAGAAAAGGCTTTAGGCTGCTGGATGAGGTCTGCGGTCTGTTTTGTAGTGCTTGAGAAATACAAAGGAGGTATGTGTTGATGGAAAAACATAAAAATATGACCAAAAAAAAAAAAAAAACCCACTTAAAACTATGCAAGGAAGCCTTTTTTTTATATAAATAGTAGAAAAAGGAAAATACAAAACAAAAAAAGCACAAATAACAGATAAATAAAAACGCAACGGAATGATTTGGGGGCATGACTTTGAGGTGGTCCAGCAAAGCCGACATATGCTTTCCGTGACGGTGTGTTTACGCTTCCTTGGTAGAGGTATCTTCACTGTTGTGGATAACATTCGGGAAACCTATATTACGGCGAAAATGAAAGGGACTATGGATCTGGTAATGGTATCTTGAGTACTCTGGAGTGGTGTTTTATCTCTTGATTGTAAGAGGTGTGTCCAAGGCACTTAGTAAAAATGTTAACGGGCTCCTCTTGTGTTTCCTAAGGTCTTGCATCAATGCGGTCGCCTGGTCCGTGTCGGGGGAGTATGTGGTCAGCGTGGACAAGAGCCGGAGAGCCGTCCTCTGGAGTGACATCTGAGACTGCCGGAGGACTACCCTGTCCTTGGATTACTTACAGAGCGTGCGTTTCCATGTCAATGCGCCGCGACATGGAATAGAGTACATTTAAAGATCAGGACCCAACCTTGGTCTGTCAGAAACAGTGCGTCACGTTCTACAGCTTCCTCCTTCCGCCTTGACAAGAACCTCCCGTCGTCACGGAACGCTCCAGAAACTTTGGGGCCCAAAGACTGACTACAAAAGGGAACCGTTTGGAATCTTGGTTGAATAAATGATAAACTCTCTTCTACAGTAACTTGGGGGGACGAAACTCAAATCGTACACCAATGATATGGTATAGTTATATACCGTTGATATGAAAAATATAGGCATCAGTTTTAATGTCCCGTTTTTGTATCCATGGGCTTCATCATAATCATATGCTTTAATATGCTTCCCCTTTCCACTGTCCCATAAATGGAACTTTGTTCACATTGTAGCTCAGCTTCCTGGAAAAAAGGAATTCATATTTTATCTTATGATACATAAGGAACTTTTTAGCCTGCAGATGGGAAATAGAAGGGACCGAGACAGTCTGCAAAACAGGTGTCAGATTTAAAAAAAAAAAAAAAAAAAAAAAAGTATGTGCGGGTTTGGCAGTTATATCAAATTTTCCCTCAGTAAAGTGTTGTTTTTGTTTTTTTTTCCAAGGAAAAAAAAGGGGAATTCCACTCGCTGCACAACTGAATTGTTTGTAACCAATGTAAACACAAAGCTTTAGTCAGGACAACGCAAGGACAAAAAGTCTCAAACTCAGTCTGTCCATGCACCATTCACATTTCAGCACACTGTGGGCCCCTTCATGCTTTTCTGACTTCGTAAAAAAAAAAATGATTAAAAATAGTCTTGTTACTTTATCATACGCAGTGAAAAAGACACGTGTTTCCAAGTAGTTATGGACTAAAACACCTTCTCATTGCCTCATTGAAGATTCTAATGCAGAAGTATCACTTATGAGGCTAAAAGAGAAGAAAATGGCCAGACCCTCCCCACGCATCTTCCATCAGAGGTGGAAGACCACAGAGACTGTTCTTAATGATAAAATGCACTTGGTGAATAAATAGATGGTGTGATTGTTACCCAATCAGATTATCCCATGGTATAAGGACAGGTTATGCCAAGTGTGTTTTGACAGGACGAAAGCCTCCTCTTCACTTGATAACATTTTGTAAGAATCTGTCGGTATGCTGCTTTGTCGTATTATAATAGCAATAGCTATAAAAAGTCTGACGTCGATTTCTGTTTGTCTGAAAGATTTATCAATATTGGCGGTTAGGACACTCATGGAGATGTTCAATCTCAGTCAGGCCATGGAGATTATTAGCTTGGAACTTAATAAGTGGAGGATATTCTACAATGCTAAAGGAAATGTGCTCTCCATTGGGAGCAATGGCCTCTGTCGAGTTCAGTGAAACAGAACATTCTATTGGCTCCTTTTATGAGGTTCCATAGCTTCCATTGTGACATCATTCCACTGGAATCCCCCCAGCTAGCCATTTACATTGATTTACTGATCTCACAAAGATATACAGATTGTAACTGCACCAAAGTTCAAGCGATATTACACATTATCCAACCCTGAGATATTGTCTTCTGAATGAAGCTGTGTATTCAATGTGTCTTTGGTTGTGATGTTATTTAAGGGGAAATGTTTACAGTGGGAATAACCACTTGGAGTTGTGTTTTTGTGTCGGCATTTGAAAACTTGAATGGACAAGATATGCACATTTATTACAGTCTGTTTTACATCTGTAACAAACATCCTTACCATTACACCTTTTACATCAGCATATTAGGGAAAATGGAATGAATTCATAAAAAGGGTTAAAAAAACACAATAAAAAAAGATTTAGAGGAGTTCTAATATCTTCTATTTTCTAATACTGCCTTTTAGCAGATTTTTGATTTTTTTTTTTTTTTCTTTTGTGATCTGACAACGTGTTTGCTACTACCCCTGAGTCCTGAGTTTGCATTGGGGCTGCAGTGGGTTGGTGTATTTTATACTAAATAAATCTAACAGAGTGGACCACTGTTTACCAGTATGAGATGGAATGTGTCTGTACGTGTGGCATAAAATGAAGTAAATGTCCCTGATTTGCACAAAATAAATAAATAAAATGAAGAAGTAAATAAATTTCAAAGTCTCTATGAAGACTTGAAATTCTATCTCAGTTATCTCACTTCTGCTATGTTTGAATCGTTTTTACATTTTTTTTATTTTTTATTGTGCTTTCTGGCTTTAGGTTGTTAAAAAATAGGTTAACAATCTAAAATCTGAGGTTGTTATTTATTTTTTTTTTTTTTCCAGTGGAGAGTTTGAGTTACTGCACGTTATGCTTTGTAAGAAACACTCATTTAATAATTCAGATTTAACATTTGATAAATGTTATAATGTTTAGCAAAGGATGAGGTGTATAATTTACACACCCACACACTTCATCTTCCAATACGTAAGGGGTCCCTCTGCAAATAGCCACGGGCAAGTTTAATAAGAGTCAGTTTAGACAGTTCTTTCCCCCAAATGCCATGTAGCCTTTGTATGTTGATTGTTGATTTCAAATATCCGTAAAAGCAGTCAGTACAGTGTGGATTTGTATGAATGTGTGTTTGTGCGTATATGTGTCTGTTTGTGGTAAGCAGCCCCCAGCCCCCCCCCCCCCCCCCCCCCCCCCCCCCCCTCTCCACACCTCCCTCTTTGACAGTGGTTTGATTCTCTGCTAAGGGAGGCCCAAAACCATAACTGCAGGACAGCATGACTGACGTAAAGGAAAGGACATAAATAATGCCCCTTCTTTTGCCCCCTCCTGCGTGATTATCCCCCCCCCCCCCCAGAGAACCCACTATGCAGTGAGGGAATTTTGCATGCCTCCCAGTGTCCCCCTCAGCCGTGGCAGGACACAGAGAACCGGGCGTAAGCCATGCCTCGATGTTTGAGACGAGAAACCACTCTTGAAAACGCGTACATCTTCACACTGGTCGGGGAAAAGAGAAAAAGACAGCAAGTGTATGTTTGTGTGTGTGTGTGTGTGTGTGAGAGTGAGACGGAGAGACTGTGTGTATCTGTGTGTGTGTGTGTGAGAGAGAGAGAGAGAGAGAGAGAGAGAGAGAAAGGGAGAGAAAGAGTGAGAGCGGAAGGGAGGGAGGGAGAGAGAGAGAAAGAGAGAGAGAGAGAGAGGAAGGGAGGGAGGGAGAGAGAAAAAGAGAGAGAGAGAGCGAGAGAGGGAGGGAGGGAAGAAGGGAGAGAGGGAGGGAGGGAGAGAGAGAGAGAGAGAGAGGGAGACTGACAGGGCTGTAGTGAGAGACAGAGACCAAGCTTCATGCAGGAACTCTAACGCTGGGCTCTTCACATTCAGGATATTCCCCTCAGGATTTTGTCCACCAAAAATTCAACAACACAACGCTGAACAGGGAGAGGAGCAGAGAGAGAGAGAGAGAGGGAGAAAGAGAGAGACAAAAGAGAGAGAGAGAGAGAAGCTTCCAGACATTGAACAGACAAGGAAAGGATTTTTGCCAGCTTCAGCTTGTGTATTTTTTTTTTCCAGGAGCATTCTTTTTCTTTTTCTTTTTCTTTCTCTTTTTCTTTTTTTTTTCTGGCAGGGACTGTCAGAGATGTTTCTATAATCTATCTCAGCTGGAAAGAGAACCACAGTCGACACACAGACTGCTAACTGGCGAGCTAAATCACGGAGCCTGACTGTTCGTATAAGTGAATTTTTCTCTTTCCCTCTCTCTCTCCTTCTCTCTCTCTCTCTCTCTCTCTCTCTCTCTCTCTCTCTCTCTCTCTCTCTCTCGTTCTGTTCCCCTCTCTCTTCTAGCACCGTGAGAGAAAAGCAAAGAGCGTGCCGTGGACAGATCCTTGCGATGGGTGATAAGGGCACGAGGTAAGTGATGTTTTCATCTGGATTAGCAGTGTAGAGAGAACTGAAAGGCTGGGAAACATTATGGACTGTTGTATGTATTCCCCCCCCTCTCTCTCTCGCTCTCTCCTCTCTCTCTCTCTCTCTCTCTCTCTCTCTCTCTGCCTCTGTCTGTCTGATTGTTGCTTCTTGCTGCTTAGTGTATGACTGAGGTGTGAAACTGATCAGCTGAGATATGTCTGTATGCTGTATTTCTAGTGCTGCTGTATAGTGTATGGTGTGTATGTGTGTGTGTGTGTGTGAGAGAGAGAGAGAGAGAGAGAGAGAGCGACAGTGTGTCTCCCCAGCAATGCCCCTGTAGTTGTAATGCTAAAGGTTGTGTATGACTTCAGGACCTTTGTATGTCTAGCTCAGTAAATCTACTGCACTCCAGGCATAACAGCAGTGTGCTGTAGGAGAGCTTTATATATGGAAGAGTGTTACCCACTCTCCCCACTGTTCACATAAGTAAATTTTTTCTACTCTCCCCTGTCTCTGTCTCTGTCTCTGTCTCTTTCTCTTTCTCTCTGTCTCTCACTCTCTCTGTCTGTCTGTCTGTCTGTCCCTCTCTCTCTCTCTCTCTCTCTCTCTCTCTCTCTTTCTCTTTCTCTCTGCCTCTCTCTCCCTCTGTCTGTCCGTCTGTCTCTCTCTCTCTCTCTCTCTCTCTCTCTCTCTCTCTCTCTTGCTCCCCACCCCCCGTGCCTCTCCCTGGGGGAGGAATTTAGAGGGTGACAGTGTTAACCTGTGGTGTTTTGGCTGCTGCTCTTCCAGTGACATTTGACAGATGTCATAGCATTTTAACAGTGCACTCTTTAAACCTTTGAATCAAAACGGGAATTAGCTGAGCATACTATGGCCTAAATGCATTATTGCAGACCCTTACAGTGATAGACACTTTACAGGCTTTAGCAACAGCCAATGCCTTTGAGGGTAGAGAAGCCTTTGTAGGAGACACCATGGTATCCATTGACTCTGTCTTATGGTGGAGGAGTTCTTTACAGTGGACCTTCAAGAAAGGTGAACAGATTTGTTTTTTGGTTTTTTTTTTATGACCAATTCATCAATACTTCACTTGACACATCTTCGACTGATATTCTTTACCTCTCAGAACTCATAGGTTTACTCTGTTCAGTGTCACTGATGTTGTCTACTGGTGTTATTTAACAAACACATTCTCATCAGTTTGGTGATCTTAGACAGAAATAAGTTTAGAGGAAAATATATGTTATTATTCTTTTTTTTTTTCTTTTTCTCCCAAACAACCATGTTGGATGAAAACAGAAAGGAATTCTGCTCACTTTTGCTAAACACTCGAGAGCTGGCTAATTAGTCAATTTAGGGGGCCGATGAGAATGTACTGGAGTTGAGTCTTTTCTGTGCATATGGTTATTCAGGGTCAGATTTCAGTTTGTTCAAGTGTGAGGAGATTCTGCAAGGAATGAGACAGAAAGCGAGAGTAGAGAGAGAGCAAGAGAGAGAGAGAGAGAGAGAGAGAGAGAGAGATGGTGTGACGTTTAGCTGGGGGCAGTCTGTTGCTTTCATCTGGATGGCTGAACATCACGTCAAGGTGCTTAAACCCACAGTGACTACTGAAAGACTCCTTCTCTGCCAACTGTAAGACTGCCTGTGCCGAAATATAGCTTAATACGCATGTTCTCACAATCCGAGCTGTCACTTCGGCTGACAGTGCAAATATAGCACAAAGACGCTAAGCAGGAACAGCATCTTTATTTCCCTGAGCATCTGGTTTATAATGACAACGAGGAAAAAATGTTTTTTGGGTTTTTTTTTTCATTATTATTTTATGTCAGTACTAATGGAGCTGGCTTTCGTAAAGAATCGCAGAGACCTCTCACAAAGCAAATCTATTCATTACCTATTACAGGGATTCTGGACTTGCCACATAAGTCCAGTCATTTTGATCTTATGCCACATAGTAGTTTACCATCAGAAGTTGTTTTTCTGATTTTGAGCCTGTCAGTGTGTGCTCCCCCCAGCATTACTGGTTTCCTATGTCATTCAGTCAAACCTGAATGCAGACCTCCAATGGGTGTCTTAGTAGACACGGCATGTGCTGAAAATAGCGCATGATTCACCCCTCATTTGGGTTGAGTTGTAAGACGGCGTGCATCTTGTTGAGGAGTGTGTATATGTGTATGTGTGTGTGTGTGTGTGTGTGTGTGTGTGTGTGTGTGACCGTGACAGAGTTGAGACTTCTGTTTGCTAATGTGGATAAATCTCATAAACCCTCTGAGGTGAACGGTGGGTTGGGCTGGATTAACTTCACCAGATGACTGGCGGTACACCGTCCCCGTACCGTCTGGATTTGATCGGACATCAAGACTGGGAATGGGACATTCTGGAATGTGTTTTTCTCCCGCCTCACTGCTTTCCTTTGATGGGAACTATATCTAATCTCAAAACATACCATCCTTCCAACATTCCTCAGATATATTCATAACAATTCTAAGAGGCTTATTATTATCATTATTATTATTTTTACGAGTTGCTTTATCTTAGTAATCAGTCACGGAATCTGAGACTGAGTTCGGAATTTAACGTGTGGAAAGATATTTCCAAAAACTGCCAGATTCGCCATCAACTCAAACTCCATGACAACTCTTTCTCCATCCCAGCCATGAAAGTTTGTGGCAGCGAAGCAACTGATGTAGCATATCAATATAAAGACAGCCTGCCAAAGGCCTGACAGCTTTTACATCTAATGGAGAATCAGGTAGTAGGTGTGATGGCCTCTCCAACGCCGTAAAAAACCGAAGGAAATCCTTTACGGCGAAATCCCACTTGTGTTTCATTTGAAATGTCTCTCAGTCCCATAATGTGATTAAACCCACAATCAACGTCAGTCAGAGGACTGATCTGGACAGACGCCCAAATGCACAGACACTGAGACAGACTGGCACCCCAGAGGGGGGCCGTCGAGTTTGAGAAGTACCATACTGCTCAGTGACAAAAGATTTGTCACGTCTCTCAAATCTGTTTTTCCCAAAAATTCATTTATTCGTTTTTTTTTTCCCCCGAGTCCCCAAAGAACGGCAAAGTCTGTTAAATATGCAGGAGACTTAAAAGTGACAAGAGCAAATGGTCCCACAAGCTGTTACACGCTTGTTTAGGGTGCCCCTGTGTCTGTGTGTGTGTATGTGTGTGAGAGAGAGGGAGTAAGTGTGTGATTGTGTGTGTGTGTGTGTGTGTGTGTGTGCATGCGTTCGTGCACGCGTGCATGTGTGTGTGCGTGTGTTTATGTGTGTGTGTGCGCGCAAGACTTTCAGAGAGAAAAGATGATGTGACACATCTGTCGAGGCTTCTAATGAGTGTTCTATGGGGACAGCACAGCCCTTCTCTCTCCCCTCCCTCTGTTACACCTCACCACCTTTCAATACAATGCAAATGAACTTCCAGTACAGCAAATTTATCTTACAGTGCTCTGGAACCAAGGCTGTGCTGTCTCTCTCTCTCTCTCTCTCTCTGTGAGAAAACTAATAGAATGTCTAATTTGCTGGACGGGCAGGGTGAAAGACACTGCGTATGTGGAACTTTTATGTGTGTCGTGCTAAGTGGGTTTAAATGTGCTGTGCTGAATATTGCGACATATTTTACACGACAGTAAAGGTCCTATTAAACCCAGCTGTTTCCTCTACCTCCCTGCTGCAGTGTCTGACCAAAACAGTCTGTTTATACGCTCTGTCCCTCAGTTTAAAAAAATAAAAAAGTCGGGTACTATAACACCACTAGACGGTATAGACATATTCCATTTTATGCAAAAAAAAAACCCCAAAACAAAACATAACAAAAAACAAACAAACAAAAACCTTTTGAAAGCCTTAAGACATCAATTTTGTATTATTATCATCCAGTGTGAACATACAAAAGGGTGGGAATACCAGCGAGGTTATGACTCACTAAAATTGTTTGATGGCGTAATTCTGCCCTCCTTGTTTATGACTGCAAACCAACTCCCTTATGAGGCTCATAGAAGCCCCGAAATGCAAAAAAAACCCCTTCATTTTACCTTAATAACGACTCTCGACTGGATGTGCCTGAGGTAGAAGTCCCTGTGAGAGAGGCTGTCTACACAGGACTCAGACACACTATGATAACACACCCTGCAATTTGGCTGTCCGAGCTGTCACTCTCAGAGATATATTTAACTGACCCCTGACGTCTTTCTCAGGATGAAGCCAAATGATTTGTCATGTGGTAGCAGCGATCACACTTAGTGGTCTCACAACGTTTGTCTCAACCCGTGTGCTGACCCCCACACCTCAGTTCACACGTTCACATGTAGGCTTCTCTCTCTCTCTCCCTCTCTCTCTTTCTCTCTCTCTCACACACACACACACACATACGCACATACGCACACACACACTCACACAAACACATAAATATACTCCAACACACCCTCCCTCTCTCTCTCTCTCTCTCTCTCTGTGTCTCAAAAACACGCTGCACACACACAAACTCATTTTTTTTTTCTTGCAAAGCAATTTAATGTTGTAATCATTCAGATAATTGAATTCGTTGTATATTATTGCTTATCAAGGCTTTTTCTCTGAAAGCTTACAGTCTGAGTGAGTACACAGATGTGGAAAGGTCAAGAGGTTCGAATTAAATGACATAGTGCAGTCTCCCAGGCACATTCTCTGCCAAACCGTTATCACTCACTCTCATTCACACGCTTGTCACAGCAGCCTTATGCAACGGACATTAATATGAGTCTAAATGGGAGTCTTTAGCTTGTCGCTAACACAGCTTTTAGATGGTGGGTTGTAACTATCTAGTCAGAGTACAAATGGTCTTAATTTGGTATACACCTGGCGCCGCTGTTTGCGGTTCAACCAGAAGTGTTTGTCTGAGGGGTTGTTGGATATGTGTGTGTGTGTGTGTGTGTGTGTGCGTGCGTGTGTGTTTGTCTCAGCTTGTCTCAGAGCTCAGATGGCTCAATGGTTGTTGGTTAAGAGCCCTGAATTCATTTATCGATTCCGGCTGAAAGCCTCTGACATAACAGCAAGGAAAATCCATCGCCACGGCAGGACCGTCTCAAGCCGCTGCCAACAGAGCGGGTCCTCTCTTCCTCCGTATGTCACCCCACCTTTCTCCCCGGAGAGAAAGAGAAAGAGCAAAGAAGAGAGGAAGGGGTTTCCTTAAAACTCCCTTCTTCAGCTCCTCTGCTTGAGGGCTGTAATGTAAACAGACACCCCCCCCCCCCCCCACCAACTCCACAAACACATCAGCAAATGCAAGTTTTCCAGGCGCTTTGTAGTAGATTCAGGTTAGAACAAAACCTTGTCACAAACCTTGGTTAGAACAAAACCTTGCAGGAATTGGAAGTGTTCAAGCTATCCTAGTCTCAAAATGTCACCTAGTTCTTTTTTTTTTGTAGTAATAGGTACAACCTAAAAATACGGCAGAGGCTGGTCCCAAATAGGCAGTATTTAAATGGATTTTATTTGGTGCTCGTATGAGCATCTTAACCTACATTTCAGTAATAATGAAGTTTTGACCCTACGCCGGATAAAGGATGTTATTTCGAGATGAGATAACAATGAGAACGAACCCTAGATACTTGGTCATTATCCTCTTAGAGCATCTTCTGTGGTCTTGTATGTCTGCGTGGTCTCAGTATTTGTAAGAGCATGAGACAGATAATGACTGAGAGAAAGGAAAAGAAAAAAAAAAGAAACAGCTCACATTGCTGTTCCGGGACTCCCTACATGCGGATGGCTGTGAGTTTTATTTGATAAGCGGAGCGGAGTGTTGTCGGAGCGGAGTGTTGTCGGTGTACTTTCCTCACGGATCACTGCCCCCCCCCCCTCCACCCCCCCACCCCGTGCACAGGCAGCTCTTCTCTCTCCTTGCCGCTGTGGCCGTGACGAACATTGAAATTCCACCGAGGACAAAAAAAAAGAAAAAAGTGAAGCGAAGACTCGTCTCACATGCGTGGCGCACGCGCGGGCAATGACGGACGGAGAGATGGCAGGCATGCTCTGGGTGGTGAACAGAGAGAGCCAGTCATCCCTCCATCCTCTCTTTCTCCACTTCCTCTGTCCCTCGTTCACCCCCACCTCACCCACACCCACCGCTACCCCCACCTGCTTCATTTCTCGCTTCCTCAGCTTTGTTTTCCCAGACTACACATCCTCTCTCTCTCTCTCTCTCTCTCTCTCTCTCTCTCTCTCTCTCTTCCTCTCTCTCTCTCTCTCTTCTATTGGGTTAACAACCACCACCAACCATGATGAGTGTTTGATGAGCAGCATCTGGTTTATACAAAACATATAGAAATGATTTTGTGTGGTTGTGCGTAAGTGCATTGATATGGATTTGGGGTGGGGTTAGGAGGGTGGAATATGGAATAATTCTTCCAGGGGTTTTGAGGAATTATGCAAAAAAAAAAAAAAAAAGATTCTCCAGTGTCTCTCCTGGACTAAAGTTACACAATCTCTTCTCTTCTCTCCTCTCTGTCTCTGCATAATATTATTCAATAAGCCTTAAGAAAAAAAAAATCAATACAGGGCTGAACTTCTTTGCATTGATCAATCATAGGTGATGATGACATTATAATATGGACGATATGTATGTAAAGTGAGAGAAACAGCTGTGTTTCTTCTTCTTCTTCTCCATTAGGTTTCACTGGTTTTAGAAGGTGGGCAGGAGCTAAATGGTGTATGGGAGCAGTAAAATAGTTACAAGCTATGAGATTGAGGAGTCAAGCAGCAATGGTGCTGATTCAGCCATAGAAGTTTGACAGAGAGAGAGAGAGAGAGAGAGAGAGAGCTTACACATTTCTCCAGCATCCACTTATTTAAAAATTCATACACACTCTTTGAATTCACTTACTGTATGTGCTCAGGCTATTAAAACCTAGAGAGAGGGGGGCGAGAGAGAGAGAGAGAGAGAGAGAGAGAGAAACACTATAGAGCTGAGAGCTTCCTGGAGTCTCTCTCTCTGTCTCTCTCTCTCTCTCTCTCTCAGGTTGAATTTAATGAGAGCATTTCCTGTGACATGTTAATGCTGTCATGTGTAATGGGTTTTTGAAAGCTTTAGAGATTGCTGAGCAGTGATATGACACACGAGCACTTTAGTTTCTGCATGTAGTCAATTACAGAGCATTTACAAATTAAAATATTTTGGCAGAGAGGATGTTAACATTGACGAAAAGGTTTGACGAATACTTTCAGTTTAGAAAGGAAAAAGGGTTGCAATTTTTTTCTTTCTTTCTTTCTTTTTTTTTTTTCGTATGAATGATTGTTGTAATTATACAATTTGGCTATATGAATGGGTACAGGCAGTAACCTGAGCTTCAGAGTCCACATAAATATTAAACAGTTTGAAGTAAACAACCAGATATGATTTTAACCCACATTTAATCATCTGTAATATGAGCAGTCCTGATCAAAGGAAATGACTCCAAAATCAAATGCAATATTGTTTGAGTTGACATTTAATTTAGAGTCAAATTTCGTCAGAATACTGCTGGTTCACTGCATCCTCAGCAAGACAATCTGGAACTATGAGCTGGGAGAGTAGGTTGTCTTTTTGTTGTTGTTGTTGTTTTGTTTTGGTTTTTTTTGCCTTGTGTGACAGAAGGCTATAAAATGGAGTTTGTGGGTAATGCTTTGAAGATCTGTCTGCCTTAGTCTTTACAAAGGGAAATTCTCTGCAGTGCCTTATTCAAATGAAGCAGAATGTGGGTCAGAGAGAGAGAGAGAGAGAGAGAGAGGCGGGGTGGGGGGGGGGGGTAGAGTTGCTAAGACATACACGCGCTTCTTTGATGTGCATCCATAAACAGAACATTTGAACATATGCCTCCCACAAGAGCACATATTCTCTTATGGACCTTATCAGACAATGTTTTCCATTTCCTAATATTTTGTTATAGTGTCAACACAAGTAGCTACTGCTTGTGGTTTTCCATACAAAGAGTACTGTGAAAGGAGGTCGAAACCATGAGATTTCTTGTCTTTTTTTTTTTTTTTTTTTTTTGTCTCTCTCGTCTGACTAATTGGCTTTTTTTTTTTTTTTACGGGTTTATTTCACTCTCAAGTTCTTTTTATTTATTTATTTATTTATTTATTTATTTATTTCGCTTAAGCGTTCTTTTGAATTCAGTAAATGAGACTGGCCCTCCAAAATATCATGTTTCCTGCCAATTACATTCAACTTTGTTTTCCTAAGGAGAAAATCATAAAAAAAAACCCCGAATAAATAAATACATAAAACAAAATAAAGAAAATCTTTTGCTGATTTGCAGGGAACGTCTTGCCTTCAGTTTTCGTCTTTCGTGAGGAAATGAAAGACATTTGACTGATGGCAAAGTATCCCCAAACCCAATTTTCTCCATCCCAGGTCATTTAGAGCTTGCAAGCAAGACTGAGTCATTTGTTCAACTAATGGGATAATTCATAATTCATTCAATGCTAGCCAGAGCTCAGGAAGAGACAATATATATATATATAGTCAAACATGTGGGCTCATAAAAGATGAATGTTATGTTATGAGGCTGTGTTGTCTAGTCCTTCACTACACACACAGTCTTAGCGGAACACAGATTTGACTTTCGTATTGATCGGCAATACTTCTGATTGTCTCACGCTTTGCGAGGGGAACAGTTTGTGATTGTTATTCACAGCACAGTCTGTCTCGATGTTAAGATAGAAAGCTCAGAAAGTTCACAGCTGACAGGTTTTGCATTATTACAGGTGAATCGTGTTATATATATATATATATTTTTTTTTTTTTCTGCCAAGCCATTTGACACAGCTTGATTATAAGAGAAATTGTACGTAAGGACATAGCTAAGTTAGACTTTTTATTCATTGTGAGAATTATGGTGAAGACTTGCCCTATCGTATCACATCCTGCCATTTCTGGAGTTCAAAGCCAAAGACGAAAAGTGTGCTAATTAAAAAAAAAAACTTTAATCATTACTGTGTTCCTACTGTCTCACTCTCTATGCCTTCCACCCCCCCGCCCCCCCGGCCCCCCAACCCCCACCTCCATCCTGCTCAATCAATAGCTGGATTGTGCAGGTGATATTACAAAGCAGTGTCATTTGCTATTGATCTGACTGTGTAGTGTAGAACTGCTTTGCCAGTACAGCCCAGTACAGAGGCAGGGGCTGCCTCACCTGGGGTAATTACTGTAAGTGGCCTGGGTGATCTCACAGCAGTGTGTTTAGCATTGGTCATTAGAGCCATTGTCAGGCTAAGTGTTTCTGTCAGTGGCAGATGATGAGGGCTACCACTCCAACGCTGCGCTGAGTCGGATACGGCAGTGATATTATACCACAGAGAGAGAGAGAGAGAGAGAGAGAGAGACCTGCTGAAAGGCATAGTCGTCTCCCAGGTGCTTATGGAATTTAACATCTGGGACTCGGAGGACGCGTATGGTTGCTGACTCGCTACAGACTAACAGATGTGTTGCATTATGGGATGTGACTCATCATGGTTTTGGTTCCTGGCTTTGACTCCAGAGTGTAAATCGAGAACGAAATTATGCAAGATTCCTAACCTCACCATAGCACATCTGGTGTACGAAGGCACAGAATTAATTCATCTTTCTTTCACAGAGAGAGAGAGGGAGAGAGAGAGAGAGAGAGAGAGAGTCAGTGTGTGTTTCTATTATTCATTTCAGTTTTGATTTATGGAATGTTGTTGTTGCTGATGTTGTTATTATTATTTTGCAGAAATAATACATTTTGAGTGATCAAAATGTTATAGTGATTGCTTCGGGACCAGGCTGCTAAATTATTAACTATGAATTGTTTTATGGAGGCAGAGCTTTATATATCAGCTCTATAAATTAGAGTTTCTTGCCGTTTTCTGACTCTCAGAGTATCTCTGAGTACTGCATGATGTTAACTGACTGTAAGAGAGCGCTACAAAGTCAGTGCTGAAATAAAGTCATTTGCATACCAAAGAGATTATTGTAATTAGCGCAGCAGCACTAAATGGCAAAAGCCACAAGTTGTTGCCATGTCAACCATATTTTTAAAAGGGGACACTCTTTCACCGAATGCAGATGCTTTCTTGACTCAAGCAATTTTTTTTTTTCTCTCCTCACTGACACGGTTCCAACAGCTCCATGGTAACATGACAAAAAAACGGGAGCATCATGGGAAATTATAAAACTTAAATAAGATTGAATCAAGTCAATAGCGAGCATGAAATTGTTCTGTCCACTCTTGGATTTCTACCCCCGCGTGTTGAAAAACTGACATGAAAAACTGATATGATATCATGTCTGTTCTAAAGAGTTGCCCACCTGTGATTGAAAAACTGTTTCTCTATACTCTAAAAAAACTGACAAAATAAAAATGAAAAAGCAGACAGTGGCTGTGTGCACGTTTTGCTGTTACTCCATCCTTCAGGCAAAGGGGTAGAAGTGATTTCAGGGCTGCACTAAAGATGTTCTGTATATTCCTCGGACTCATTGGTCCAAACACTCAAACATAATTATCAACTTGTTCGTAGACCTACTTATGTGTCTCAGAACATTAAACACAGAAGAAAGATACATTGTAAATCATAAACCATAACCATAAACAGAATATCAACTCTGACATCAACAAACAGAGCCTTCTGGTTTTATAATTGTCTCAAAATCAATTTTATTATCAACACACAAACAGTAGAGCCATGTAATCATTTTTTAATTCATATTACATGAATATTTTTTAAAGTTTTGAATCGTACAGTAAGAGGCAGTCAACCATTGTGTCTTTTTTTCAATTGAAAAAGATAAATGTAATCACAATAATGAGCTGAAGTCCTCATTAACATTTTACATATACAACATTCTCTTGAAAATATCAATGTCTGATGACATGAAAGCCTGCATGCAACCCAATGTGACTCCTGGATTAATATTCCCACCACTATATGTTTTAGTCATCTGTTGAAAAGCCCCAAAAAAGAGAGAGCTGAGATGGAGTTTTTCCCAAGGATTAGTCTTATGTTCATTTGTGCATGATATTAACTGCCTGTTCATTTTCCTAATACGCTATATTACACCAGGACATGACAGAATACAAATTACACTTAACGATGGCTGGGGTCAAGCATTAAGATCTATCTAATTTTATATTTATGCGAAGTAGCGTGACTGATGAAGTTGCCAAGTCTTTTAGACTTCTCAAATGCCACGCGGTCACACCCGAGAACTGCGACATCCAATCCAGTCACACAGTTGTTTAAGAACGCGTGATATCTGTCTACTTACCAGCAGAGGAAGAAGGAATCTTAGTCATCTGCTATAAAAGAATTTTTTTTTTTTTTTGCCTTCTGTCAGTTGTACAGCCTGAAAAAGCTAATAATGAAATCACGAGTCTTATAGCGACATATCCAGCTACAAAATACGCGGCTCTAACATCTGAGAACGTTGATTATGTAATGCTGTTCTAAATCAACAAAAAGCCACAAGGTGCATCCAGTGAAACTGTACATTTTCATGAAGTAAACAGCTTGATGGGCATTGCGATCCACCGTAATAGCGCTGTGGTTTCTTTCTTTCTTTCTTTCTTTCTTTTTTTTATGTTAAAACAGCCGAGATATCGCAGTCTTCACTTGATTTTAGTATTACTAAGGAAAGGAAAGCACTTCTCGTTAATCAGTTATCTCCATTAATGAAGACACTTTGAAAAAGGAGACGACGTTGAAAGGGTTTGCTAGAGCCCAGTGGGACTGGCTGACACGCCATGGCTAATTTATGGCAACATTAAGGTCGAGTGGATAGGGAGGTAGGGTAATTGCAGCTAAAGCCATTACCTAGAGCCAAAATGGCTCCCCACAATATACAGAATGGCCACTTGCAAATCATAGCACTTGAATGAGTGTTATGCGGCATCAGCTAGTAAATGTTCCACGTTCTGCCTCGCTGTTTGAACCGATATCTGTAGGAGTTAGGGGCTTGGCTTGCCACATACAGATCTCTGAAAATCCAAGGCAAGCTGTTCTCATATTAATGGGATGGGTAGGGGGCAGAACGGAGTGGCACACACACTGTTTTTGAATGCTCTATTTAATAACGGGCATGCCTGCCTGGAATGCTGTGCTCCAGTATGTCTCACTATGCCCTCTGTTGTTTTTGACTGGTGGCCCAGAACAGACTTGTTTGCTTGTTTGTAGGAACCTTGGTCTTAGTCCTCTAATCTTTAATAGAGTTGATCTGAGTTCAATCACTTCTAGGGTTGTCCCACTTCTGAACGGTTGGTAATGTTTCCGCGGTAATAAATGTCTTTTGGTATGCTCATACCTGTCTCTCTCTCTTTGTTTTTTTTGTTTTTTTTTTTTTTTTTGTGAATCCTTTCCATATGTTAAAATGATGTGTATTATGTATATGCGTATGACTATACAGTATGTATGTTTATATGTGTATATTTCCTGACATCCGATTTTTCTGGCTTGAGGTTTAAACATTTTTGGCCACACTCCGGTGCTAAAGAGAGCCTATGTTGCCTTTCTACTGGAAGTGAGTTCTCATTACCGTTTGTCATGCCTCTGGCCACGGTTTATGACACAAACTTGAAAAGTGAAGCGAGACAGAAACTGCAAAGCAAGAGGCAAACCTTTCATCTCACAGATGAAATATTCTCACATTTAAAAACACACACACACACACACACACATATATATATATATATATATATATATATATATATACACTCACAGAAAACTTGGAAATATATATAAGCAGGTTTTTTTCCTTTTCCCTATCTTTTCTTTTTTTTTTTTGCATCTCAGTCATTTGTCCTTTTTGAGTGTAGCTTACAAAACCACATACCTTGTCTGCCCATTGATGTGATTTATACATTAATTTACAACTGAGGGTTGTTTACTGGGGCCTTGTCATTGAACGTAATGACAGTAGCTCTGGACAATGTGATCATAGATTTGTGATATGCCGTTGTAGCAGTCAATCTGTGCCATTGAGAAAACCCTCATTGGCTAGTTCATTATCCCTGAGGCCTGAAGTTACACTGCTTCGTCTGAGGCTGATGCAATAAGTCAAGGTAATAAATAGGACACGTCATTACTTTACGCTGGCAAGGATACTCTATATAACTTATTTATCTGTTCATGCTACCATCAAAAGGAATAGTCCACTAGCTGTGTTCTTTGAAGAATAGCATTTTCATGTATTCTAGTTTCCTGATGGGAACAATGGCACCAAATGCCACAGGAAATCCTTTGAGGTGCAGCCGTCAGAAAGGACACATTTGAGAAAGTGTAAAACAGTCTTTCATCTTCCTTTTCACAACAGTTTCTCTCTCTCTCTCTCTCTCTCTCTCTCTCTCTCTCTTTCTCTTTGTTCTTCAGGGTGTTCAAGAAGGCGAGTCCCAATGGAAAGGTTAGCAATATTTTTTTTTTTATGGTTTCATGATCAACCAAGAAAGTTTTGCTGTCTGACTTCTTCGGCGGAGTTTAAGAGTAAAGAGATGTATGAAGTTTATCTGAGAGGTTGTCAGTATGTTTCCCATGTGACTTTTTTTTTTTTTTTTTTTAAATCTAAAACGGATCAGACTGTTCAGACAGCAATCAATTGAGTAATACAACAATAATAACACAGCTAGGCGATATTGAAATTAAACGTTCCTGTGGTGATTTCAAAACCACTCTCTGGTTATTACGACTGAATTCAAACCTGAATGTCGAAAAACGAGTGTTGCGGCCTGTTAGCGTCAGGCTGGCGTGTGAGAATCAGAGGACGTGCGTGTGCCGATTCAAAACGAAGCCGAGGGACTTTGCCGTGGTCATTGTATCAGCCGCGCACACAGAGGACCAGATTCCGCAATCAGCGATATTGCTTTCTGTGAGTCTATACGTCGGCCGGCAGCGGGGGTGTCTGCATTGGTCCCTGAGCAGGATGCAGCACGCGTGGGTGGAATGAGAAAGAGGAATCACATGACCGAGATTCAGAGACTCTTATCTTCCAAGGCTCTGTGAGAGCCATCTCTAGGGCTTTACCAAGGTCCTTACAGATTGCAGACATAACGTAGGAATACACACCAACGACAAACAGAGTAGATCCTGATGACTGATATTACTCTTGCTTGTCATGCTCAGTTGTGAATATGCGGTTGACTGTTCATGTCTGATTAATGAAAGCCAGGTGTTTTTCTTAGAATTACATGACACTGAGCATGTGGTTTGGATCACTAAGTTTAAACTCAACACATTAGCAAGTGTATTGCCACTGTAGACAAATAATGTCATTATCAAAATGAAAATGTTGACAGCTTAAACTTATTCTTCTGGTTTTCTCAGCTTACAGTGTATCTTGGTAAGAGGGACTTTGTTGACCACGTGGACCTGGTGGAGCCTGTCGGTATGGAGACTGTAAAAACGCACATGCACAATCTATATAATAACATGCATACAAAAAATATATTTTTTGCCAAGTTGAAAGTTGGTTAAAATAGTGACTTAACTGAAGCTGTTTTTAAATTTGTTTTCTGTTATTCAAAGGTTCAGGGTGAACTGGCTACTATGCCAGAATTCTCTCTGTGAAACATTTTTTTACAGTCAGCGCTTTCTAATAGCTACATATCTTGGCTCATCCATTTTGCAGATGGGGTGGTTTTAATTGATCCTGAGTACTTGAAGGAGAGAAAGGGTAAGGGCCATCAGTTAAATATACATTGTGATGATTTAACCAATGTCATTTTTCTACCATCACCCATTAAGACGGTTAGATACCCTTGAGTTGGTAATTGCTCTGGCCTTTCCATAATTCATTCACAGTGTTTGTGACGTTAACATGCGCCTTTCGCTACGGACGAGAAGATTTGGACGTTCTTGGCTTGACTTTTCGGAAAGACCTTTTCGTTGCCAACATTCAGGCATTTCCCCCTGTGCCTGAGGAAAAGAAAAGCCTTACGCGTCTCCAGGAACGCCTTATCAAAAAACTTGGAGAGCATGCTTACCCCTTCACTTTTGAGGTAATGGTAATTCTTAATCTCTCCTTGTATCATGGAGATCATATATCAGTTAAATAAATCAATCATTAGGTAAAATTAATATCCAGAGAGCCAGCTCTTCAATGAATTTCCCTAGTAGATCTTCATCTTTCTTGTTTAACGCGCTTTGATTCAGTCATATTGAATTCAGGCATATCTGATTCTGCTTCAACAGATTCCTCCAAATCTGCCCTGTTCAGTCACGTTACAGCCTGGACCAGAGGACACAGGAAAGGTGCTCCGTCCCATGAGCTAAAACTTGATACACCATCTTCAGAATATCATTAACCCCACTCCTAACAATTATTAAAAGCTTTAAATCTTTAATTGCGTTCAAGTAAAATGATCTTCGGTTGGGTGCTTAGGAGCAGTACTGGTAGGAGAAGGAGAATTCGTAGCTATGGTAGTGGTTGTATTATTGATACCCTCTGAAACAGAATTTTGCAATCATGCTTCTGGAAGTCCACGGCAATGCACATTTTAAATCTCTCATATTTTCTCATTTCAGACCTGCTTAGGCTAATCATGAGCTTGATAATTAGCTAATGAGCGGAATCAGGTGCAGTAGTGCAGAGAGAGAGGCTATTGCCCTCCCAGAGCAGGATTAGAAAATAAGATTTTAAGTGATATTTTTAGGCAATCCTTGGTAACTGAATTTATGTTGGAACCACCTACATGTACACACTGATGCAGACTTCTCGGGTTGAAGTCAGCATGGATATCAAGACCTGGTTTATGTACAGCTGCATGCCGTGTAACCTGACACAAATGATGTTTAGATCATGAGTGTTTCTTCGCTATAAAAAATGGATATGTCCTCTTCTTCTTTCCTCTGTTTCTGTCACAAAGGCCTGTGGGGTGGACTTTGAAGTGAAAGCCTTTTGTGCAGAGAATGTTGAAGAAAAAATTCACAAAAGGTAAATAGCTCTTCAGTGACTTCAACCTTGATTGAAAACATCGTCATGTAATAGATTTCAAGTTTAAATAAAAACGAGCACAGAACTTTTTATGATGGATTTTTTAGAATAAAACATGAAACAGTTCAAAAGAGACTGCTAGGGTGTAGTCCCCTTGGCTTATAATCAAATACGACCAAGTGTCCTGCCTTACACTCTCAGTAATGTCCCTCATCAAACTTCAGGCTGAGGCATAGCAAATGCATGTGCTTGAGGGCTAGTCTTATAAGATTACTCATTCAGCGAGGAGTCTGAAGTGTTTTGCATATCAGAATGAGTTAGTGCTTCTGTGTTATGGCTGGGCATTATAAGCTTCTGAAGTTAATCCATTTTATTTTAGACTTTTAATGCTCTGTCCGTTTGATGTGATATGCCGATCATTTCCCAACAGGCAATGGATTTTCCACAGATACTAAAGTCTAAAATACTTTCCCTCTAAAAAAAAAAAAAGTTTAATTTGAAAAAGAGATGATGAAATTTGGATGCTAATGTTCTCTCATGTCTATCTGTTTCACCAACACTATCTTTGTCCTATCGTAAACCATTGCAAAGGACAGATATGTACAGTAATGGCAACTGTAGAAAAGTCTGAAAAGTGGAGGAAAGTGGAGGAAAAAATAAAAATGCTGGTGTTTGAACGTAAGCAAATCTTTCTGTAAAACACACACACACACACACAAAATAAAAGAAACAAAAAATCTTCATGAGCCTTTTTTTGGCTGTCTCTAGGAATTCAGTGCGTTTGGTCATCAGGAAGGTCCAGTATGCCCCAGAAAAACCAGGACCTCAGCCTACTGCTGAGACCACACGGCAGTTCCTCATGTCAGACAAACCCCTTCACTTGGAGGCCTCCCTGGACAAGGAGGTGAGAGCACAAGAGATGCCATTATTTGGAATCTGCATGACAGTGAAGTTCAACATCCCTGCAATGATTCAGTGGGTAAAAAATAAATAGAAGCAGGAACCCCACCTAGTGGACTGGAAGAGTCATTACAAATGAGTGACCAAAAACTGTTTCTTCACCATTTTTTTTTAAAAACACAGCAATGACATACAGTTTTATTGTTCTGTAAACAGAAAAATGAGGTGAATGTTCCAGAGCACCATTTTAAGTACTGTTCCTTAGTCTAAAAATACATTAAAACTCATCTGTTTCAATTTTGTAACCTTCCAGATCTACTACCACGGTGAACCAATCAGCGTGAACGTTCACGTCACCAACAACACAAACAAAACAGTGAAGAAGATAAAGATTTCAGGTTCTAAATTTCCTTTTCCTGAAGTTTAATGATGCCAAGTGAGTGCAGAGCACCTGGGTAAAATGTTGATGTTGTCGTGTGTTGCAGTGCGGCAGTACGCAGATATTTGTCTTTTCAACACTGCTCAGTATAAGTGCCCTGTAGCCACAGAGGAGTCAGAGTAAGTCTCACAACCAAACAACCAATAAATAAATAAATGAATGAATAAATAAATAAATAAATACAAATATGACCATCAAATGGAATAGTACCTTACAGCAATGTGTGAAAAGTAACAAGACTGATTATTTCCTCTCAATGTGTATGTTTATGTATATCTGTGTGTGTGTGTGTGTGTGTGTGTGTGTGTGATCTTGTAGTGATATTGTGGCTCCAAGTGCCACATTTTGCAAGGTATACACGCTAACACCTTTCCTCGCCAACAACCGTGAGAAGCGTGGCTTAGCCCTTGATGGAAAGCTAAAGCATGAAGACACAAATCTAGCTTCAAGTACATTGTGAGTAAATTCGGATCAGGATTTCTCTTTTTCTCTAGGTTTTGCCATGAGCTTTTTGCGTCTATGATATTTACAGCTCTTCTTGTCTGATGAAGGTTAAGAGAGGGAGCCAATAAGGAAATCCTGGGCATCATCGTATCTTACAAAGTCAAAGTGAAGCTCGTGGTGTCTCGTGGAGGGTAAGTTTAACTGGATGATTTTTACAAATCGCTCAAGAGTGAGACTAATGGGTGGGAATAATCAGAATGAGAATCAGTGGACGAAAATTTAAATACTTTGAAACTACAGTATCGAAACTGGTTTAATTCACTTGTTTTACATATGAGTTCTCAGTAAAACCTAAAGAAAAACTGTGATTCAAACAACATTCGTATGTTAATAAAGCCTTTCACAGTCAAAGACCTTTTTTTTCCTGTATATTTCATCAAATAAGCTGGTAATTTATATGGAGGATACTGGATAATACAATTACCTGGAGCAATAAATAACTAATGTTCCGTCTCTTTCAGGCTCTTGGGAGACCTTGCTTCAAGGTACAATCATCCATTTTTTTTTTTTTATATATTGTCTTCAAGATGCATGGCTGCGTGTGCGCATGCATGTGAACAGCACACCTATGAGTCACTTATGAGTTCTGTTACATAGAATCCATTTTCACATTTTACTCAGTGAAACTTTATAAACAGTCCTTGGTCAATTAGACGTAATTCAGTGCCTTTCAGTCCAGATTATACTTATTACCTCATACAGACATCCTATTAACTGAGCGACAATATACAAATCAGGCTCGAGTGTTTCAACGTGTCTGTTTCACATCACTCTGTGCCTCTATACTCTTGTTTCCTTCATTGTGGTCGACATGGAAAAGAAATAAAGATAAAAGAGAAGATGTTCTACTGTGTGAGAACAAATAATGACGTGACCTATCCTTGTGTGTTGTTCTTCTAACAGTGATGTGGCTGTTGAGCTTCCTTTTACATTAATGCATCCAAAACCAATAGAGGAATCAATCTACAGGGACGGTGGGTATTTTCTCTGAGGCTCTTTAGCTGTTGCTTAATTAGCTTCACTGATATCGCATGACTCATTCAGACGGCAGAAAAAAAAAACCTGTCCTTGTTCACAAATGTGCACAGTTGATCAGTTTATCAAATAGTAAGGATGTTAAGAAAAATGAGTACTTTTTTTAAGAGTACTCTCCCATGATGCATAACATAAAGCAGTCATAAACCTTAAAGCAGTCGTAAACCATAATAATGTGTGTATATATATACACAATAATATAGATATACTCCTTAACCTATAAGATAAGCTTATAATTATCCAAATGACACTTGTTTCAGTGCATGCAAAACAACATTATGAATGAGGTTTTTACATGTCTTGTTTTTGAAAAATGTTAGAGCTATGGAAAGAGTCCCCCCCCCCCCATTATATTCCCCAGCAAACAAAATGTTATCACTCCTGTTCCTCCCTGCACAACCATGACTACTCCTCTTCTTCTTTGTCTCAGCTCCAGAGAACGAGGTACCAATAGACACGAACCTGATAGAGTTTGACACAAAGTAAGGAGCTTTTGTTTCACCTTCTGTGGAAGTTGTCCCATGCATTTGCCACTTTGTGGCTCGTCAATAATATATTATCCACCCCACTCTCCTTTATTTCTGCCCTGTGACACACACACACACAAACACAAACACAGACACGCACACAAACACAGACACACACACACAAACACAGACACATGCACACCATCGCTCGCATGCACATTAACAAGCAGATAAGCACTGTGTTGAATTATTTATATGCTTTTGTTTTATGTAGTGTGCCAAAGGTTTCCTCTGGAACATCCATTCGTTACTTATCTTGTACCCAAAATACACCTATAACTGTCTGTATTTATTCCTCCTGCTGACTGATAAAATGTCTTGCTAATAGTCACTACTCAGAGACTAACTTACAGACACACAGTCTTTTAATGGAGTCTCCGAACACTAATTGTACAAACACTGAATGTGCTTGGGCAGCTATTACTGTGCTTATTTAGCTTGAATTGCACTTAAAACTGAATATAAATGCCCATATTAACACTGGGTGGGTTGTAGTGTATCAGCGCAGTGCATGTAGACTGTTAGCACACTTTACCTAATCTATATATGTATTTATATTGTCAAGGAAACATTGGCTAAAATCATATGATACAATACTTTGTAAATGGACATAATTTTGGATGTTTTTTTTTTTTTTTTCCCACACATTCAGTCATTCTTTTTCCATCCTCAGCGATGATGACATCATCTTTGAAGACTTTGCCCGGCAGCGGCTCATCGGTGCAAAAGACGACAAAGATGAAGAAGAAGAGGGCACAGACTCACCTAAGCTCAATGACAGATAGACCCACGGGCAGTTCTCTCCTCTGTATTCGTGATATTAGGGGTCTGGTGAAAACCTGTGAGGTGACCCTGGAGTCTAGGAGACCCTTTAAAGCACTCACAGTGGGTGCGGTTGTTGTGTTCTTGTTCACATTCGTCTTCTCCATGCTGTGAGGATGTTATTTAAAAACAAAACAAAACAAAACAAAACAAAACAAAAAAAATTAAAAAGCGTAGAAAAACGTGACCTAGTCATCAAAGTGGTCTGGAGGTGAGATTTTAGCTCATAGACTTCACAGTGAGGGTCCCTGCAGGTCTGTGAGAAGCAGAGGTAACACCATTTCATCATGGCTAAATCGACTTCTGTGGTAGCATGCCTTTACTTCATTTTTGTTATACATGTTTGTTTTTATCCCTCTTAGGGCTCAGAAATGAAAGACTTTGACTTTGTATTGAAAGTATATTTAATGTATCATATATCCTTTGATCTCGATTCTGTATAAAGAACTAGACCTGTTTATTGTCACTATGACAACTGCCAAATCCATTGTCATCTTTATAATGCATTGTTCTTCACATAAAACTGTTGTTGTGCTCATTCACTCATTAAGTCGCACCATTCATAATTCATTAAACATTCCCAAGCATGACCATACTCTTTCCTTTTTTTGCCATGATTCGTAATATGAACATGAAATATTTTTTTAAAGATGATGTTTGGTAATGTGTTGGTCTCATACAGTATACTATAGTGAAAGGTTATGGTGGCTCCTACCTTAAATATTAAAATGCATTTTAAAACAGATAGAATTGGTTCACTGTCTTGATTTCTCAATTCATGTTCCAGCCATGTTGTTACCAAACAAAACAGCATAGCTGGAACAGTATAATGCATTAAAACAGTTTTTTTTAGTTCCACAGAACTCTAAAATATTAAAGAATCTTAAAGTTCAAATCACAGTTGCACATCGTTTGCATGCCTGAAAGACCCGCATCCAAAATAAATTTGAGGTTTGTCTTTTTTTCCCCTCGGTAACGTATTTATTGCAAACAATGCTGATGATTTATTTCAACAATGAGGTGAAATCAACAGAAAAACTATACATCAAAATAACAGAACAACAGTAAGATCAATGACCCCCCCCCTTAAAAATTATATATATATATATATATATATATATATATATATATATATATATATATATATATATTTCAAAAGACAAATATGAAGTGAAGAGTTTGTCCAAAGAACTTAAAATTTAGCTAGTACAGAGTACAGAGAACACCTGCAATCTATATTTAGTGGCCTTGATTCTCCTGTATGAGGCATGACCAACACAGAGAGAGAGAGAGAGAGAGAGAGAGAGAGGGAGGGAGAGAGAGTCCATAAAAACGAAGATTTAATATATTTATACTGACAGTCATTTCTTTCTGGAAAAAAAAAAACTTTATCTAATTAAGGTAAGAATAAGATGGTGGTGAAAAGAAGGCAAGAAAGTGGACTCACATTTCTTTTGAAGTACTGAACACTGACATGCCTTTGATAGCTGAGGCTGACCATCATGGAGTTGTGGAATTATTGGGATTCATCGCTTCTTGTGAAAAAAACACAAAAGTTAGAGAGAGAGTCTGTCTTTGACCCTGTGTAAGTTTCTTCCTTTTTTTAATAAAAACAGGATGATATGAGTGGAACAGGTTGTGGGCACTTAACTGAATTTTTCTTAAATCTCTTCAAATAGCGATGAAAAGGGTCATATCGACTGAGATCCATGAAACATGATTTCTAAATGAATCTGCTGGATTATTGAAACAAATGGATTTCTTTACTGATGGGCCATTACATTTACAGTCCCTAAATGCATAACACTGCACTTTTTTCTTTCTTTCGTTTTTGTAATTGGAAGTAATCACTATTTAACGTTGTGTTTACCACAGTAATACTTTTAGGCCCTGATGGATGTGAGCACAGTTAAACTTTCTATTTGTTTAAGTTCTTTTGCTAAACGTGCGTGTTGCCTTGCGTGGACTCAGAGTTTAATTGCTTTTCATTAGGAGGCCTGCCACCATTTGTGACTAATTGGGTCCACATCCTATCGATGACCTGTGATTTAATTGGCTTTGGACTGATTAAGGGTTGTCTCTGTTGCAGACTCTGTGTTTCTTAAGGGATTATCTGGCTCTCTGAGCTAATTTACTCTGTTTCAACTTTGTCCTTTGGTAGATAAATACCAACCATGATGACCAAATGAGGAACCAGGTTTTAATTAAGCTTGTTTTTCATATTTTCTCCGCTAACACATAAACAAATGTGGAACACTAATTGTGATGTTCACGATGTCTAAGCTTTCATAACTAGGAGTTTAACCTGCAATCAGTAATCTTGAAAACATCCTCTGTAGTGAAAAAAAAAAGTTTAATTACGAATGAATTTTGACTATGATCCCACACTTTTTAATCTATTTCTGTGTGTGTGCACGTTTGTCTTTTTTATATATTTGAATTAAACTTAACAAAAACACAGTTTATTTGTCTTTACTGCGTTAGTCTGTGTGTGTCCGCGTATGTGTGTGTGTGTGTGTGTGTGTGTGCGTGTGCGCATAAGACAACAACAGGCATAATTCAACACTTTTTGAAAATGACGAGCTATGTCTAATCTATGATTTCTCTGTATCAGAATAATCAATCCTTAACCTCATAGCTGTGCTTCCCAAACTTATTTCTCTGCAGTCTACTGATGTACGGGACCTAATTTCCTTCTAAAATGATAGTAAATCAATTACACAGAGGAACTTAGAAGCACACAACTAATAAGAGGAAATATTTAAATTTTCTCTTCATTTATCTCTCAAATTTCACTATCCAATTACCTGCAATTTTCTAAGTATCTCCCTTGCATAGCAGTTGCAAAATATTATAACGTAACATGATACTTATCCAACACTTCATAGGAGCTTGATTGCCATTAACTATTGATGAATAAGTGGAGGAGAAGAACTCTGGTCTGATTTACCCAATTGAGAGAACAGGACAGACAGTGCCTTAACGATGCCATTCAACAGACTTAACCTTTTGATGGAGCCCTGGATCATTGGAGGGAATCTCCACTTAAAAAGCCTTGTGAAGCACCAACTGATGACATGCAAATCATAATCTGTCATGTTGTGTTAACTAAAGTGTTTCACGGGTGTGAACAGTTCATACGTAATGTCACATTGGTTTTTGTGACACCATATTCATGATGAATGTTCTCATGCTTGATCCAAGTATAAGTATAATTTTAAATAAGAATTAAATTTACCAAGTTTCAACAAATGCTGACAAATTTAAATGTGGACAGAATTGTTTTTTATTCAGCAATAAGTCAATGAGTTATGTTCTCACTTGTGGCATTCCACTTTTGTTACAAAAATGCCTTGCATATGTAAATAATTGCGAACTTTTAGCAAAAGAAAAAGATTTAAAAAAAAAAAGACCAAAAAATCCCCTGCACAAAATAAAGACTAGACCAATCATTCAAACTGTCAGCACTGAAACCCTGACAGAGAAAACTCTATTCACACGAATTTTCAACAATTTCAATATTGCATTCCTAATTTCCTTGGTACGGACACCGTATATAATTGGATTTACACTCGCTGGGAATATAATGTACATGACACCAAGAAAAGTGTTTACATCCACCGGAATTGGAATATTGAGATTACGTGATAGAAAAGTAACGGTGCCAACGAAGTAAAAACACATCATTACAATTAAATGAGTCCCACACGTGTGAAAAGCTTTCCAACGATCCTCTCCTCCTGCAGCTCTCAAAACTTCTATCAAAATTCTAACGTACGAAAAGAAAATTACAGATATATCAACCCCCACAAAACAGATGATCACAGCCAAACCCATGGCATGGTTCTTATCTATTGGGTCACAAGAGAGGCTTACCAGAGCCATATGATCACAGTAACAGTGGTGGATTATATTGGACCCACAAAAAGATAAAGGTGCAGCTAAACTGACCAGAGTAAGCATTATTGTGCCGCTCCTAACCAAAGTGAAGACCAGTAGTTTAACAAACATAGAGGTGCTCATGATGTCAGCGTAACGCAGTGGGTTGCATATGGCCACGAATCGATCCAGCGCCATGGCCAAAAGGATGGTAGACTCAACAGAGGAGAAAAAGTGAGTGACAAACATTTGGGTAAGACATCCCTCCAGGGTTATCTCGTTCAAATCAAAAAGGAAACTGAGAAACATCGCTGGAATGATTGCTGTGGGGACAATAATGTCAACTACAGCCAGAGCTGACACCAGCATGTACATTGGACTATGAAGACTTTCGGTGTTTCTGATGACATAGAGCAATAAGGAATTTCCCACCAAAATCAACATGTAACTAAAGAGAAAAGGCAGGCAAAGGAGTCGTCTATACTTGTAGATCTCTGGAAATCCCACAAAAATGAACCTGGTGTGTGAGAAATTTGGTCCTGACAATTCTTCATTCATGTCACTTTGAGAGTATTCAGTTTGGCCTGACCTTAAGGATGCAAAAAAAAAAAGCAAAAAGACCCCCCAAAAACAGTATTTGATCAGTAATTTTGCTTAAGCATTTCAACATCTCATAAGTAATCTCAGGTGGAAGGACATCAAAGCCAAAATTTATGTCACTTGTTTGTTTTGCTGCTGTGGTTTGACACATCTAGAAAATCCCTGCAAGTCTTTCCAAATTTCAACAAATATCTCCAAACTTTTTTTTTCTTTTTTTTTTTTGAAGAACTTACAACTCACATTTCCTTCATATAATGCTATATATATATATATACACATACAGTTTTTAACTATCTTTTCTGTTTGTGTTATCAAGCACATTTCCGTAAAAGTTAGAATCTTTACAGAGTTTCAAACAGAAGTTACAACATTATTTCAATAACATGAAACAAAATATGTCTCATCGCCTACAGAAATGAAAGGTTGCAGTGAACAGTACCTTCAGACATTGTAACATCATATGTTTTAAGAAGGAAGAGGCTGGCTCTGAGAAACATATACCTGTCTGAGACTCTTAGCCTTTTGTTTTCTCTTGGTGTAGCTGCTCATTCAGCCAGAAGGCAAGGGCCATTCTGGTTAGCTCCTTCCTAATCTTGATTTATACACAGGACCAGGGGTATGCCTCAAAGCAGGATTTCTCAGTCCGCTGGACAAACTGAGCAAAATTGTCAAACCTATCCAATAGGAGGACAGCTAAGGAACATTCCAATTAGCTATTGGACGGTCTCGACTTTTTGTTCAAGTTGTCTGGCTATCTGAGAAATCCAGCTTCGTGGTTTACACTTGAGAGTTTTGCTTCCCTAGGGATAATGCAAACAGTTACATGAGCCTATATGCTCATGTTGGTCTATTAGAAATACACCCATTACAATGCAAAGCGTTGGATTGGAGGGCACTGAACAAAGGAGGAAAACATCAAAACAGTCAACACCAACATTCTTCTTAACGTGTCAGTGTGGACACATACCAGAGCATTCTTACACAATGGGCTTGAACCGTAACTTTCAGCCCAAGATTGTCTGCTTTGAAATTTAATAGTGTCCTAAAATGATAGCGATAACAATTTACCAGCAGCAACAAAAACATTAAGCTCAATACCACCAACAACACTGCCACTGTCACTACTACTACCACTACTACTACTACCCCTACTACTTCAAGCACCTGTCCGAGGCTAAAAACAGAAGAAAAAGAATAAAACAGGAGCACTTCTCAGCACAGACAGCACATAACATAATTCAGGAAGCCACAACATTATAGTGCCAAACAACATAATAGTATGTTGCTTACATATGTAATAGCTGGTTGCTTACAGATCACAGACCCATAGGCCACAGAGTACAGAGTCAAGCTGAAGAAAAACTGGTATAAATTATATGCTTTCTGAGAGAAATTAGTTTTCAGAAGGCCAGAGAATCAGCACTCTTAATGTGCAGGAAGGAGGGGCACTCCAGGCCTAGAGGTGAAATTGCCAGTAGAGATGAATCATTGAAAGCCAAGGCTGAAAGTGTATAGAGCAGCAAGACTGCTGGGGTCAGAGGATCAGGGTTTTGGTTGGCTTGGGGTCCTGACTGGTGTAAGTAGGGCCAGAGTTATGAAGGACTGTAAAGGTGAGTACTACAATCTTGTGGGAAGCCATTAAAGGTTGTATTCCATAGCTATCATTTCTCCAAACATCAGTTTCTCAAAATATCATTGGAATTCTACATATTTATTGACATCTCTTTATAAATAAAAATGTCCATGTTTATGAATGTTGATCATGAAATAGGAGAAAGATTAATTTCTAAGATATATTATTGCATTTGTTGGTTCATGTATCATTGTTGTGTTTTTCACCATTGACCCTCAATGTAACAACATAGGTTTCCTTAGGGAAATTGAACAGGCCAGCCCTAACAGAAACAAACCCCAAAGTGAATTAGGATTCATTCCATATCAACATCCTCCAATTTAGAACAGGCTTGTGTACAAAACAAATACTACTTAATGAGATGACCATAAAAACAAAGCTGTGATAACCTCCTGCCCTTGACTGGAGTCCAATTATTATAATAGAAAATAAATGCAATTCCCTTTAGACCCGTGCTGTCCCTTGATTTTCACTGTCACTTTCACACATAACAGGATTAGATATCCATTAAGTCTGGGGCGAAAAGTACTCCATTAGGTGCCTCAAGAACCTCTGATGTTAAGTCACTGAGATTAGTTATGCCATAACTTTTGTCCTTAATGACTGTTTAATTTTATGAGCAAAAACATGATCATTTCTAAATAAGTGATACTGTGTTCTGCTCATTCTAGACTAGTTCTTGATTTATGAAGGATTAAGAGAATCCCTAATAAAATAAGATGCCTATTTAAGGACTGAGAAACAAAAATTAAATAAAATAAAATAAAAATCCAAATTAAACATAACTAAAAAAAAAAAAAAGAAAAAAATGAGTGGGTAAGATGTGAACATAAACAACTGAGCAAACCAAATATCAAGCTAATAAATAATAACTAATTAATTAGTTGAAAACTGGAGCACAGTCAGAATTTAGAATGTAAACATGAATACTCATTTTTTATTTCAACTTTATAAATAGCATGTAATCCAATCAAACATTAGCATTACATTTAAGGATTTCTGCTTGTTATGTTGAGCATGTCCTGAAGAGGGCATCTGTTTGCCATTCTTTTGTTTCTCCTAAAAGAGAAAACCACTATGGCATGCTTTCAAAGTGCTGCTGTAATAAAATACAATGCTGTACAGGTCCTTTATGTTTGCTTACATCCAAACTTTTGGAGAATCATGCAAGGATATACTTTTGAGTTCTTGATTCTCAAAATTGAGTGACAGGATCCATTGCATTAACAAGATAAGAAACAAAAGAGATCTTGGGGCAACAGGTAAAGACAAATTAAAAATAAAACACCACATGAACTGAACAGATCACAGGAATGACTTCTTGAGCACATTTCATGCTTTTATATTTATATTTTGAACATTCTATGCCAAAATTGAATTGTGGTTTCAGCTATAAGTGCTGAACATTTATATAACTTTGACTATTAAAGAGTGAATTAAAAAAAAAAGAAAGCAAGAAAACAGGGAGGAAAAGAGTGAAAGCATTATTAGAGAAGAATTTTGCCTCTGAACATCAGCATATTGTGGCAATGTAGCCACCCCCACAGACTTCCAGTGTGGATGATAATTTTCCCTAATCTAAAACCAATCAAAGGAATGGGATGTTGCACACTTCGTATGATCATACCGTACACCAGTCTGTAGATAGCATCTGATGGCACTTGTATGGCAGCTTAGTAAAGAGGATGTTTGCATCATGGCAGTAATAACAAATGGGTCACTATCAGCCAGAAGAGGTTCAGGACCCAGACTTGACCCATCCAGAGGGAAATGAATATCTCTTCTCTGGAGAAGTTGTTAAGAATATGTTTTAAGAGATGAGATCAGAAAAGGGTACCAGCGCCTGGCAGGCCACAGGGAAGCCACTAAGGGAAGTTGTCAGCTGAGCATGTGACCTAATGTGCTCTAAACAACACGGCTGACCAGAGGGCTAGTGCCAAGCTGACCTGGAATCCACATATTGCCACGAATAGAAAAGTGCATCTCTAGCCTGCAGAAACATGGCCTGAAAAAAAAAAAAAAATGCAGACAGTGGCTGTCTTGACTGGCCAGAGGTCAGTTATATTACAGAGGTAGAGCAGGCAAGTGAGTAAAATAGAGGACTGTGTAAATAAACAAGTAAGATTTGTTAAGAGGAAACAAACAATCACACACATGATTCTGCGCCCAATGTAACAAACAGCAAATACAATTGAGTTCAGTCTCTGAGGAAACTTGTGATAGTTGTTTTCGGCTGTCTCACTGCTTAAATTTTCGCATGATTGAGTGAATCATGACTGTGTCAAGATGTGGCACTTCAAGAAAAATCTTAGGACTCCAGAAATAAACATATGAATAATTTATTTCTAATATTTTTTTTTAAAGGAAATATTGTTTTCACATGTCATTGCTTGTAATCTTGGTCAGAAAACCAATGAGACTGTATCCTAGTGATTCTCAAAACGTTAATAAAATTCTAGGTAAAAAATTCTTAATTTATTCTTATAGGTTGCCACCACCTCTGTTTGTGACCTATAGGCTTATTGTGTAAAGTATGAAACGATAAAATTTTCTCAAAAGACAGTAGAGTTCTTAAAAGGCACCAATATCGGGATAATCTATGGATATATGCACTATGAGGAAATTAGAAAATTTGTATGTAATATTCAGCTACATCAAGATTTCATTTTAATGAATTTATTTGCATTTTGTCATGTTAATAATATACACAGTTACTACATTTCAATATGTTCAAAATAAAGTACATTTTAACAAGACATTACATGAGGAGTAAGTTTCCAAGAATCCACTGTCTGGACTTGTCTGATTCTATAATGAAATCTTTCATATTAATAAGGCATTCTTTCATAAATTGCCAATAAAAAGTTATGAAATACTGTTTATGAGCTTTCCTGATATTGGTAAAATCCTCACATTCCTCATGACATGGAGAAACTGTTGCCTTATTTCTTTTGTTCTCACTCCGTAAATGATTGGGTTGAAACAGCTTGGGACAAGTAAATACAATAAACTTAAAAAAACACGACTATTTGATGAGAGGTTGTTTCTTATCCGGTAAGACATAAAAGCCGTTAATGTAAGAGTTAGACTAACTGTCATAACAATTATGTGTGTGATACATGTATTGATAGCTTTTGTATGAGATTGTCCAGACTTAATAACAGTGGAAAATATGATGATATAGGACACAACAATGATCACAAAATCAACTGTTGGTATGAGCAAGGCACCCATGAGTCCAACAAGGCTGTTAATAGAAGTATCTCCACACGCCAGTTGAACTAGTGCCATATGTTCACAAAAACAATGATCTATCACATTGCCTTGACAAAAGGACAGTGAACCAGCCAGGGTTATGACCAAAATTACAAGTAATGCATTCCTCAGGCAAGGGACAATGATGAATTTAAGGAAATTTGGGAAGGCCATGTGTTTGTGGTAGTATAACGGTGTACATATTGCAAAATAGCGATCCAGTGCCATCCATAAAAGGATTGTTGACTGAAATGATTGAAAGAATAGAATGAAAAACATTTGTATCAAGCAGCCATTAAGAGAAATAGCATTCCAGTTAAATGAGAAGCTGAACAGCATATTGGGCACAGCAAATATTGGGATGCATAGATCATCGACAGACATAAGGCCTATAAGAACAAACATTGGAGTGTGTAAATTTCTTTTTGACATTATTATGGATGAAAGAATAGTGTTGCCAATAACTGACAAAATGAACATAAGCAGAAAAGGAACTACGAGTGCAGGCCTCCATTTACCCAGACTCTGAAACCCATTCAATATGAAAACTGTGTGGGAAGTATTATTTAAATGATCCTCCAACATAGTGAAAGATTTTTGAGCTGTGATCTGTTTGATCTAACTCATAGCATAGTGGCTTAGCAACATATTCAACTTCATCTGTCATCTGTCAATTTCATAACATCTAAGATTAAATACTAAAGATGCTTCATGAATAGACACATCATAAATAAAAAGAACATACATACATATACATATATTTTCACTTTCTCATATAGATAAAAACCTGAATCATTTTCTAAAACAACAACGAAAAAAACTCAGCTAAAAAAGGTTAAAAATGGGCTCAAGCTATATTAAAGATTCCACCTAAAAAAATTTTAAACACTGAAGAATCTGATGTCGTGATGAAATATGTCCAGAGAGAAGGGAATGGTCCAGTTGAAGTTATTTCATAGTATTGAACCTTCTACCTCTGGTGAGAGCTGATAGCAGGCTGAAATGAAAAGCTGATGTCTTCATCACTTAGAATCATCATTCATCAAGCACAAATTCCCTCCACTTTTAAGGGCTCTTAATACACCCCTTGAGATGGGTTCTGATGTCAGTAAGAGGCATTTACACTGCTCTTAGTGTCTCTGGTGGATCTTGTCTTTTGTTCCCCGGTGTTTCCATTTCATTACTGCATGAAGCAATAATGACTAGTAATCCTGTAAAATGCACAAAACAAGAAAGATGTTAGAGTTATGTATTCTTTCTTTATTTATTTAACATTTAGCACACATATAGGTATTGCTTTTACATATTTTTGAACCATTAATTGAATTCTTGGAACTTGTTGCAGAGTGGACAGGCACGGACACTGACACATGGAACAGCAAAGCTACCATATAGAGTCATTGTAGGCCCAGCCCAAAGATAACATTTCATGTGCAATGAACATGCCATGATGGTGCTACATTTCCACCATATGTCAGTGTCCATTATATTTAAGCAGATCAAATCAAACAAATAAACAAACAAGCAAACAAAACCTTTACTAAACAATCACCAGAAGAGGGTATAGGGCACAGTTTTGCAACATAGTGCATTTCTTGGTATTTTATCAAGTATCCGGCATAGTCACAGTTAGACTATATTAGTATTAGACTATGCCGGGTACATGGAAGTCCTCCAAAAAGTAACAATCAGGCTCTGACTGGAAGACAGATTAGAGTAGAAAGAGCAAAAATTGTGGTCAAAAAATAGGCAACAATCAAAACACCAAGGGAGACCAGAGTGTCAAGGGCAAGGCAAAAATGGAGTAAACTAACAAATGCCGGCACACAACTAATCAGTAACTAAACAGTTATAACAGCCCAGTAACACAGGGCAAGGGGAGACTTCTTGTAGCACACAGTGAAACCCAAGGGCTTGTGTACACAGATAGCAAACAAGGAACTGGTGCAAATGGTGATTTGAAAATGAACCCATTGATCCAATAATAATAAGTTTGGTGAGGATGAGAACTGATAGGTTGGACCAACAAGAGATGGCAATGAAAGTATGAGAACACCCACCGACACACACAAGCCCTTTTGACAACACCACCACCACCTACAGCCTGGGAAGCCAGGTAATCTGGATGGTGGAGCTGAAATTCCTGGACAACATAAGGGTCCAAGGTATCAGAGGCTAGGACAGTGGTGTCGCTAGGTCTGATCATTCGGGACTTTAGCCCCAAATATTTTAAGCCAAGTCCTGAATATTTTCTCTTTGAAGAAGAAGGTGTTTATAACAAAAGAGCACACAGACTGTGTAACCGAGTGGAACATGACTTGTAGCGTCCGAATAAGGGGGCAGTAATCAAGTGCTCTACAGTGCACACAAAGTTGGAAGACACACGCCCCCAGATGAAAAGCTCTGGTTTTCTTAGCCCCTGACTTAGCCTTTGATCTTTTCAATAGCTAGAAACTCCCCTGGGCTAGGATCCAGCACTGCTCCTTAGGACTGTAGCCTTCCTAGTCTACGAAATTCTGCACTTTATACCTAGGAAGATGGTCTCATCAGTGGTAAAACACTCCTAGATAGTAATCCATTAACCTCTAACAATCTGGTACAAGGATGGTGATGGATCATCTAATGGAACAGTGGAAACCAGGCTGCCTTCAGTTGCGTGAAGAGGAACACAAGGAATGTAGGCAAGAACGATCCATTGAATTGGGGGCTGAGTTTTTGGCTGGGCATGAAAAGTTTGAGATCCTTGGTAGATAACTATTCTCTGTTGTTTGGGGCGAAGTTGTAAGCTTCATTGTTATGACAATCTACCTTAAGGTTTTGCCAGTGGCTTGCTGCAGGTGAACATGACATCCATATCTGCTAAGCTTTTTTGAATGACTTCAGCCTTCTTGACTGCTGTGGCATTTCTGACAATTCTGAGCATAGTCTGCCTAGGGTAACAATTTAGCCCATTCAAGCAGTTGGTTATGACAGCAGCTATGAAGGAGTCGACTAAACACCTGATTTCTGCATTCCACCTATTAATTCGATCAAGGATGATGACTAGATGTGAGACTGACTGCTAGCTGTAACATCTCCAAGAAAGATTTGTTAAAGCGAGAGGTAAATCAGGGTCCATGATCAGAGAGGAACTCTCTAGGAGTGCTGTCATGTCCCAAAATCTCTTGAAACACTGCATCCATCAACTGAAGAGCAGTAGGGGGTGAGACAAATGGAATTAGATGACATGTCATGAAAAAACACTCCACCATCTGTAATACTGTTTTGTATCCATCCCAGTGTGGGAAGTCTGAGCGAAATGTGATCTTGGATGCTGAGGTACAGGTAAAGGTAAAAGTTTTCCAATAGGAGCCTCTCTTGAGGAATCAGTAATATAGGACTAAGAGGTACAGGAATTTCCTTCATTGTGAGCCAAAGCGGGCTGCCAGTAGCTGTCAGAAAGCAACTGAATGGTACAGTTTACACCAGGATATCCAGAAGCCAAAGAAGCGTGAACCTAGGTAAGTAAATGATCCCTCACCCATTCAGGTATGTATGTCTTCTGAGATGAGCCTGAATCAAGGATTAATTCTTCCTCACAGAGTTGTTGTATCTGCTCCTCCAAATCCTAAATGATTGGTGCCACAATACAGAAAGGAGGAAGGATAGTAATGGGATCTGTCACAGCAGGTTCCTATCTGGACAAGGCATCTGCTTTGCCACTCTTTGAACCTGGACGATATGAATTGGTAAAGTTGAAACGAGAGAATGATAATGCCCATGTGGCTGGCTGAGGATTCAGCCTCTTGGCAAATTGTACATATTCCAAGTTTCTGTGGTCTGTAAGCACAATGAATGGCTCCTGGGACCCTCTAACCAGTGATGCCAGTGTTCCAAAGCTGGTTTGATGGCCAAAACCTCACATTTTCCAATCTGATAGTTCCTTTCCGCTGATGGTATTTACCCAGAAATGTTGGAAATGTTTGAGAAGTGACCCATGTCTTTGTAATACCATTCCCCCTAACCGTAATACGGATGGATGAGTTGGGTTGGGTTGTTTCAGAATAGGAGCTGATGTGAACTGCTAATTGAGAGAGCAGAAAGCAGCAGCTGCTGCTTCAGACCATACCGATTGGTTTTAGTCACTAGAAAGGATGTTGAAGGAGCTGCCACAATGCTAAAACCTCAGATGAAATGATGATAAAAGTTAGCAAAGCCAAGAAATCTTTGAAGTTCCTTCACAGTGTTAGGGTCTGGTGAAGATCATACTCAACCTTTCACTGATCTATCTCCACACCATCAGTGCAAATCACATACCTTAAGAAGGAAACTGTGGTTTCATGGATGGGATACTTCTCAGCCCGCACAGCCCTTCAGGAGTTGCCGTAACACAGACCTAACATTAAGAATGTGTTCTTCCTGTTACGGAATTTCTTTGTATGTGGGAGCATTCAGAATCTGAATGGTGTTTCTCAGGCAGTACTGAGAAATAAAGAGTAAATGAAAACACAGCCTATCTGGAACGACACACTGTTACAGAATGTGTACTGCACGTAGTTACGACAGTGTTTTGACATCACATAAAGCATAAATCTTTGCGGTGAAGCTAAAAGAAGAGCAGACGTGGGGAAGTGAGCTGTAAGTGTATTAATGACGTTCAGTAAAGTTTCAGTTAGAGCACCAGAGAAAAGAGTGGACATTATTATATTTCACAATAAACCAACAGAGTTTATAACACACACCAGTTGTAAATCACAGATGACTACGGAAATAAACAAGCGTCTTGGGAAACTGGATGTATGTGCAAACTAAACTTCTTTATTGTCGGTTAAAAGCAGTTGTTACACAGAGGAAGGTTAAACTCAGTCAGACAGGTTGATAAAAATACAGGAATAGGTACAAGATGATAAGATACTAGACTGACTGAATATGCTCACAAACAGGCACAAGTCATCTAACCAAGGGACTGGTTATTGTTCAGAGGAATAATGTTCAGCTATGCAGTCAGTAAAGGTAATATTTCACAAAACCCAAAAAGAATAGTGGGGATAAAATATATCTTAAAATCAGACTAAATTAGACTAAAAGAACAGATAACAGGTGAGGCAGATGACTAATTACTGTAGCCATCAGTAGACTGGCTATACAACACACTGCATGGGGAAGCCGGTGTAGGGTGGAGACAGGGTCGTAGCATAACCTTTGTTAATTGGAAACAAATTATCACACAGATGATTGTTTTCTCAACAGAGCTAACAGAAAATGCAACAGAATCTCAGGGGACAGACAAGCTGTTCCATACCTTACATTTAATCTCTCAAGACAATTTTAAAGATGAAAAACATGAATAGACAGATAAATAAACATTAACTTATAGAAGGTAACTCATCTAACTGTTTAGGCTGTTATTCATTTTTTTTCAATTCTCTGTTTATTCTTTTTGTCCTTTTAATTTGTATATTCACTCTATCTTCACTCAATCTTTTAAAATATTAAATTTTTTGGTTGTTTCAGTCTCACTTCATACAAATTCATTTACCAATGAACGAATTTTATTGCATTTCCAGTTGTTCTCTTGGGCTATATCCAATTCCTCATGTTTTACATGATTATTGTGTGAACAGAGTCAATCATAATTGTGATGGGATCAGAGCAAATCTAAGGATTCCAGAATCTAACACATGAATAATTTGATTTTAATTTTTAAAATAATTAAATATTAATTTGGTATGTCATTGCTTGTAATCTTGGTAACAGAACCAATGAGACTGTGTTTGATTGATTCTTAAAACATTAAGCAGATTCTAGATTAAAAAAAGAAATCTTACTTTATTCTTATGGGTAGCCATCACCCCTGTTTCTGACCTATAGGAGTAACAAGATCTTTTAAACGATGACAGAAGTAATGTACAACGGGATTACCACGGGACTGGAGCAAAAGAATACAAACTGGATTACCAGGGGACCAGAGCAACAAGACTACAAACTGGGTTACCAGGGGACCAGAGAATAGGAAGGCAGTAAACATACAAAGCATTGGCTGTGGTAGCTGAATACCAGCAGACCGAGTAGCATCACACGCTAAAAATTAAAACTGGCATAGCAAACATATGGAACATGTAGGCTTCGCACTGACTGGTAAAACAGAAGGGTTTAAGTAACGAGGGGTAACAGGGGAAACCAAAGTGACAGCAGGTGTGCAGGATGAGAGTGATCAGACTGGTGATTAGTAAACTGGCGATGTTGAGCGCTGAATGGCTGAAACCGGCAAGGAAGGAGACAAGGTCGTTACAGTATGAAACTGTAACATTTTTTCAAAAGTCAGCAGAGTTCTTAAAAGGCATCAGTATGGGGCTGACCTATGGATATAGTATATGCGCTATAAGGACATTAAAAAATTGGTGTCAGAACAACAAACACGCGATTTCTTATCTTTCTTTTTATTTTTTATAAATGCACATGTTAAATTTGTATGCAATATTCAGCTGCATCAAGATTTCGTTTTAACAAATTTATTCACATTTTGTCATGTTAACAATATATACTGCCTCTATATTGCAAAATGTTCCAAATAAAGTACATTTTAACAAGACATTGTGTGAGGGGTAAGTTTCCAAGAACCCACTGTCTGGACTTGTCCGAAGTCCTTCGTATTAATGAAGTATTCGTTTATAAATTGCCAATAAAAAGTTATGAAATACTGTTTATGAGCTTTCCTGATATTGGTAAAATCCTCACATTCCTCATGACATGGAGAAACTGTTGCCTTATTTCTTTTGTTCTCACTCCGTAAATGATTGGGTTTAAACAGCTTGGGATAAGTAAATACAATAAACTTAAAAAGACACGGCTATTCGATGAGAGGTTGTTTCTTATCCGGTATGACATAAAAGCCATTAATAAAAGAGTTAGACTAACTAACAAAAAAATAACAATTATGTGTGTGATACATGTATTGAAAGCTTTTGTATGAGATTGTCCAGACTTAATAACAGTGGAAAATATGATGATATAAGACACAACAATGATCACAAAATCAACTGTTGGTATGAGCAAGGCACCCATGAGTCCAACAAGGCTGTTAATAGAGGTATCTCCACATGCCAGCTGAACTAGTGCCATATGTTCACAAAAACAATGATCTATCACATTGCTGTGACAATAAGACAGTGAACCAGCCAGGGTTATTACCAAAATTATT
Organism: Chanos chanos; assembly: GCF_902362185.1. Taxonomy (NCBI): domain Eukaryota; kingdom Metazoa; phylum Chordata; class Actinopteri; order Gonorynchiformes; family Chanidae; genus Chanos; species Chanos chanos. The sequence continues at coordinate 7,540,505 of NC_044500.1, read as the reverse complement.
ATGAGAGCATTCCTCAGGCAAGGGACAATGATGAATTTAAGGAAATTTGGGAAGGCCATGTGTTTGTGGTAGTACAGAGGTGTGCATATTGCAAAATAGCGATCCAGTGCCATCCATAAAAGGATTGTTGACTGAAATGATTGAAAGTATAGAATGAAAAACATTTGTATCAGGCAGCCACTAAGTGATATAGCATTCCAGTTAAATGAGAAGCTAAACAACATATTGGGCACAGCAAATATTGGTATACTTAAATCAGCCACAGACATAAGCCCTATAAGAACAAACATTGGAGAGTGTAAATTTCTTTTTGACATTATTATGGATGACAGAATGGTGTTGCCAGTAATTGACAACATGAGCATGAGCAGAAAAGGAACAACAAGTGCAGGCCTCCATTTACCCAGACTCTGAAACCCATTCAATATGAAAACTGTGTGGGAAGTATTATTTAAACGATCGTCCAACATATTTAAATGTGTCTGAGTTCTGATCTGTCTGATCTAATTCAGTCTGTCATTGAAACTGTGTCTGTCAAGTGAAAGGCAACATGTTCAACTTCATCTGTCATCTTTCATAATTTTATGATATCTAAGATTAAATGCTAAAAAGATGCTTCATGAATAGACACATCATAAATAAAAAGAACAGATATATATATATATATATATATATATATATATATATATATATATATATATATATTAGCAGTTTTTCATATAGGTAAAACCTTCTGAACCATTTTCCAAAACAAGAAAAACTGAGCTAAAAAAGGTTAATGTTGGCTCAAGCTATATTAAAGACTGCATTTCAAAAAAGTTGTGGAGATAAACACTTAAGAATCTGATGTCATGATGAAATATGTCCAGAGAGAAGGGAATGGTCCAGTTGAAGTTATTTCATAGTATTGAACCTTCTACCTCTGGTGAGAGCTGATAGCAGGCTGAAATGAAAAGCTGATGTCTTCATCACTTAGAATCATCATTCATCAAGCACAAATTCCCTCCACTTTTAAGGGCTCTTAATACACCCCTTGAGATGGGTTCTGATGTCAGTAAGAGGCATTTACACTGCTCTTAGTGTCTCTGGTGGATCTTGTCTTTTGTTCCCCGGTGTTTCCATTTCATTACTGCATGAAGCAATAATGACTAGTAATTCTGTAAAATGCACAACACAAGAAAGATGTTAGAGTTATGTATTCTTTATTTATTTATTTAATATTTAGCACACATATATGTATTGCTTTTGCATAACTTTGAATTGAATTCTTGGAACTTGTTGCAGAGTGGACAGACACAGACACTGAGACATGGAACAGCAAAGCTACAATACATTGAGTCATTGTGGGCCTAGCCCAAAGATAACATTAAGAGAAACATTTTGTCTTTATAAAATTTGCTGCAATTCACATGCCATGATCATGCTGTGATGGTGTCACATTTCCCCCATATGATCAAGAACATCAGTGTCCACTATATTTATATATATCAAATCAAATCAAAGAAACAAACACATAAACAAGCAAGCAAGCAAACAAACAAACAAACAAACAAACAAACAAACAAACAAACAAACAAAACATTTACTAAACAGTCACCAGAAGAGGGTACAGGGCACAGTTTTGCATCACAGTGAATTTCTTGGTATCCTATCATGTTCCTCATGAGTAAATCTTGAGAAAAAAATGTCTAACAAGTTTCATATCCTCTAATACCTTCTTCCAAGATTATCATCTGCTTAATCTGGATTGTTTTTGTTTCACAGAGAGAGGTTTGTCCTGCATGAGCAGGTGTACACATCCTCCAAGGTGCCAAGAAAGCTTGGAACAAGAGTAAAAGATGATCTGGGAGACTAAATGCATGTGTGGACTAAGATGTTTATTAAAGACGATGCTCAGGTCAAAACAGGCAATGGTCCAGTTACTGGCAGACAGATTAGATTAGAACGGGCAAAAATTGTGTTCACAAAATGGCCAAGAATCAAAACACCAAGGGAGACCAGGCTGTCAGCTGACACAATGGGAAGACACAGTGCATCAAATATAAATATAACGTAACAATGCAGAACTGTAAGACAGTGTGTGAACAGTAAGACAGTATGTAAACAGGAACTGTGCAGACAGACATAAAGTACAATGTAGAACTGTAAACCAGCATGTAGATATTAAACAGAGAGTGCAACATGGGTATGCACTTTGATCAACCAGCCATAGTGTGCATGTGTTGAACACTGGCAGCTATGGAAGGATTTTTTAGTACCTTTTACAAAGTGATTGTGCATTGTCTTTTAATTGTCCAATAATGTGTCTGCGCAATTGGGAAGAATTGGTATAGGTCAGGGGGTGGGGATGTCAAAGCACAGTGTGAAGAATAGAGACAAGGGGGCAGCATGGTGTTCAGGAGCCGGGCTGCTTGGGGGAAGAAAGTATTGCACAATCTGAGAGACCAGCTCCTAATGCTGTAGAACGTTCTCCCAGGTGGGAGGGAGGTAAACAGTCCTTGGGAGGGGTGGGAAGAGTCAGCCACTTAATCTGGTTCCAGACTAGCCACTCAAAGCAATTCCTGATAATCGGAGTAAGCGTTACTGGGCGTTAGTTGTTTAGCTCTGACACTGCAGCCTTCCTCAGCACAGGTCTGATGGTGGTGGCCTTGAAGCACTGTGGACTGACAGCCTGGCACAGGGAGGTGTTGAAGAGGTCCATCAGGACATCAGCCAGCTGGTCTGCAAAGGCCTTGATCGCTCGACCTGGTATGCTGTTGGGTCCCACAGCCTTATGTAGGTCGACTGTGGAGAGCGTCCTCATGCTGACCGGTGACAGGGAAAGTACCAGATCATTCGGCGAAGGGGTGGTTTTTCTTGCCAGCTTGGTGTTCTGGGCTTCAAACCTGGTGCAGAAGGCGTTGAGCGCATCTGGTAGAGAGGTGTCGGTGTCACAGACATGTGGCGGGGTCCTGTAGTCCGCGATGGTCTGGATACCCTGCCACATGCACCATGTGTCTCTCGAGCAGGTGAAGTGGTGATTGAATCTCTGTGCGTAGTCATGCTTTGCCAGCTTGATGCCACGGGACAGGTTGCTTCTTGCTGCTCTGTGCACCGCATCATCTCCCTCTCTGACAGCAGCATCCCGGGTTTTCAGCAGTTTCTGCGGTATACGATGGCTTTTGGTTGGCACTTGTGGTGGTGGTTTTCATGACTGCAACATCCTCGATGCATTTGTTGTTGTATCCAGGCAGCGTACTCCTCAGTGTCTGTGTGATGGCTGCTGGTTGCTGCCTCTCTGAAGATACTCCAGCCTGTACATTCAAAGCAGCTCTCCAGGGCTTCAGTGGCTCCCTCTGGCCACAGTCTGACCTGTTTATTTTCAGGTTTTGCCCTCTTCAGCAGTGGTTTGTATGCTGGAATGAGCATTACAGCGGTATAGCCAGAAAGTCCAAGGTGGGGGCGGGGGGATGGCTTTGTATGAGGCCTTGATGTTTGTATAGACCACATCCAGTGTATTAAGTCCTCTGGTTGGAAACTCAACATGTTGGTAGAGTTTGGGTAATACAGTTTTTAAATTTGCTTGGTTGAAGTCCCTGGCAATAACAAATCCATGGGGGTGAAGATATTGCAGTTCACTGATGGCCTTGTATAGTTCATGTAGCGCATCCTTAGTATTATTAGCATTGGGGGTTATGTGCACTGCCTCAATAATAATGACGGTAAATTCCCATGGCAAATAATAGGGCCTACATTTATCTGCCATATATTTCACCAGTGGTGAGCAGTATTTGAGATCAACACAGCATTTGCACACCATTCTGTGTTGGTATAAACACACAGACCTCCGAGTCTTACTGGACTTGCTGGTGTCCCTGGCCATTCAGCTAAATTGGTGTTATTCAGCCACGTTTCCATAAATATGAAAACACAGCAGTCCCTAATGTTGCGCTGTGCAGATCTCAGTAGTCTAATGTGGTCGAGCTCGTTGTCCACTGTTACATGTGGCGCACTGTGTGTTTGTTTGTCTGCGTCCTGTTTTCCACCTTGTGTTTTGCCTGCATCTCTCTCTCTCTCTCTCTCTCTCTCTCGACACAAGTATCCAGCTGTGGCGTGAACCAGATGCCAATCTTTATCTGGCCTGTGGTTGTCCCACCTCCTTGTTCCAGCTAGCGAACCAGGGGGACGGAGTGCCCCTCTTCGCACGGCCAACCATGAACGGAGCAGCAGAATTTAAAGATCCCAGTTTTGTAGTTGTTCAGATTTTGATTTCGCTTATGACCCCTTGTGATTTTTGTATTCTTGTAATTTAACAAACTTGCCTTACCATATTTCTCTTATTGTTTACTGACTTCGTTTGTGGAACTGTGTCTCGGCTTGTTTGTCTTGGTTACCGTGGGGACAAGGCAGGTAAGGTGGGGATCCCTGCGTGAGGCATTTCACTTTGAATTAGGGATAGCTTAGAGGTGGGTGCCACTTGTGTAAGTTTTGTTTTTGCAGTTAGCTAGTGTAGTTAGATTTCCTTTTGCTCTGCCACCTTTTTGCTTTGTAGTTAGTTGTGTGCTGGTGTGGGTATTTTAGGGTGGTTTTGGTTTTGTTATGTTCTTTCCTTTGGCACAGTCTGTCGTTCTCTCCCCCTTTTCCCGTTTGTATTCGTGTTGTAAATATTCTAGTATATATTTGTAAATATGATCTTTTTGTAAATGTCACCAGTATAACCCACATTCCTTGAACATTGCTCCCGTGTCTGTATTTTTGTCACTGCACCGTCCCAAACCTGTGCTGGTGGTGGGATCCCTTTATGCTACGTCCCTTACCCATACCCCTGGGTGCCACATTACACCTGGGATGTTACATCCATGGAACGAAGGTTTGCCAGTGTAACGGACGGGATAGCTTGTCTGGTGGGGTTAGCTTTTAGCCTAGCCCGTATGCCTCCTCGCTTACCGCGCTTCTGTTCCCTCTTGCACCGCTTACAGTGTCTCTTTGCTGGGGTGACTGCTGCGAGTGACTCAGAACCTAGCTTGCATAGCAGGCCTAGGCCATGGAGCTCCTTTGTTATTACCTCTACAGTGGGATTATTATTGTTTGGACATGTTTCCTTGATTTCCAGTAGAGTCCCGTGGTTGTATTTCAGTCTATGTGTATTCCTTACGCACATTTTAACAGTAACACATCTGGAAATAACCAGAGAGACCAGTGAGCATAAACAAACAATAACACGCCATATTCCTGGTCTGGAGAAGCCGTTGCATCTTACCGTGCTGCCATCTTTTCTGATGTCAGCACACAGTTAATCAGTAACCAGATGATCATAACAGCCCAGTAACACAGGGCAATGGGAGACTCCTTGTAGCACACAGTGAAACCCATGTGTACGTGTACGTAGACAGCAAAGAAGGAACTAGTGCAAATGATGATTTGAAAATGAACCCAACGATCCAATAAGAAGTTTGGTGAGGATGAGAACTGATAGGTTGGACCAACAAGAGATGGCAACGAAAGGATGAGGTCCCCCCCCCCCCTTCACACACACACACAAACACACACAGACACACACATACCCTTTTGACAACACCACCACCACCAGCAGCCAGTATATGTACAAGAATGTGTTGCCCCAATGGGTGACCCTTGGGCTAGTCCTAGTCTTCAATCCTGCACTTTGTACATAGGAAGACAGTTCCATCAATGGTAAGGTACTCCCAGATGGTAATCCATTAATCTCCAACGGTGGTTAAGGGGTGGCGGGGGATCATCTGATGGAACCAGTGGACCTGGAATCACTTGCCTGAAGAGGAACACATGGAATGCAGGCATGAACGGTCCATTGAATTGGGGCTGAGTTTCTGGCTGGGCATACACAGTATGAGGTCCTTGGTAGATAGCTATTCTCCGTTCTTTGGGAGGTGGTTCTGAGCATCGTCATATTGAGAGTTATGACAATCTACCTTAAGGTTTTGATGTTCAGTGGCTTGCTGCAGGTGAACATGACACCCATATCTGCTCAGCTTTTTTGAACCACTGCAGCCTTCTTGACTACTGTGGCATTTCTGACAATTCTGAGCATAGTCTGCCAAGAGTAATAATTTAACCAATTCAAACTGTCAGTCATGACAGCAGCAATGATGGAATCACACAATGATGTCTAACTTCCACCTATGGGTATGACAACCAGATGTGAGACTGACTGCTAGTAGTAACATCTCCAAGAAAGCCCTGCAAACGTGAAAGGTAAACTGGGACCCACAACCAGAGAGGAACTCTGCAGGAGTGCTGTCATGTCCCAAAACCTCTTGAAACAGTACATCCATCAACTGAGGAGCAGTAGGAAGTGAGACAAATGGAATTAGATGACATGACATGAAAAACCACTAATATAATATTGTTTTGTATCCATCCGAGGGTGGTAAGTCTGAGGGGAACGTGAATTTGGATGCTGAGGCACAGGTAAAGGTAAAAGCTTACCAGTACGAACCTCTCTGGAGGAATTAGAAATAATACAAACAGATCAAGAGTTATAGTAATTCCCTTCATTGTGAGCCAAAGTGGGCTGCCAGTACCTGTCAGAAAGCAACTGAATGGTACAGGATGCGTCAGGATATCCAGAAGCCAAAGAAGGATGAACCTAGGTAAGTAAATGATTCCTCACTAATTCAGTTATGCATGTCTTCTGAGATGGAGCTGAGTCGTGGACTAATTCTTCCGTACAGAGCTGTTGTATATGCTCCTCCAAATCCTAAATGATTGGTGCCACAACACAGGAAGGAGGAAGGATAGTAATGGGATCTGTCACAGCAGGTTCCTGTCTGGACAAGGCATCTGCTTTGCCACTCTTTGAACCTGGACAATATGAATTGGTAAAGTTGAAATGAGAGAACGCTAATGCCCATGTGGCTGGACGTACAGCCTCTTGGCAAATTGTACATATTCCAAGCTTCTGTGGTCTGTAAGCACAATGAATGGCTCCTGGGACCCTCTAACCAGTGATGCCACTGTTCCAAAGCTGGTTTGATGGCCGAAACCTCACATTTTCCAATCTGATAGTTCCTTTCCGCTGATGGTATTTACCCAGAAATTTTGGAAATGTTTGAGAAGTGACCCATGTCTTTGTAATAACACTCCCCCTAAGCCTACTTCTAAGGCATCCACCTCCACTACAGATGGATGAGTTGGGTTGGGTTTTTTCAGAATAGGAGCTGATGTGAACTGCTAATTGAGAGAGCAGAAAGCAGCAGCTGCTGCTTCAGACCACACAAATTGCCTTTAACCACTAGAAAGGAAGGAGGGAGTTGAAGGAGCTGCCACAATGCTAAAACCTCAGATGAAATGATGATAAAAGTTAGCAAAGCCAAGAAATCTTTGACGTTCCTTCACAGTCATGGGCTCTGGTGAGGATCATACTCAACCTTTTACTAAACAATCGCCACACCATCAGTGCAAATCACACACCTTAAGAAGGAAAATGTGGTTTCATGGATGGGATACTTCTTAGCCTTCACAAACAAATGGTTCTTCAGGAGTTGCTGTTACACAGACATAACATTAAGAATGTATTCTTCCTGTTAAGGAATTACTTTGTATGTGGGAGCATTCAGAATCTGAACGGTGTTTCTCAGGCGGTACTGAGAAATAAGAAGTACATGAAAATACAGCCTATCTGGAACAACGCACCACTCGTAAATCACAAATGACTGTACATTTAAACAAGCAACTTTGGATGCATGTGCAGACTCAGGTTCTTTATTGTCAATTAAAAGCAGATGTTAAACACAGGAAGGTTAAACTAGGTTAGAGTGCTTGACAGAAATGAAGGAATAGGTACAGTAAGACAAGACACTGGACTGACTGAATATGTTCAGAAACAGGCAGAGGTCATCTGACCAAGGGACATTAGAATTCAAACTAATAATGTTCAGCTATGCACTCAGTAAGGGCAAGACCTCACAAAAAACCAAAAAGAATAGCAGTGATATTTAAACTAATATCAGCCTCAATGAACAGATAACAGGTGAAGCAGATAATTAAATACACAAAGGATTAGGCCGCTGCTCAGTAGCATGGTGATACAGAACAGACTGAATGGTGAAACCAGTGGAGGGAGGAGACAGGGTCATTGCATAACCTTTGTTGAGTGGGAGGAAACTATCGCACTCATGATCATTTGCCCAATAGAGCTCAATAGAAAATGCAATGGAATCTCAGGGGGCAGACAAAGTGTCCCATGCCTTGCATTTAATCTCTTGAAGAAATTATGAGGAGTTAAAACATAAGTAGTAAAATACACATGTATTTACATAATGTGGCTTTTTTAAACAATGCAGTCTTTTGTTCTTTTTTTCTTTAATTCTGTGTTTATTCTTTTTGACCTTTTAATTTGTATCTTCACTCTACCTTTTCAAATATTAAATTCCTTTTCAAATGTTATTTTTTTCCTTTTGTTTCACTCTCACTTCATTTTTTATTCAAATTCAAATGTTTTTTTTCTTTCTTCTTTGTTTTTAGCCATGTCCAATTCCTTAGGTTTTACACAATTATTGTGTCAACAGAGTGTATCAAAACTGTGTCAGAATGTGGTATCTCAAGGACAATCTAAGGATTCCTGAATGAAACATAAGGGTGAATAATTTGTTTCGAATTTATGTATTTATTTGTTTAAAAAAAGGAAACACTGTATGGCATGTTATTGTTTTTTCTTTTTTTTCCAATCTTGTACAGAAAACCAATGAGACTGTGCACCTATGATTCTTAAAATGTTAAACAGATTCTGTGTAAAAATCTCAATTTATTCTTGAGATATTCTTTAATATTTCACCTTTGCTCCATCTCTGACCCACAATTTTCTCAAGTGAGATAGAGTTTTTAAAAGACATCAATATTAGGGCTGATCTGTGGATACATGCACTACAAAGACATTAACAACTCTGTGCCAGAACATCAAACTTTTGTTATTTTATTTGTTATAAATATATATTTACGTTAAATTTGTATGTAACATTCAGCTATATCAAGATTTCATTTTAACAAATGTATTTACATTTTATCATGTTGATAATATACACTGCCTCTATGTTTCAATATGTTCTAAACAAAGTATATTTTTAAACAAAATATTACATGAGGGGTAAGTTTCCAGGAACAAAATGTCTGGACTTGTATGATTCTTTAATAAAGTCATTCCTATTAATGATGTATTTTTTCATTAACTGCTAATAAAAAAAGTTAAGAAATACTATTCATAGGCTTTCCTGATATTGGTAAAATCCTCATATCCCTCATAATATGGAGAAACTGTTGCCTTATTTCTTTTGTTCTCACTCCGTAAATGATTGGGTTTAAACAGCTTGGGACAAGTAAATACATTAAACTTAAAAAAACACGGTTATTTGATGAGAAGTTATTTCTTATCCGGTATGACAGATAAGCCATTAATAAAAAACACAAACTAACTGAAATAACAATTATATGTGTGATACATGTGTTGAAAGCTTTTGTATGAGATTGTCCAGTTTTAATAACAGTGGAAAATATGATGACATAGGACACAACAATGACCACAAAATCAACTGCTGGTATGAGCAATGCAGCCATGAGTCCAACAAGGCTGTTAACCGAAGTATCTCCACATGCCAGTCCAACCAGTGCCATATGTTCACAAAAACAATGATCTATCACATTGCTGTGACAAAAGGGCAGTGAACCAGCCAGGGTTATGAGCAAAACATCAAAGAAAGCATTCCTCAGGAGAGGGACAATGACAAATTTAAGGAAATTTGGGAAGGCCATGTGTTTATGGTAGTACAGAGGTGTGCATATTGCAAAATAGCGATCCAGTGCCATCCATAAAAGGATTGTTGACTGAAATGATTGAAAGTATATAATGAAAAACATTTGTATCAAGCAGCCATTAAGGGAAATAGTATTCCAGTTAAATGACAAGCTGAGCAGCATATTGGGCACAGCAAATATTGGGATGCACAAATCAGCTACAGACATAAGCCCTATAAGAACAAACATTGGAGAGTGTAAATTTCTTTTTGACATGATTATGGATGAAAGAATAGTGTTGCCAATAATTGACAATATGAGCATGAGCAGAAAAGGAGCAACAAGTGCAGGCCTCCATTTACCTAGATTCTGAAACCCATTCAATATGAAAATTGTGTGGGAAGAGTTATTTAAATGATCGTCCAACATAGTGAAAGATTTCGGAATTCTGATCTGTCTGATCTAACTCAGTCTGTCATTGAAACTGTGTCTGTCAAATGAATGGCAAAGTGGCTAAACATCATATTCTACTTTATCTGTTATCTTTTATAATTTTATGACATCTAGGATTAAATACTAAAAAAAATACTCCATCAATAGACACATCCTATATAAAAAGAACAGGTATATATGTGTATATAAATATATATAATATTACTTTCTCATACAGATAAATCTTTTTCTAAACTAAACAATCTTGAGATAAAAAGTTTAAATTTGGTACAAGCTATGTAAAAGTCTCCACTTCAAAGAAGTTGTGAAGATACACACTGAAAAATCTGATGTCATGATAAAAATTTTTCCAGAGAGAAGGGAATGGTCCAGTTCAGGTTATTTCATGCTGTTGTACCTTCCACCTCTGGTGAAGACTGATTACAGGTAGAATTGACAACTGCAGACTGAGATGAAAAGCTGATGTCCTCTTCACTTAGATGTCGATGTCTTCATCACTTAGAATCACAATTTATCAAGCACTAATTCCTTCCACTTTTAAGTACTCTTAATACACCCCTTGAGATGGGCTCTGATGTCAGTAAGAGGCATTTACACTGTGCTCAGTGTCTCTGGTGGATCTTGTCATTTGTTCCCCAGTGTTTTCATTTCATTACTGCATGAAGCAATAATGACTAGTGTATGACTAGTAATTCTATAAAATGCACAAAATAAGAAACATGCTAGAGTTATGTATTTTCTTTTTATGTATTATTTCTTTAGTTATGTAATAATTAGTGGACATATGTATGCTTTTTATGTATTTTTGAATTGTTCATTGTTTTTTCTGAATGGACAGACATATACGCTGAGACATGGAACAGCAGCAATGTTACAATAAATTGGGCCGACAATTCAAAATCTGGCCGAAGTATGTGAATGGGAACATTCAAACAAAAAGATATGGAACAGGAGTAAGGCTACAATATATCTAGGCTACATACTGAAATGTGCATTTGGTCTTAATTTGTGAACGGCAATGTAGGCTAAAGCAGTATTCCAGTTAGACGAGAGGCTAAGCAGCATGCTTTTGAAATTCTGTTGCTTGGAGCACTTTTAATATTGTGGGTCCAGCCCAAAGCTAACATTATATGAAAGATTTAGTCTTCATTAATTATGCTGTATTTCACTTGCTATGATCATGCTATGATCATAGCACCACGCCTCTTCTCCGCCATTGCCCCTCGGTGGTGGAACGACCTCCCTCATACAGTTAGGACTGAGGAATCCCTCACCATCTTCCGCAAGAAACTGAAAACCCACCTCTTCAGAACCCACCTATCCCCCTAAGCCTAACCCCCTTCCTTAAACAAACAAACAAAAAAAAACCTTGTCTTGTAATACGAAGGAGTAAATTGACGCTCAGTCTTTTTAGCGATGTATGCTTATGAGGTATTAGGAATCCGACTGATGCACTGATTGTAAGTCACTTTGGCTAAAAGCGTCTGCTAAATGCTAAATTGTAAATTGTAATGATGGTGTTATATTTCCCCATATGATCAATATATCAGTGTCCACTGTGATTCTGTAGACATCTAAACAAAGAAGCAAGCAAAACATTTACTAAGCAATCCCCTGAAGAGGGCATAGGTCATAGTTGTGCATCACAGTGCATTTGTTGGTATCCTATTAAGTTCCTCTTCAGTAAATCCTGACAGAGAAATGTCTAACAAGTTTCATATCCTCTGATGCTTCTTTCCAGGTTCATGATCTGCTTAATCCGGATTGATTTTGTTTGATAGAGGGAGGCTGGTCCATTTAGCCCTGCATTAACTGGCGTATACCACCTTAATTATCGGTTAAGACATATATTAAAGATAATACTCAGGTCAAAACAGGCAGTGGTCCAGTGACTGTTGGACGAATCACAGTAGAGAGGGCAAAAATTGTAGTCACAAAATGGACAACAATCAACACACCAAACCAGAATTTCAAGGGCAGGGCAAAAATGGTGTAAACAAATCTCGTTACACAGTTAGCCAGTAATTAGACAATCATAACAGCTCAGTAACACAGTGCAATGGGAAACTTCATGAAGTACACAGTGAAACCCAAATGTATATGTACACAGATAACAAACAACCGGTGCAAATGAGTCCAATGATTCAATAATAAGTTTGGTGAGGATAGAAACTGATAACTGATAGGTTGGACAACAAGGGATGGTAACAAAAGCATGAGAACACCCCCAACATGCTTTAGCTAACGTGTGCTCATTTTAGAATGAAAATCCCCTCACATGCTATAGCTAACGTTTGTCACGGTCTAATTACAAAACCATATGAACACAAATAAACACGGATAGTCGAAATATCTCTCTGGTTATTATTCCATCAAAATAAACAAAAAGATATTTACATTGTGTGTCTGTTGTCAGGTTTGGAATGAAAATCTACGAGTCACATGTTATATAGCAAATGTACGTCAGACACGAATCATAAAACTGTCTGCACACAAAACTAAATGGATAATACAAATAATTCTCTGATTGCCACTCCATTAAATTTCCTAAAAAGATACATGTGTTAATGAATAGTTTACCAAAGCGGACTTAATCACTGTTATTTCGATTATTTGTCTATACGAGCCGGGGACATTTAATTCAGAAACATCCTGTGTGTGTTGGCTGTTTTGGCAGACTTTAGAATTTAGTCTCCCGATTTGCTTTTGGCTGTTAGGTTGCCAGGCAATGACAGCCTCAAATAATCTTTTACATTTATTCTGCGAACTTCCGACCTGAGCATTTTTCATGTAACTAATGTAGTTTGTTAGTTTATGTTTGCATGTTAATGTTTTGGTGCCCCCTTTGGCACTTGGTGTGCTACGCACAGCGTGTGCTGCACGTGTATGTAGTGGTGGCCCTGTGTACAAGAATGAGTTTACTTATTTTGTGTCCCTTGGGCTGGAAAGTCAAGTGATCTGCTTGGTGGAGCTGAAACTCCTGGATGACATTAGGGTCCACAAGCACTGCTCCTTAGGACTGTAACCCTCCTAGTCCACCAAATGCTGCATTTGACCTCTATGTCATCAAGCGTCCAGAAGAGTATGATGTGCACAAGCAGTGAATCCCTCAATCTCCTATGGTGGTACAAGTGTGGTCGTGGAACATTTGGTGGAAAGTGGAAACCAGGGGACTTTGGATCACTTGCCTGAAGAGGGATACATAGAATGCGAGTAAGAATGGTCTAATGATTTGTGTGCTGAATTTTTGACTGGTCACACACAGTTTGAGGTCCTTGGCTGATAACCTACTCTGTTCCTTGGGAGGTAGTTAGAAGCCTTAAGGTTTTGATGTTCAGTGGCTTGCTGCATGTGAACATGACACCCATATCTGCTCAGCTTTTTTGAACCACTGCAGCCTTCTTGACTACTGTGGCATTTCTGACAATTCTGGGCATAGTCTGCCAAGGGTAACAATTTAGCCAATTCAAGCAGTTGGTCACAACAGCAGCTAGGAAAAAAATCACTCTTTCTCCTGATTTCCACATTCCACCTATTCATTTGATTGGGGATGATGACCAGGTGTGAGACTAATTGTCACCGTCAGCATCTCCAAGAAAGATTTGCAAACATGAGAGGTAGATTGGGGTCCACGATCAGAGAGGAACTCTGTAGGTATGATGTCCTGTCTAGAATCCTCTTGAAACAGTACATCCATTAACTGAAGAGCAGTAGGGGGTGAGACAAATGGAATTAGGTGACATGTCATGAAAAATCACACCATCGCCAATAATATTTTTTGTATCCATCCCAGTGTGGGAAGTCTGAGACAGATGTGATCTTGGATGCTGAGGCACAGGTAAAGGTAAGAGCTTTCCAGCAGAGACCTCTCTTGGGGAATCAGTGATATTACAAACAGACCAAGAGGTACAGGAATTTCCTTCATTGTGAGCCAAAGTGGGCCACCAGTACCTGTCAGAAAGCAACTGAATGGTATAGGTTACACCAGGATATCCAGATGCCAAATACTGCGTGAAAAGAGGTGTATCCGGACTGGAATACTCCTGTATATTCCCGGATACTCCACAGATAATCGGCTGTATCTGGCAGTTTGCAGCTCTTTTACGCGGCATGGAATACTCCTGAATATCTACTAGGTTTGGGGGTCTGTATCGAGCCTTTAGTTGCCATGGTGAATAATCCCTTGGGGGTGCTTGCAAGGGAACATTTGCAATTCACACCTTGGGCCACCAGGTATCCTGCAATTGGTCAAAAGTCTTACTTTGGATTGGTGGAGCAATGCCTTGCCCCTCCTCTAAAACCCTTCCCCACTGGTCCATTGTGTGTCCCCAGACATGATTTCATATGGTTTATATTATTAATATTATTATTGTTATTATTATTATTGGTAGTGTTGTTTTATGTTCAAAGGTAGACTGCATAGATAGTCTGGCAAACAAAAATGAATTATACAAATTTTATTATAAATAAAGAAAATACAGTATAATATAAATTATAAGGCATATAAATTGAAAATTATATATTTATCAATGTACAGCATATTACAGAATAGAATACATTAGAACAGAATATACTGTAATATCATAGTATATAATATAAATGGTTTCGGGGAGCATAAATGAAACTCTAAATGTTGAGCATTCCCAAGAACAACTCAGCTTCTGTGGTCACCACTGTGAATCTATCCGCACCAACTCGTGCATGGTGATTCACAACATGTTTTTGGTCTTTGTCCAGTCTATTCTGTAGCACCCCACACAGTGCAGACAACTCTGTGCTAGGCGGGAAGACCCATGCTGGCCTTCCATCCAAGATGGCGTCCTCCTCTTCGGAAATTATATCTACTGATGTGGTCCTCCATATGGCAGCCTCTTCCTCAGTTTAAAGAACACTAGCTCTGGTGTTGTGCAGCTGCAAAACACAGTGAAAACAGAAATTAGATCATTGAAAATAGCAAATGGAGAAAAAGTCTAAGAACTACTGGGGAAATGATGTTTTGACTCACTCTTCTCCTCCTTTGCCTCGTTCGAGTGGCGATCCTGCCCCCCTCTTTGTTCTCTAGATTCCCTTCTGGGTTCATCCCGTAACTCTTTCGAGCAGTCTCAATAGATCTTTCAGGATGCTAGAGAGAGAAAAAAAAAGTGGAGAAGAAAGGAAGATTGATTAAAAGTTTGTTTAGAATTCCAGGCAATGCTATGAAATAATCACGATGATGTAGCCTACCAACAAAACACGTTGTCTTACCTTGTCTGTGCGCGTGTTGTTTTCAGCATTATGCATTCTCCGCACAGCTTCCTGTAGAAGCAAAATTAGTACAAGAGTTAAATTCAACCACATTAAGGGATAAAGCAGATAAAGAAATGTGAACGTATCAGAATGTGCGTGAAAGACAAAAGTCAGAAGTTAGAAATAAACTTACTGAAACAGAGTTATTTCCCGCTCTGTCCATGAACGTTTACTGCATCTTCTTAAAAAATGCATTTAATGGGGACACCAGTTGTTTGTTTTCGTTCGGACTCGGAGTTGGAAAAATTGGATATTCCCGGCGTACGAGTAGCCTCTCCACTCCGCTGTCCGTTCGAAAACTCAGGTGTTCTTTTGCAAGTCATCTTCAAAACGCGCACTATCAACAGGACAGGGAGTACAGCTTCTGTAATCCTTCAGTGACTTGCTTCTTCTATATACAGGTAACCCCTTCCCCAAAGCAAATTTCGTGCTTCAGTTGCACACAAGGCTATTAGTTACTGTCAGTCTACGCCATGCACGCACAAAAAACTGACTGGACAGGACTCAACCTTAGATTCTGAGTGGGTGGTTTGAAAACGGGGCACGTCCTCGTACTAAGGAGAAACATTCCAAACAAAGTGAGGAACAACAACAACAACAACAAAAACTGCTGTACCCTGTAAACTTTTTTTTTAAAAAACTCCTGTACCCTTTGTCCCTCATCCCTCATACTGAGATAATGTTCCGTATTTTCGCTGGTCGGTTGGTTTTTAACTGTCAGAAATAAAAAATAACTGGATCCATTCTTTTACCCGCCTGGCACATGAGCCGCTTATGCCGTTGCGGCATAGTTTCTAATCTATTTAATAGCCCTATGTCAAAAGCAGTAAAAATGCAACATATCCTTGCTTTTACCCAATGGCTGAGAGGACAGCATTGAGGGCGGTCGGCTGTGGCGGCCGTCAATCAAACTGTGCAGCTGTGGGGTCGACGAATTTCTTTGCTACGTCACAAAAACCAAACTTAGTAAAACTTTACAGATATGAAGGTAAACGCTGTCAGCTGACGTCATGGTCAAAAAGAAAGGAGAAAGAGCTTTTATCCCCTCATCCAAAAGAGATTTTGGCTTGATATAAAGATTTGCATTGAAATTGTTTTATATTATGTAATATTTTATTTTGAGCCTTATTTATTCTTATAGTTGGATTTGGTCAGGGGTTTAACTTGAAAGACTTGAGCTGTATGATGCCTGCAGCTTTGCTTAAGTACAGTTGCCTTTGATGGGCCTGTAATGGCCAATGCATGTTGGATGTCTATCAATACAAGTGTATACAAGTGTTCAGTTAGACTGACATTGTATCTAAGTTTTACGTTATCTCACAGCGTAACATGTTGGTAACATGTCCCACATTGTCCCATACAAACCCCCATTTGGTCTGTTTGCATCTGGTCACCCTATGACCCCAAGTAAAGGACAGTTGCGTAACCATCAAATATGTAATTAATGAACCTCTCATTTAGACTTTTTTTTAAATTATGTTTTTAGTGGGTTTTTGTATGCTCCATTTGAAGAGTCCATCTTAATTTAGTTGCACGACAGTGCAATGACATTAAAGGCGAAATGGGCCTACCACTGCTGTATTATACACCATGCAACACTTAACAAGTTTTTTGGTTATCAAAATATAGCCTAAATATTACATATAGGCAAACTGATAGAAAGTTACAGCGAGGAAGGGGGGCAGGCTTCTGTACCCAGTCTCACCTAGACCACTGACTGTTATTAGCATTTGAAAGGCCAAGCCATCAGCTAATGACTGTGGTCACACGGATGCCCGAAAACCTCCGTCTAACAGCTGTATTCGGACATTTGTGGGAGTTTTCAAGTCCGCATAACAAAGTTCTGCGGGCATCCGAATACCTCCGGCAAACAGCAGGTTTGGCGGAAGTTTACTTTGTCCAGATATTTCTGAATACACCACTTTTCACGCAGTGAAAGAAGCATGAACCTAGGTAAGTAAATGATCCTTCATCCATTCAGGTGTGTATGTCTTCAGTGAGGGACATGAGTAGGGTGTTTGGGGGTGACCCATGTTTTTGTGATAATATTCCCCCTGACCCTACTTCCAAGGTATCCTCCTCCACAACAAATGCATGAGTTGGGTTGGGTTGTTTCAGAACGGGAGGCGAAGTCAGCTGCTCCTTGATGGGTCAGAATGGAGTGGCTGCTGCTTCAGACCACACAAATTGCTTTTAGTCTATAAATGGGATGTTAGAGGAGCTGCCACAATGCTAAAACCTGAGATGATATGATGATAAAAGTTTGCACAGTCTTGGGCTCTGGTGAGGATCTTACTCAAACTTATACTGATCCATCTCCACATCATGAGAGCAAATCATTTTGCACATATATATTATAAAAATCAGCCACTACCACGAGAACTGTCCCACCGTTGGATGAATTACAAATTCTTCTAAACGGAACTCCATTTTTACTTCATTTTACGTATTGGTACTAGATTAACTTGCTTTCCATTGTTATACTGTTAGGCACTGGTTATATTTATTACTCCATTGTTAAGTATTCTTATGTAGTAATTTTATGAACCACATCTGTCGCACAAACTTCCTTCAGGATGGATAAAGTTTTATCTTATCTGTTATCTCTTTTTATAAAGTACACCCCGCCACCAAACAAAAACTGCCAAAACAAACAACTTGCTTACCCGACCAATACCGCAGCCAATTTGCAAGACGAGCCACTGGACTACGAGCCCCCAAAATTTATGCTACAACCTCGTCGAGGGTGAGGTGAAACATAAATGTGTGGGAGAACCTCCTTCTCCTGCCACCAGAGTAAGCCCGAAACGCCAAAACTCAACTCCGATATAATACTAGTCAGGTTTTATTATTAAATATAATTATTTACAAAACACAAAAGACTTTGGGGATGAGCCAGGCCAAAATAACAAACAAAAAACACATCTAACTATAGGGAAGGGAATAACCTGGCCAATAACCCCTTCCCTCCGTAACTAACATAAACAGGAGAAAATATGCTCAACTGAAACTGCACCCACCCCCTACGAGTGCTAAGAAAATGACAGAAAATAAATCAACACGATAACCCAACTATTTACAGCTATTTACAAATTGCATTCGATGTGGACTCACTAGTGTGCAGCACAGCTGTCGTCTTTTCAAATTCCCTCACACGTTCTCCAACCAATCGTGATCCGCCAGCAATCTGAACGGAAAAATCGGGCGGGGAGCGAGAGGGAGAGACCCCTGAACAGAAAACAAAAATACATCCAAGGATGTAACATTAAGAAGGGAATGGAGGTTTCATGGATGAGATAATTCTCAGCTGTCACAAGCAGATGGTTCTGTAGGGGTCACTGGTACACGGACCCAACACAAAGATTACATTCTTCCTGTTAAGGAATTACTTTCTATGTGGGAGCATTCAGAATCTTAATGGTGCTTCACAGGCAGTCCTGACAAATTAGGAGTAAACATAAACGTAGCCTATCTGGAACAACACATCATTCGTAAACCACAAATGACTATGCATTTAAACAAGTGACTTTGGATGCACGTGCACTCTAAGGTTCTTTATTGTTGGTTACAAGCAGATGTTACGCACAGGAAGGTTACCTTGGAATGCTTGACAGAAATGCAGGAATGGGTACAGAAAGACAAGACACTAGACCGACTTGATATGCTCACAAACAGGCAGAGGTCATCTGTCCAAGGGACATTGAATGTTGAGCTGTTGTACTGTAGAGATGGGTGAAGAGTCATAAAAGGGGGAGATGTCACAAACTGTATACTGTAGGTAGTTACGACAGTGTTGTGACATCACAGAAAGCACAAATCGTTGCCGTAAAGCTAAAAGAAGAGCAGACGTGGGGAAGTGAGCTGTAAGTGTATTAATGACGTTCAGTAAAGTTTCGGTTAGAGCACCAAAGAAAAGAGTGGATATTTATTATGCACACCAGTTGTAAATCACAGATGACTACGGAAATAAACAAGCGTCTTGGGAAACTGGATGTATGTGCAAACTAAACTTCTTTATTGTCGGTTAAAAGCAGTCGTTACACAGAGGAAGGTTAAACTCAGTACGACAGGTTGACGAAAATACAGGAATAGGTACAAGATGATAAGATACTAGACTGACTGAATATGCTCACAAACAGGCACAAGTCATCTAACCAAGGGACTGGTTATTGTTCAGAGGAATAATGTTCAGCTATGCAGTCAGTAAAGGTAATATTTCACAAAACCCAAAAAGAATAGTGGGGATAAAATACATCTTAAAATCAGACTAAATTAGACTAAAAGAACAGATAACAGGTGAGGCAGATGACTAATTACTGTAGCCATCAGTAGACCAGCAATACACAACACACTGCATGGGGAAGCCAGTGGAGGGAGGAGACAGGGTCATTACTCTGTTAAGTGTAAACAAATTATCACACACATGATTATTTGCCCAACAGAGCTAACAGAAAATGCAACAGAATCTCAGGGGGCAGACAAGCTGCTCCGTACCTTACATTTAATCTCTCGAGACAGTTATGAAGAAGAAAAACAAAAACAAATAAATAAACATTTACTTATGTAAGGTAACTCATTTAAGGTTTTTGGGGTTTAATGTATTTTAAAAATCTTTGATTATTCTTTTTGTCTTTTTTGAATATGTCCAGTTCCTTAGCTTTTACACGATTATTGTGAGAAAAGAGTGAATCAAAACTGTGACAGGATGTGGTATCTCAAGGAAAATCTAAGGACTCCAGAATGAAACATATGAATGATTTATTTCTAATTAATTAATTTATTTATTTAAAAAAGGAAATACTATATTGGCATGTCATTGCTTTTTATCTTGTCCAGAAAACCAATGAGACTGTGCTGATTTATTGTTGATTTATCTTTTATAGGTCACCATCACCTCTGTCTGTGAACTATAGGTCTATTTTGTAAAAGAGGAAACCGAAATTTTCTCAAAAGAGAACAGAGTTTTCGAAAGGCATCAGTATGGTGCTGAGCTATGGATATGTACACTAAAAGGAAATTAAAAATTCTATGTCAGAAGATCAAACTTTTATTTCTTATAAATATATGTTTTAAATTTGTATGTAACATTCAACTTTCATCATGTTAATAATATACACTGCCTCTATGTTTCAATATGTTCCAAATAAAGTATATTTTTAAACAAAATATTACTCTCTGTACTATCTGATTCTGTAATAAAATCTTTTCCATTAATGATGTATTCTTTCAGAAATTGGTAATAAAAAATTATGAAATACTATTCACAGGCTTTCCTGATATTGGTAAAATCCTCAAATCCCTCATAATATGGAGAAACTGTTGCCTTATTTCTTTTGTCCTCACTCCGTAAATGATTGGGTTTAAACAGCTTGGAACAAGTAAATACATTAAACTTAAAAAAACACGGCCATTCGATGAGAAGTTATTTCTTATCCGATAAGACATGAAAGCCATTAATAAAAGAGTTAGACTAACTGTCATAACAATTATATGTGTGATACATGTATTGATAGCTTTCGTATGAGATTGTCCAGACTTAATAACAGTGGAAAATATGATGATATAAGACACAACAATGAGCAAAAAATCAACTGTTGGTACGAGCAAGGCACCCAAGAGTCCAACAAGGCTGTTAATAGAGGTATCTCCACATGCCAGTCCAACCAGTGCCATATGTTCACAAAAACAATGATCCATCACATTGCCTTGACAAAAGGACAATGAACCAGCCAGGGTTATGAGCAAAACATCAAAGAAAGCATTCCTCAGGAGAGGGACAATGACAAATTTAAGGAAATTTGGGAAGGCCATGTGTTTATGGTAGTACAGAGGTGTGCATATTGCAAAATAGCGATCCAGTGCCATCCATAAAAGGATTGTTGACTGGAATGATTGAAAGTATATAATGAAAAACATTTGTATCAAGCAGCCATTAAGGGAAATAGTATTCCAGTTGAATGAGAAGCTGAGCAGCATATTGGGCACAGCAAGTATTGGGATGCACAAATCAGCCACAGACATAAGCCCTATAAGAACAAACATTGGAGAGTGTAAATTTCTTTTCGATATTATTATGGATGACAGAATAGTGTTGCCAGTAATTGACAATATGAGCATGAGCAGAAAAGGAGCAACAAGTGCAGGCCTCCATTTACCCAGACTCTGAAACCCATTCAATATGAAAACTGTGTGGGAAGTATTATTTAAATGATCGTCCAACATAGTGAAAGATTTTTGAGTTCTGATCTGTCTGATCTAACTCAGTCTGTCATTGAAACTGTGCCTGTTAAATGAATAGCACAATGGCTTAGCACAGTGGCTAAACATCATATTCAACTTTATCTGTTATCCCTTATAAATTTATGACATCTAGGATTAAATACTGAGGAAATGCTCCATCAATAGACATATCATAAATAAAAATAACATATATATATATCTATATCTATATCTATATTAGCTTCTCATATAGATAAAAAGCTTGTTAACCATTTTCTTAACTAAACAATCTTGAGATAACAAGGTTAAATTTGGTACAAGCTATGTAAAAGTCTCCACTTCAAAAAAGTTGTGGAGAGGCACAGAGAAAAATCTGATGTCATGATGAAAATTTTTCCAGAGAGAAGGGAGTGGTCCAGTTCAGGCTGTTATTGCACCTTCCACCTCTGGTGAAGACTGATTACAGGTAGAATTGACAACTGCAGACTGAGATGAAAAGCTGATGTCCTCATCACTTAATTCCTTCCTTCCACTTTTAAGTATTCTTAGTACACCCCTTGAGATGGGCTCTGATGTCAGAAAGAGGCATTTACACTGCTCTCAGTGTCTCCGGTGGATCTTACCATTTGTTCCCCAGTGTATTCATTTCATTACTGCATGAAGCAATAATGACTAGTAATTCTGTAAAATTCAGAAAAAAAACAATGTTAGAATGACGTAATTTTCACTGAGTTAATAATTAGTGGCCATATATGGACTGTTTTTATGTAGTGTAGTGCTAACTGAATACATTGAGGCATGGAACAGCAGTATGTTACAATAAATTGGGCCAACGATCCTAGTCCATGTTTTCCTTGTGTCCTGTCATGTGTGTCTTGTCTGTCTGTTCCAGGTTGCTCCGGTCCATGTTTTACACTGTTTCCTGCCTGATTTCTGCTCACCTGCTGCCATTTTCCTCATCAGCCCCTGCATTTAAGCCCTGTCTGTTTCCCCAATAGTTTGCCAGATTATCTAGCCATTTTCATGTTTCCTGTGTTGGTTTGTTTGCTTCATTCTTGTTACCTTTTGACCTTTGCCTGTTTTTTGGATAGTGTTTTTGCCTGTTGCCTTTTTGACCTTTGCCTGTTTTTTGGACTGTGTTTTTGCCTTGTGTTTTTGGAACTTCTGCCTGGTTTTTTCTGTCTCTCTGTGCCTGACCTTCTCTGCCTGTTTTTGACCACTGCCTCGGTCTCTGCCCTCTGGTACCGTCACCGTGATTCAGCCTTTTGGATTTCTTGGAAGGTAAGACTTCATTTAACACCTGCTAAAATATGTTCTTTCCTCTGAGTCTGCTTTTGGGTCCTCAGTCAACCAGGCCTCACCGGCCCTAACATATATATATATATATATCTATCCATCCATCCATTTTCTCCCGCTTATCCGGGACCGGGTCGCGGTGGCAGCAGGCTGAGGAGGGTCGCCCAGACATCCCTTTCCCCGGCTACATCCACCAGCTCCTCCTGGGGGATCCCAAGGCGTTCCCAGGCCAGCCGAGATATATATTTCTCCCAACGTGTCCTGGGTCTGCCCCGGGGTCTCCTCCCAGTTGGTCGCGCCCGGAACACCTCCATAGGGAGGCGCCCAGGAGGCATCCTGACGAGATGCCCGAACCACCTCAACTGACTCCTTTCAATGCGGAGGAGCAGCGGCTCTACTCCAAGCTCTTCCCGGGTGTCCGAGCTCCTCACCCTATCCCTAAGGGTGCGCCCAGCCACCCTGTGGAGGAAGCTCATTTCCGCCGCTTGTATCCGCGATCTCATTCTTTCAGTCACTACCCAGAGTTCGTGACCATAGGTGAGGGTTGGAACAAAGATCGACTGGTAAATTGAGAGCCTTGCCTTCTGACTCAGCTCCTTCTTCACCACGACGGTCCGGTACAACGACCGCATGACTGCCGCCGCCGCCCCGATCCGTCTGTCGATCTCCCGCTCCATTTTACCCTCACTCGTGAACAAGACCCCAAGATACTTGAACTCCTCCACCTGAGGCAGGAACTCAGTCCCAACTCGGAGGGGGCAAGCCACCTTTTTCCGGCATAGGACCATGGCCTCGGACTTGGAGGTGCTGATCCTCATTATATTTTTATATATATATATATTTATGATTGATCTTTAATGCCTCTAAAAATAAAACAAATAACACATGCATTAAGACTTATCTATTTACTTTGAGTAAAAAGTAAAGTACAGAAGTATGTTTTTAATGGACATTTTTAAAAGCATCTGTATGTCTCTGGTTTTAGCCATTTGAAATGTAGTGTGCTAAGCTAGCTAACTAGCTAAGCTAGAACTGCAAAGAGTATAGCAGCGCATAGCAGCTATGCTACCCAGCTGTGTAATAGCCCTATCATTAATGCAGATGCAGCATCAATGTTGTCACTCATCCAGTATAATTTTTGGAAAGTAGGCTAATCTGAGATGCTATATCACATCTAAACACTATGGGGAGCAGTGTGAATTTCGTTTTGTCAGCGCAAATAATGAGGAATGTATCCTCAAAGAACCATGAGGAAGACTGGAGGTCGAGAACATTTAATCTTTGAAAATGAAGACGTTAAGTAAATCTACTCTATTTTTCGTTCATTAGAGGGGATTAAAACTTAAAGTGTAGATGAAATTTCTTGATGCAATGATTCCTGGTGGTGCTTGAGCGTATTATTCACACAGTCAGCATGACATGAGACATGAAAGCATGCGTGCTCAGGCAGTGTGCAAAGGGAGGAACCCTTAGAATCTTCATTCCATTCTACAAAACAACAGGTGTCACATTAAGATTATGCTTTGTTGTTCTGAACATTTTCACTTCAGAACTTAATTTATTACTATGTTGCAATCAAATATGCCAGATGCTCTCAAGAAGTTTTTGGGGAATGGCAAAGAAGATGCTGTAGACATCATCATCATCGGACATCAGACAGCCCAGGCATGAATTTTCTCCTGCCACCCTAAGCTCACCTGTTTTTGTCTCCTTTGAGCTGCTCTCTGTGAGGCAATCCTGCACTACCTCATCTTTCCTCATAGTAGTGCTATATCACCCCCTGGGGCCCTATAGTCATTTTCTAGATGAGTTCTCCGAATTTATCTCTGATATTATAGCTAGAATGGATACAATTCTGATACTGGGTGACTTCAATATCCACATCAATAACAGTTCTGATCTTCCGAATAAAGCTTTTACAGCTATCACTGACACTTTTGGTTTTAACCAGTATGTCCACGAACCCATTCATTTCAATGGCAACACTTCAGATCTTATTCTAGTTCTAGGCCTAGATGCAAATCAGTGCACAAACAACTTGGATTGCTCACCTCTTGCTGACATCCATTTTTGGATGCTCCTCATTGTTGTTGTTTTGGGCGGCTTTCCTAAGGATCTCCTCCGGCCACGTAGGGCTGTCCAAACTTTGAATATGTGAGTGAAACTTTGTGAGTGAAACTTTATCCAATACTGAGAAGGGTATTCCAATCATAACTAATCAGAGCACCTGAAAAAGGTGCATAAGAAGTCATGAAAACTATGACAAAAATCAAACACAGCCTGGCCAGAGCCTCCGCTACAGTAACCAAACGTGGCAGCGCCAACTAATGATTCCACTCTTCCAAAGATAGTTTGATCGCCAAAACCTCACATTCTCCCACATCATAGTTCCTTTCTGTTAGTTGTAGGTTCTCAGAAAAGAAGGTATGTTGGAAATGTATGCGGGGCGAAAACATTCCCCCTACTCCTATTTCCGAGGCATCTACCGCTGCTACAAATGGATGAGTTGGGTTGGTTTGTTTCAGAATGGCAGCTGTTGTGAACCACTAACTGAGAGAGCAGAAAGCAGCAGCCGCACCAAGTGCATGTAGACTCTAGAGGGGATGTTAGCGGTGCTGTCGCAGTACCAAAACCTCAGAGGAAATGTTGATAAGTTTGTACAGCCAAGAAACTTTGAAGTTCATGCAGTCTTAGGCTGTGGTGAGGATCTTATAGCCTCACCCTTTTGCTGATCCATCTCCACACCATCACTGTAAATCGCATACCTTAAGAAAGGAATGGTGGTCAAATTGATCAGATACTTCTCAGCCTTCACAAACAGATTGCTCTGCAGGGGTCGCTGTAACACCGACCAAACATTAAGAATGTGTTTTTCCTGCTAAGGGAATACCTTGTTTGTGAGAGCATTCGGATTCTGAATGGTGTTTCACGGGCTGAGCTTAAGAATAAAGAATAAATCAGTACACATCCCACATTTGGAGTCACACATGTCTTCCAATACACAGATGACTGTGCAAATAAACCAGTAACTTGTAAGGAAGGACTTGTAAAACTGGTTGTAGGTGCAAAGTGAGATTCTTTATTGTCAGTTACAAGCAGATGTTACACACAGGAAGGTTAAACTCAGGCAAGACAGGATGACAGGAATCCAGGAATAGGTAAAAGGAACTCCAAACAAGAACGGACTCTCTCAAGGTGCCACAGGATGTTGGAAGGATTCTGCACAGAACTGCATCAGGGTTTAGTGGGTTCACTGCAGACCAGGGGGAAAACTGGACCACCATCTATTCTTTATTTTGTTTAGAAGGCTTGGTTGGGGATCCAGATTATTACATTTAGTTTGATTTTGTGCAAGCCTGTATTATTATATGCTCAAGGGTCATCTCATATGATTGCTACTTACAAACATTTTGTTCAAGTTTGTTGAACTGTATGGACCCCTTCATTGCATACCTAACGTACACTTTTGATGTTTCTCATTTGAGCGGTTAAATGGAATGTTGGGACAGTACCATAACAACAACAGAAATATTGAGGTTCACGTCATGAGGCATTTTCAACAAGGTCAGCAGCTCCAGATGCCACTGCAAAGTACCTACGCTGCTGAATTTACTAACATCCTGTCCAAGAAAGACATGGGTTCCTTGTCACTCCATGACACCACTGATGCAATGTACATGAAACAGTATTCATGTATGTCATCTGCATCACTTGTTTTGCCAGATGTGGACATGGTCAAAACATTACCCCCATTTCAGAATTTTGTATTAACAGACTCTGACAGAAAAACTTTGTTGTCAAAGTACAAAAATATATATCTTCACAGCTCAGTCTCACAAGTTGACCAATTAGCAAAGGTTTGCAAAAGAGTAAGAAGCCTAAGGTTGACTCTTTGTGTACGCAGTGGGGCTGCATGTGTGTTTGCAAAGTGGTGTGTTTATAATTCAATCTTTGAAGAGCCAGTCCTTGACCCAGCTGCAGAGGTGTGTCCTGGAATTGTGAAACAATTTCTTGTCATTTCTGTAAAAACGCAAGCCTCTATTATTCAGCATGTAGTGGCAAAAATGATGTGGCTGCATCCTCACCCAGACAGGCATTTCTTTGGAAAGCCTGTGGAGGTTTGGGGTATTCAGGGGGCAGACTGACACTGCACCATCATTCCTGCCTGTTGAGTGTATTACAAGCTGGTGTGTCCTCAGTACCACAACTGTGCATTTAAGTCATACTAAGGAGACAGTATCTGTGGTAATTCCATTGTGCACAGTGGCAGATATTTAAGCAAATTCAACTTAATGTAATCTTTATATTTTCCTTTGTTTACATTTGTTTTACTGGTTTTATATCACATTAATTAGTGTTTTTCCTCTTTTATAAAAAAGTCAGAGAACAAACAGATGTCTCTGCTATCAGGGTTTCTTTGCTGGGCTATTCAGATTCCCTTTAACTTGACTCTGTCACAACATACAGAATGCGTAAAAACATTTCATGTGAGACTGTTTTTAGACCATTGCACTGACTCAAGAAAGAGAAGTGTCAGTCAGGTGCAAGAAGAGAAGCAGTTCTAAAGCACATTTTGAACATTAATACCTGCTTCCCTGAACTACTAATGGGAAAGGGAGAGGAGGAAAGGCACAGGCCTCCGTACCCAGCCCCACCCAGACCATTGACTGTTATTAGCATTTGAAAGGCCAAGCTATCACCTAACGACTGTGGTCAGGTGGATTCCTGAAAACCTCAGTCTAACAGCTGTAATCGGACATTGGTGGGTGCTTGCGGGTCTACGTGACAAAGTTCTGCATCCGAATACCTCAGGCAAACAGCAGGTTTGGCAGAAGTTTACTCTGTCCGGATATTTCCAGATACACCACTTTTCACACAGTGGAAGGGACTTTATTTTTGGCTACAAGCAGATGTTACACACAGGAAGATTGAACTCAGGCAAGAGAGGTTGACAGAAATATAGGAATAAGTACAGGAAGACAAGGCACTAGACTGACTGAATATGCTCAAAACCAGGAAGAGGTCATCTGACCAAGGGCCTACAATGTTCAGCTATGCACTCAAAAAGGGCAAGATTTTCCAAAAAATGAAAAGAATAATAAGGATATTTATACGGGTTAAAAATCAGACTAAATTAGACTAAATGTACAGTTAACAGGTGTCACAGATAATTAAATACATAAGGGATCAGGCTGGTGATCAGTAAACCGGCGATACAGAACACACTGAATGGTGAAACCAGTGTATGGAGGAGACAGGGTCATTGCATAACCTTTGTTAAGTGGGAACAAACTGTCACACACATGATTGTTTGCCTTATAGATCAACCTCATATAGACAGAACATCAAACCTTTGTTATTTCATAGGTTATAAATATGTGTATTAAATCTGTGTGTAACAATCAGCTGCATGAGGACTTCATCTGAAAAAAAAATGTATTTACATATCATAATACATTTAACAAAACATTACATGAGGGTTAACTTTTGAGGAACCCAATGACTGGACTTGTCTAATATTGTAAAAGAAAAAGAAAAATCTTTCCAGTTAATTACTTATCCTTTCATAAACTACAAATAAAAAGTTATGAAATACTATTCATAGGCTTTCCTGATATTGGTAAAATCCTCACATTCCTCATAATATGGAGAAACTGTTGCCTTATTTCTTTTGTTCTCACTCCATAAACGATTGGGTTGAAACAGCTTGGGAAAAGTAAGTACATTAAACTTAAAAAGACACGGCTATTCAATGAAATATTATTTCTTATCCGGTATGACAGATAAGCCATTAATGTAAGAGTTAGACTAACTGTCATAACAATTATGTGTGTGATACATGTATTG
The DNA here is from genome assembly GCF_902362185.1 of Chanos chanos. Lineage (NCBI taxonomy): Eukaryota > Metazoa > Chordata > Actinopteri > Gonorynchiformes > Chanidae > Chanos > Chanos chanos. Next base: position 7,511,657 of record NC_044500.1, on the reverse strand, counting down.
ATAGCTTTTGAGTGAGACTGCCCAGACTTAATAACAGTGGAAAATATGATGATATAGGACACAGCAATAAGAACAAAATCAGCTGTTGGCACAAGGAAAACACCTAAAAGTCCAAAAAGGTTGTTAATAGAAGTATCTCCACATGCCAGCTGAACCAATGCCATATGTTCACAAAAGCAATGATTCATCACATTGGTGTGACAAAAGGACAGTGAACCAGCCAGGCCTATCACCAAAATAACCAAGGTGGCATTTCTCAGGCAAGGGAGAATGACAAATTTAAGGAAATTTGGTAAGGCCATGTGTTTGTGGTAGTATAGAGGTGTGCAAATTGCAAAATAGCGATCCAGTGCCATCCATAAAAGGATTGTTGACTGAAATGATTGAAAAAATGTAAGGAAAAACATTTGTATCAAGCAGCCATTAAGGGAAATAGTATTCAAGTTAAATGACAAGCTGAGCAGCATATTGGGCACAGCAAATATTGGGATGCATAAATCAACCACAGACATAAGCCCTATAAGAACAAACATTGGAGAGTGTAAATTTCTTTTCGACATTATTATGGATGACAGAATAGTGTTGCCAATAACTGACAAAATGAACATGAGCAGAAAAGGAGCAACAAGTGCAGGCCTCCATTTACCCAGATTCTGAAACCCATTCAATATGAAAACTGTGTGTGAAGTATTATTTAAATGATCCTCCAACATAGCGAAAGATTTTTGAGTTCTGATCTGTCTAACTCAGTCTGTTATTGAAAGTGTCTGTGAAATGAATGTCACAGTGGCTTAACAACATATTCAACTTCATATGTTATCTGTCTTAATTTTATGATGCCTAGGATTAAATAATAAAAAAAAGGCTTCATCAATAAACATACATAAAAAGAAGGGATACATATTGTCAGTTTCTCATACAGATAAAAGGCCTGTGAACCATTTTCTAAACCAAACAAACTTGAGCTAAAAAGGTTAAAGTTGAAACAAGCAATAAAAAAGTCTATACCTCTCAAAAGTTGTGAAGATACACATAGAAATGTCTGATTGCATGATGATTTTTTTTTTTTCCAGAGAGAGGGAAACTGTCCAGTTCAAGTTATTTCATGTTATCCACCTCTGGTGAGGACTGATTATAGATAAGATTGACAATTGCAGACTGAGATGAAAAGCCGACGTCTTCATCACTGAGAGTCATAATGTATCAAGCACAAATTCCTTCCACTTTTAAGTACTCTTAATACACCCCTTGAGATGGGTTCTGATGTCAGTAACAAGCATTGGCATTGCTCTCAGTGTCTCTGGTGGATCTTACCATTTGTTCCCCAGTGTATTCATTTCATTACTGCATGAAGCAATAATGACTAGTAATTCTGTAAAATGCAGACAACAAAAAAGGACAATAGAGGTATGCATTCTCTCTTCAGTTATTAAACAATTAGTGGACATATATGTATTGGTTTTGTGTATTTTAAAGTGTTCACTGAATTCTTGAAATTGAATTCTGTGTTGAACGGACCGACATACATGCTAAGACATGAAACAACAGCAATGTTACAATAAACTAGGCCAACAATTCAAAGTCCGGCTGGAGTATGTGAATGGGAACATTCAAACACAAAGACATGGAACAGGAGCAAAGCTACAATATATCTAGGCTACATACTTATGAATACAAATACGAATATGAATACGAAATACTTTATTAACCCCAAGGGAAATTCAAGTGCCACAACAGCATCATTCAGCACAAATCAAACAGAATAAGATAACAGAGTACAATATGATAAACTAAAAAAAAAATAAAATAAAATAAAGTAATAGGTTGAATCTGTCATAAACTGAATAGAGATGTTGCATCTGTCAGTTCTACATAGTATATACATAGTACATAATAGAACAAGAGTAAAATTATTACTATTGTATGGTGTTTAATGTGCAATAGAAAAACACTGTTATTGTTATACACTGTGCATAACAATAATATTAACTGTATAGTGCAGTGGTTATATAAGTAGCATATAGTAAGGTGATATAGTAAGGTGAGGATAGTGAGGTAAACAGAAAAAGTTGATGTCTATTGTGCAATAATTATATGCATAGTATACAATGAAATGTGCTAAAAAAACAGAATAAGACTAAAATTATTACTATTTCATTATTAAGTTATTACTCTCTATGAGAGAGATGAGACCATGGGATGCTGAGACCCAGTTAAAGGCAAAAGCTTGCCAGCAGGAGCCTCTTAATGGGTCGTAGTAGTATTACAAACAGACTAAGAGTTACAGTGATTTCAGTCTTCATCAACCAAAGTGGGCCACCAGTACCTGTTAGAAAGCAACTGAATTGTACAATTTACAATTTACAATTTAGTTATTTGGCAGACGCTTTTTACCAAAGTGACTTACAATCAGTGCATCAGTCAGAGTCAGATTTCTAATACCTTGTGAGCAGAGATCACAATAAGACCGAGTGTAAAATTGCCCCTTCGTATTGCGCCCCTGGAATACTTTGACAAACGCAGATACAAGACAAAGGTTTTTTTTTTTTTTTTTTAGGAAAGGGAGGTTAGGCATTAGGGGACAGGTGGGTTCTAAAGAGGTGGGTTTTCAGTTTCAGTTCAGAAGATGGTAAGAGATTCCGCAGTCTTGACTGCATGGGGGAGGTCATTCCACCACCTCGGGGTAATGGCGGAGAAGAGGCGTGGTCGGGAGGAGCGGCTGCCGGGTTCCCGAAGTGAGGGGACCGTCAGTTGTCCAGACGTCATAGAGCGGAGGGTCCTAGTTGGGGTGTATGGAGTTATAAGAGCCTGAAGGTATGATGGGGCAGAGCCTCTAGTGGCCTGGTAGGCCAGCACCAGTGTCTTGAACTGGATGCGGGCTGCTACCAGAAGCCAGTGGAGTGCAGTAAGCAGTGGAGTGACATGAGAGTGTTTAGGGAGGTTGAATACCAGGCATGCAGCGGCGTTCTGCACGAGCTGGAGCGGCCTGATGGCGCAGGCCGGCAAGCCAGCCAGTAGCACGTTGCAGTAGTCCAGGCGGGAGATGACAAGCGCTTGGACCAGGAGCTGGGTCGCCTGTTGTGTTAGGAATGGGCGGATTCTCCTGATGTTGTATAGGGAGAATCTGCAGGATCGAGTGACTGCCGCGATGTGATCGGAGTAGGTCAGCTGGTTGTCCAGGGTTACGCCAAGGTTTTTGGCTGCTGTGGTGGGGAACACCACAGATCCCTCGATGGTGATTGCAGTGTCGATCGCTGGGGAGTTCTTAGCAGGAAAAAACAGGAGCTCCCTTTTCTCTGGGTTGAGTTTGAGATGGTTAGCAGACATCCATGAGGCAATGTCTGCTAAGCAGGCTGCGATGCAAGGTTGAACCTGGGAGTCAGAGGGGGGGAAGGAGAAGAACAGCTGTGTGTCATCAGCGTAGCAGTGGTAAGAGAGGCCATGGGTGGAGATAACTTGACCGAGTGATCTGGTGTAGAGAGAGAAGAGGAGTGGACCAAGTACAGAACCTTGTACAAGTTAGTTGTACACCACTGTACACCAGGATGTCCAAATGCCAAAGAAGCATGAGCTCAGGTAAGTAAATGATTCTTCACCCTTTCAGGTACGTATGTCTTCTGTGATGGACATGAGTCGATGACTGATTCTTCCTCTCCTTCACCAAATCTGAGATGATCGGTGCCATAATACTGGAAGGAGGAAGGATAGCAATGGGATCTGTCACTGCAGGCTCCAGTCGGGACAAGTTTCAAGTTTCAAGTTTTATTGTCATTTACTATATAACAATGTGGACATCATTATCAGTAATGAAATTCTTGGGCTCTGGGCCAGCTCAACTTGCAAAATGTAGTAGGTAGATAATAATAATAAAAGAACAATAAAAGGGTAAATAAGGAGATATATAAAAAAGGAATATATGCACACGTGCAATAAATAGATAGAGGAAAGAAATGTAGAAATATAAAAATCTAAAGATATAAGAGTATAGGAATATAAGAATATGCAGTGGATGTACAGTCCTGAGTGAAACAATTTTAAAGTGCATGTGCAAGACAAGGCACCTGCTTTGCCACTTTTTGAACCTGGAGGATACCAGATGGCAAAGTTGAAATATAATGCCTACGTGGCTAGTCAAGGCATCAGCCTCTTGAAAGTTTGAATGTATTCCAAGTTTCTGTGGTCTGTGAGCACAATGAATGGCTCCTGGGACCCTTTAACCAGTGATGCCACTCATCCAAAACTAGTTTGATAGCCAAAACCTCACATTATCCCACCTAGCTCCCTTCTGTTGTTGGTAGTTACCCAGAAATGAAGGTATGGTGGAAATGTTTGAGGGGTGACCAGTATCTTTCCCGCTAACCCCACTTCTAAGGCATCCACCTCCACTACAGATGGTTGAGCTAGGTTGGGCTGTTTCAGAATAGGAATGACATACATCTTCTGAAACACAGATGGTGGAGCAAATAAACAAGTGACTTGTCAGGGAGGACTTGGAAAACTGGATGCATGTGCAAACTTAGGCTCTTTATTGTTGGTTACAAGCAGATGTTACACACAGGAAGGTTAAACTCAGGCTAGACAGGTGGACAGAAGTGCAGAAATAAATACAGGATGATAAGACATCAGGCTGATTGAATATGCTCAGAGACAGGCAGAGGTTATCTGACCAAGGGACTTGTTAGACTTCAAAGGAATAATGTTCAGCTATGCACTCAGTAAGGGCAAGACCTCACAAAAAAGAAACAGAATAGCAGGGATATTGATACAGGTTGAAAATCAGACTGAATTAGACTAAATGAGCAGATAACAGGTGAAAAGTATGATTAACACATAAGGGATCAGGACGGAGATGAGTAGATGCAGAACACACCGAATCGTGGTACCAGTGGAGGGAGGAGACAAGGTAATAGCATAACTTTTATTAAGTGTGAACAAACTGTTGTACACATGATTGTTTGCCTAACAGCCACCAGAAAATGCAATGGTGTCTGAGGTGGCAGACAAGCTGCTCCATACAGGCCTGCCGCCCTGGGGGGTTGTAAGGGGGCGTTGCCCTCTCAGATGGACCACCCCGCCCCCTCAGTGAAGATTAAGGCCCAGTTTGAATTATTTATTTGATTTATTTTCATTTTAAAACATTAACACATAATTTAGCCTGCCATAATTTGCTAAAACCAAAGTCACGTTCTAGCGTACATTTTCAAATCAATACAAATTGATCCACTCATTGTGTTTGAATTGGCAACCTTTTCATGGTATTTCAGCAGCGTACCTATCTTAGTTTGTTATCTACCGTTTAACAAGCAAAATGGACATCCGAAAATGGGTAAAAAATACACAATAGAGGACCCTGGGACTAGTGTATCACCCAGCACTGACCAAGAAGCCGCTCAGGACAACACAGGCAAGCCACAAAAAACGACTTTGGGAGAGTAGTCGCTCACCGACAGTCCTGCTCAGCGTGCTACTGGTAACGTGAGCATTCAGCCAGGGGACCTTGGCTACAAGAAGCCTATTGTTTATGTCACTAACAGTTTTGTTAGTTTTTATTATCGCCAGCCTACAGGACAATATGTGCCTACTACATTGCACTGCCTGTGTTAGATTCTGTTCTTCAGTAGAGAGTAGAGATTTCCAGCTGCATGTGTGTATTAGCAGAGGCTTCTCCAGAACATTGTGTGGATGACTTGACCTGGTGGTTGTTGCTTTAAGCGCTCACTTGCCTTATGTTGGTAAATGTTGCTGGCTCTGTTGAGATCAGGCTGAATTTATTTAGGCTGATCTCTCTGAATTTATCTCTGATATTATAGCTAGAATGGACAAAATTCTGATACTGGGTGACTTTAATATCCACATCAATAACAGTTCTGATCTTCCTAATAAAGCTTTTACAGCTATCACTGACACTTTTGGTTTTAACCAGTATGTCCACGAACCCACTCATTTCAATGGCAACACTTCAGATCTTATTCTAGTTCTAGGCCTAGATGTCTATCACGTAGTTGTCTCTCCCTACTCCGCTGCCTTCTCAGACCACTTTCTTATCTCTTTCTAGGTAACTCTACCATTCCCACCAGCCATCTCTACCACAATTTGTAGATGCCATCAGATTAATGCTTCCACCACTTCTGCGCTTGCTGACCTGCCTCCTACTGCCCTCACCTCTTTCAATGATCAGCAAGGGTCTTTGAACGACTTGACGGACAGTGTAAATTCTATCTTCGTTAATGCAGTAAATATGGTAGCACCATTAACTATAAAAAAATAGGCATAAACAATCAGCACCTTGGTTTAATAATGATACCTGCATGCTGAAGCAGGTGTGTAGGAGATTGGAACGAAACTGATGCGCCACTAAACTAGAGGTCTTCTGCCTCACCTGGCATGATAGTTTATAAACGTGCCCTTTCCACAGCCAAATCCATGTAGTACTCGGAAATCATTAACCTTAACAAAAATATCCCCAGGTTCCTTTTTGACACCGTATCTGAACTTTCCCAGAATCACTCCCCTCAACAGGCAGAACAGCGAACAATGAATAAGCGAACAACAAATCAATTAAAAGTAAAACCAAACAGCAGTGGCTATGACCCTTGGTGCCACAGGGTAGCAGGTGCTACTCTGCTGTGAGCATTCATTCTACAAAACTAGGTTGGCTAATCCAATGGGACTACCAGCACAAACCATAATGTAAACGGAATCATAGATCCTATTTTAAAACTCACTCGACCCAGAACACGACATTAGTTATTGGAGCTTTTGGCAGCATGACTTGTTTGCTAAAGGACCATCCGCAGCACAGCACCAGAAAACCCAAGGAACATTCATAAAACCGAACGAGGTGTGGCTATTTATAAAATGGGGTTAAAATGGATAATTGGGTGGGTGTTTCCCTAAGTTCGAGTATTTGGATGGATACACAGAACATGCTGTTAGGGGGAACCCTCTCCCTGTTACACATATATTTTGCAGAAAACCCAAAATCTGAACAAATAAAGATAAAATACATGCTATTTTCATGAACTGCAGTCCTCAGTGCAGGATTATTTCTTCTGATGATAAAGTTAACATTTTGCTTTTATGCTAGCAAAATGATTTGAAATTTATAACTATATAAATTACTATATTTTCTATTTTAGATGCCCTGACTCAACAAATGGGGGCAGGGACAGTCTCTGAATTTGCCTTTGCCCAGGCAGTCCAGAAATGACTCCGCTATGCTCCAGACTGGGTGGGTGGGGCTGGACGTCAGGCAGCGTAGGAGTGAATTCGCAAGGAATGAAATTAAATGAAGGCTATGTACATACTACATTAGATTAGATTCAACTTTATTGTCATTGTGCAGAGTACAGGTACAAAGCAAATGAAATGCAGTAGCATCTAACCAGACGTGCAAAGCATAGTATTATTTACAGATAAGTGCAGATATAATGAGTACTGCAGTAGTGATGCTATATCTTACAGTATATACAGCATTATAGCATTATAGCATTGTAGACAGTGGTGAGCAATATATACAGATATGTACATGTATATATATTAATTAATTATGTTATACACAGAGGTGGAGCTGACAGAGTGGACGGAGGAGTGTATATGTATGGGTTGAATATACATAAGACAAAATATTTACAGTGGTTTTACATGATTTTAGCCCTGATTTTTCCACTCGCCAACAGTTTTTGGAGATTGCCTACAAAAACACCAGATCAGAGACAAATCAGTGTCCACTCAGAACTCACAAATTGGTTTTCAATCGCTATGTTTGAACTGTTCAAAGACGCCATCTGAGAGACTCACTGATACCTCGTAGATGCCCAAAAGACCTCTAGCAGGCTAAGTATCCGGACCTGTCGGGGAGTCCAAATTCTGTAGTGTGAAAAGTGTTGTGACTGGCAGTGAGTGCGGCGATGAACTACAACACAAGAGTGAGGGGAAACCCAGGGCAGGAGTTGTACAACATCAACACATGTTCTTTTCTTTTTCCTCGTTTTTTCACTGCAAATCAGTGCACAAACACCTTGGATTGCTCGCCTCTTGCTGACATCCATTTTTGGATGCTCCTCATTGTTGTTGTTTTGGGCGGCTTTCCTGAGGATCTCCTCCTGCCACATAGGGCTGTCCAAACTTTGAATAGCCATGTGAGCGAAACTTTATCCAATATTGAGAAGGGTATTCCAATCATAACTAATCAGAGCACCTGTAAAAGGCGCATAAGAAGTCATGAAAACTATGACAAAAATCAAACACAGCCTGACCAGAGCCTCCGCTACAGTAACCAAATGCGGCAGCGCCAACTAATGATTCCACTCTTCCAAAGATAGTTTAATCGCCAAAACCTCACATTCTCCCACATCATAGTTCCTTTCTGTTAGTAGTAGGTTCTCAGAAAAGAAGGTATGTTAGAAATGTATGCGGGGCGAAAACATTCCCCCTACTCCTATTTCCGAGGCATCTACCGCTGCTACAAATGGATGAGTTGGGTTGGTGTGTTTCAGAATGGCAGCTGTTGTGAACCACTAACTGAGAGAGCAGAAAGCAGACTCTAGAGGGGATGTTAGCGGTGCTGTCGCAGTATCAAAACCTCAGATGAAATGTTGATAAAAGTTTGTACAGCCAAGAAACTTTGAAGTTCATGCAGTCTTAGGCTGTGGTGAGGATTTTATAGCCTCACCCTTTTGCTGATCCATCTCCACACCATCACTGTAAATCGCATACCTTAAGAAAGGAATGGTGGTCAAACTGATCAGATACTTCTCAGCCTTCACAAACAGATTGCTCTGCAGGGGTTGCTGTAACACCGACCAAACATTAAGAATGTGTTTTTCCTGCTAAGGGAATACCTTGTTTGTGAGAGCATTCGGATTCTGAATGGTGTTTCACGGGCTGAGCTTAAGAATAAAGAATAAATCAGTACACATCCCACATTTAGAGTCACACATGTCTTCCAATACACAGATGACTGTGCAAATAAACCAGTAACTTGTAAGGAAGGACTTGTAAAACTGGTTGTAGGTGCAAAGTGAGATTCTTTATTGTCAGTTACAAGCAGATGTTACACACAGGAAGGTTAAACTCAGGCAAGACAGGATGACAGGAATCCAGGAATAGGTAAAAGGAACTCCAAACAAGAACGGACTCTCTCAAGGTGCCACAGGATGTTGGAAGGATTCTGCACAGAACTGCATCAGGGTTTAGTGGGTTCACTGCAGACCAGGGGGAAAACTGGACCACCATCTATTCTTTATTTTGTTTAGAAGGCTTGGTTGGGGATCCAGATTATTACATTTAGTTTGATTTTGTGCAAGCCTGTATTATTATATGCTCAAGGGTCATATCATATGATTGCTACTTACAAACATTTTGTTCAAGTTTGTTGAACTGTATGGACTCCTTCATTGCATACCTAACGTACACTTTTGATGTTTCTCATTTGAGCGGTTAAATGGAATGTTGGGACAGTACCATGACAACAACAGAAATATTGAGGTTCACGTCATGAGGCATTTTCAACAAGGTCAGCAGGTCCAGATGCCACTGCAAAGTACCTACGCTGCTGAATTTACTAACATCCTGTCCAAGAAAGACATGGGTTCCTTGTCACTCCATGACACCACTGATGCAATGTACATGAAACAGTATTCATGTATGTCATCTGCATCACTTGTTTTGCCAGATGTGGACATGGTCAAAACATTACCCCCATTTCAGAATTTTGTATTAACAGACTCTGACAGAAAAACTTTGTTGTCAAAGTACAAAAATATATATCCTCACAGCTCAGTCTCACAGGTTGACCAATTAGCAAAGGTTTGCAAAAGAGTAAGAAGCCTTAGGCTGACTCTTTGTGTACGCAGTGGGGCTGCATGTGTGTTTGCAAAGTGGTGTGTTTATAATTCAATCTTTGAAGAGCCAATCCTTGACCCAACTGCAGAGGTGTGTCCTGGAATTGTAAAACAATTTCTTGTCATTTCTGTAAAAATGCAAGCCTCTATTATTCAGCATGTAGTGGCAAAAATGATGTGGCTGCATCCTCACCCAGACAGGCATTTCTTTGGAAAGCCTGTGGAGGTTTGGGGTATTCAGGGGGCAGACTGACACTGCACCATCATTCCTGCCTGTTGAGTGTATTACAAGCTGGTGTGTCCTCAGTACCACAACTGTGCATTTAAGTCATACTAAGGAGACAGTATCTGTGGTAATTCCATTGTGCACAGTGGCAGATATTTAAGCAAATTCAACTTAATGTTATCTTTATATTTTCCTTTGTTTACATTTGTTTTACTGTGTTTGTTTTTGTAGGCTTTTATACCTTTTCAATTCATTTTACAATAAACGGTTTTATATCATATTAATTAGTGTTTTTCCTCTGTTATAAAAAAGCCAGAGAACAACCAGATGTCTCTGCTATCAGGGTTTCTTTGCTGGGCTATTCAGATTCCCTTTAACTTGACTCTGTCACAACATACGGAATGTGTAAAAACATTTCATGTGAGACTGTTTTTAGACCATTGCACTGATTCAAGATAGAGAAGTGTCAGTCAGGTGCAAGAAGAGAAGCAGTTCTAAAGCACATTTTGAACATTAATACCTGCTTCCCTGAACTACTAATGGGAAAGGGAGAGGGGGAAAGGCACAGGCCTCAGTACCCAGCCCCACCAAGACCATTGACTGTTATTAGCATTTGAAAGGCCAAGCTATCACCTAACGACTGTGGTCAGGTGGATTCCTGAAAACCTCAGTCTAACAGCTGTAATCGGACATTGGCGGGTGCTTGCAGGTCTACGTGACAAAGTTCTGCATCCGAATACCTTCGGCAGACAGCAGGTTTGGCAGAAGTTTACTCTGTCCGGATATATCCAGATACATCACTTTTCACACAGTGGAAGGGACTTTATTTTTGGCTACAAGCAGATGTTACACACAGGAAGCTTGAACTCAGGCAAGAGAGGTTGACAGAAATATAGGAACAGGAAGACAAGGCACTAGACTGACTGAATATGCTCAAAACCAGGAAGAGGTCATCTGACCAAGGGCCTACAATGTTCAGCTATGCACTCAAAAAGGGCAAGATTTTCCAAAAAAATAAAAAGAATGGAGTGAGTGGAGGAGACAGGGTCATTGCATAACCTTTGTTAAGTGTGAACAAACTGTCACACACATGATTGTTTGCCTTATAGATCAACCTCATATAGACAGAACATCAAACCTTTGTTATTTCATAGGTTATAAATATGTGTATTAAATCTGTGTGTAACAATCAGCTGCATGAGGACTTCATCTGAAAAAAAAAAAATGTATTTACATTTCATAATACATTTAACAAAACATTACATGAGGGTTAACTTTTGAGGAACCCAATGACTGGACTTGTCTAATATTGTAAAAGAAAAAGAAAAATCTTTCCAGTTAATTAATTATCCTTTCATAAACTACAAATAAAAAGTTATGAAATACTATTCATAGGCTTTCCTGATCTTGGCAAAATCCTCACATTCCTCATAATATGGAGAAACTGTTGCCTTATTTCTTTTGTTCTCACCCCATAAACGATTGGGTTGAAACAGCTTGGGAAAAGTAAATACATTAAACTTAGAAAGACACGGCTATTCAATGAAATATTATTTCTTATCCGGTATGACAGATAAGCCATTAATGTAAGAGTTAGACTAACTGTCATAACAATTATGTGTGTGATACATGTATTGATAGCTTTTGAGTGAGATTGCCCAGACTTAATAACAGTGGAAAATATGATGATATAGGACACAGCAATAAGAACAAAATCAGCTGTTGGCACAAGGAAAGCACCTAAAAGTCCAACAAGGTTGTTAATAGAAGTATCTCCACATGCCAGCTGAACCAGTGCCATATGTTCACAAAAGCAATGATCCATCACAGTGGTGTGACAAAAGTACAGTGAACCAGCCAGACCTATTACTAGCAGAACAAAGATGACATTTCTCAGGAGAGGGAGAATGACAAATTTAAGGAAATTTGGTAAGGCCATGTGTTTGTGGTAGTATAGAGGTGTGCATATTGCAAAATAGCGATCCAGTGCCATCCATAAAAGGATTGTTGACTGAAATGATTGAAAAAATATAATGAAAAACATTTGTATCAAGCAGCCATAAAGGGAAATAGTATTCAAGTTAAATGACAAGCTGAGCAGCATATTGGGCACAGCAAATATTGGGATGCATAAATCAACCACAGACATAAGCCCTATAAGAACAAACATTGGAGAGTGTAAATTTCTTTTCGACATTATTATGGATGACAGAATAGTGTTGCCAATAACTGACAAAATGAACATGAGCAGAAAAGGAGCAACAAGTGCAGGCCTCCATTTACCCAGATTCTGAAACCCATTCAATATGAAAACTGTGTGTGAAGTATTATTTAAATGATCCTCCAACATAGCGAAAGATTTTTGAGTTCTGATCTGTCTAACTCAGTCTGTTATTGAACGTGTCTGTCAAATGAATGTCACAGTGGCTTAACAACATATTCAACTTCATCTGTTATCTGTCTTAATTTTATGATGCCTAGGATTAAATAATAAAAAAAAGGCTTCATCAATAGACATACATAAAAAGAAGGGATATATATTGTCAGTTTCTCATACAGATAAAAGGCCTGTGAACCATTTTCTAAACCAAACAAACTTGAGCTAAAAAGGTTAAAGTTGAAACAAGCAATAAAAAAGTCTATACCTCTCAAAAGTTGTGAAGATACACATGGAAAAGTCTGATTGCATGATGATTTTTTTTTTCCAGAGAGAGGGAAACTGTCCAGTTCAAGTTATTTCATGTTATTGTACCTTCCACCTCTGGTGAAGACTGATTATAGATAAGATTGACAATTGCAGACTGAGATGAAAAGCCGACGTCTTCATCACTGAGAGTCATAATGTATCAAGCACAAATTCCTTCCACTTTTAAGTACTCTTAATACACCCCTTGAGATGGGTTCTGATGTCAGTAACAAGCATTGGCACTGCCCTCAGTGTCTCTGGTAGATCTTACCATTTGTTCCCCAGTGTATTCATTTCATTACTGCATGAGGCAATAATGACTGGTAATTCTGTAAAATGCAGACAACAAAAAAAGGACAATAGAGGTATGCATTCTCTCTTCAGTTATTAAACAATTAGTGGACATATATGTATTGGTTTTGTGTATTTTAAAGTGTTCACTGAATTCTTGAAATTGAATTCTGTGTTGAACGGACCGACATACATGCTAAGACATGAAACAGCAGCAATGTTACAATAAACTAGGCCAACAATTCAAAGTCTGGCTGGAGTATGTGAATGGGAACATTCAAACACAAAGACATGGAACAGGAGCAAAGCTACAATATGTCTAGGCTACATACTTACGAATACAAATACGAATATGAATACGAAATACTTTATTAACCCCGAGGGAAATTCAAGTGCCACAACAGCATCATTCAGCACAAATCAAACAGAATAAGATAACAGAGTCAACATATATGATAAAATAAACTAAAAAAAATAAATAAAATAAAGTAATAGGTTGAATCTGTCATAAACTGAATAGAGATGTTGCATCTGTCAGTTCTACATAGTATATACATAGTACATAATAGAACAAGAGTAAAATTATTACTATTGTATGGTGTTTAATGTGCAATAGAAAAACACTGTTATTGTTATACACTGTGCATAACAATACTATTAACTGTATAGTGCAGTGGTTATATATGTAGCATATAGTAAGGTGATATAGTAAGGTGAAGATAGTGAGATAAATAGAAAAAGGTGATGTCTATTGTGCAATAATTATATGCATAGTATACAATGAAATGTGCTACAAAAACAGAATAAGACTAAAATTATTACTATTTCATTATTAAGTTATTACTCTCTATGAGAGAGATGAGACCATGGGATGCTGAGACCCAGTTAAAGGCAAAAGCTTGCCAGCAGGAGCCTCTTAATGGGTCGTAGTAGTATTACAAACAGACTAAGAGTTACAGTGATTTCAGTCTTCATCAGCCAAAGTGGGCCACCAGTACCTGCTAGAAAGCAACTGAATTGTACAAGTTAGTTGTACACCATTGTACACCAGGATGTCCAAATGCCAAAGAAGCATGAGCTCAGGTAAGTAAATGATTCTTCACCCTTTCAGGTATATATGTCTTCTGTGATGGACATGAGTCGATGACTGATTCTTCCTCTCCTTCACCAAATCTGAAATGATCGGTGCCATAATACTGGAAGGAGGAAGGATAGCAATGGGATCTGTCACTGCAGGCTCCAGTTGGGACGAGTTTCAAGTTTCAAGTTTTATTGTCATTTACTATATAACAATGTGGACATCATTATCAGTAATGAAATTATTGGGCTCGGGGCCAGCTCAACTTGCAAAATGTAGTAGGTAGATAATAATAATAAAAGAACAATAAAAGGGTAAATAATGAGATATATAAAAAAGGAATATATGTACTTGTGCAATAAATAGATAGAGGAAAGAAATGTAGAAATATAAAAATCTAAAGATATAAGAGTATAGGAATATAAGAATATGCAGTGGATGTACAGTCCTGAGTGAAACAATTCTAAAGAGCATGTGCAAGACAAGGCACCTGCTTTGCCACTTTTTGAACCTGGAGGATACCAGATGGCAAAGTTGAAATATAATGCCTACGTGGCTAGTCAAGGCATCAGCCTCTTGAAAGTTTGAATGTATTCCAAGTTTCTGTGGTCTGTGAGCACAATGAATGGCTCCTGGGACCCTTTAACCAGTGATGCCACTCATCCAAAACTAGTTTGATGGCCAAAACCTCACATTATCCCACCTAGCTCCCTTCTGTTGTTGGTAGTTACCCAGAAATGAAGGTATGGTGGAAATGTTTGAGGGGTGACCAGTATCTTTCCCGCTAACCCCACTTCTAAGGCATCCACCTCCACTACAGATGGTTGAGCTAGGTTGGGCTGTTTCAGAATAGGAATGACATACATCTTCTGAAACACAGATGGTGGAGCAAATAAACAAGTAACTTGTCAGGGAGGACTTGGAAAACTGCATGCATGTGCAAACTTAGGCTCTTTATTGTTGGTTACAAGCAGATGTTACACACAGGAAGGTTAAACTCAGGCTAGACAGGTGGACAGAAGTGCAGAAATAAATACAGGATGATAAGACATCAGGCTGATTGAATATGCTCAGAGACAGGCAGAGGTTATCTGACCAAGGGACTTGTTAGACTTCAAAGGAATAATGTTCAGCTATGCACTCAGTAAGGGCAAGACCTCACAAAAAAGAAACAGAATAGCAGGGATATTGATACAGGTTGAAAATCAGACTAAATTAGACTAAATGAGCAGATAACAGGTGAAAAGTATGATTAACACATAAGGGATCAGGACGGAGATGAGTAGATGCAGAACACACTGAATCGTGGTACCAGTGGAGGGAGGAGACAAGGTAATAGCATAACCTTTATTAAGTGTGAACAAACTGTTGTACACATGATTGTTTGCCTAACAGCCACCAGAAAATGCAATGGAGTCTGAGGTGGCAGACAAGCTGTTCCATGCAGGCCTGCCGCCCTGGGGGGGTGTAAGGGGGCGTTGCCCTCTCAAATGGACTACCCCGCCCCCTCAGTGAAGATTAAGGCCCAATTTGAATTATTTATTTGATTTATTTTCATTTTAAAACATTAACACATAATTTAGCCTGCCATAATTTGCTAAAACCAAAGTCACGTTCTAGCGTACATTTTCAAATCAATACAAATTGATCCACTCATTGTGTTTGAATTCTGAGTTGGCAACCTTTTCATGGTATTTCAACAGCGTACCTATCTTAGTTTGTTATCTACTGTTTAACAAGCAAAATGGACATCCGAAAATGAGTAGAAAATACACAATAGAGGACCCTGGGACTAGTGGATCAACCAGTACTGATCAAGAAGCCGCTCAGGACAACACAGGCAAGCCACAAAAAACGACTTTGGGAGAGTAGTCGCTCACTGACAGTCCTACTCAGCATGCTACTGGTAACGTGAGCATTCAGCCAGGGGACCTTGGCTACAAGAAGCCTATTGTTTATGTCACTAACAGTTTTGTTAGTTTTTATTATCGCCAGCCTACAGGACAATATGTGCCTACTACATTGCACTGCCTGTGTTAGATTCTGTTCTTCAGTAGAGAGTAGAGATTTCCAGTTGCATGTGTGTATTAGCAGAGGCTTCTCCAGAACATTGTGTGGATGACTTGACCTGGTGGTTGTTGCTTTAAGCGCTCACTTGCCTTATGTTGGTAAATGTTGCTGGCTCTGTTGAGATCAGGCTCAGAGAAATGAGATGATGTGTAGATGGTACATGTTTCCTGGGGTTTGTTGATCTGTGACTGTTTGTGTGTGCGTGTGTGTGTGGTCTAATGACGCACTTGTTAAACGATCGTACAGCAGTGCGCAGTGTGCGTAATTTTTGGGTTAATTCACCACCCCCTCTACACATTTTCAGTTGTGCCCCCCCCCCAGTTCGTATTCCACTGGTGCTGGCTCTGGTACCATACCTTACATTTAATCTTTCACAGAATTTATGAAGAGGAAAAACAGAAATAGACAAATAAACATTTAGTTATATAATGTAACTTATTTCAGCTATTTAGGGTTTTATTCATTTTTAAATGCATGTGTTTATTCTTTTTGTTCTTTTAACTTGTATCTTCACTCTATCTTTTCAAATGTTCATTAAATTTAAACTCTTTACTCTTTTCAATCTCATTTAATACAAATTCATTTAACTCATGTTATAATAGTTCTTTTGAGCTATGTCCAATTCCTTAGGTTTGACATGATTATTGTGTGGAAAGAGTGAATCATAACTTTGACAGGTCATGGTGCATTCTAGAATCAAACATATAGAGAACCTTTTCTTTAATTTAGAAACAGTTACATTAACATATCTTTGGCCTTATTAAATGTTAAATCAACACATATTGCTTCTAAACCAATTACTTTGTATTCCATAGATTCATAAAACATTATTTCAATTCTCCATCACTTCTGTTTTTCACCTATAGGTTTATTTTGTAAAACAGGAAACTATACAGACTCACTTAATGGTAAAGTAAGTTTTTAAGAAGCGTCACTTTGGGGCTGACTTATAGATATATGCACTGAGGACATTAAAAAGTCTGTGTTGGCACATCAGAGAGAATATATGAAACATTTGTTATTTTATTTGTTACAAATATATTTTAAATTTATGTGTAACATTCAGCTTCATTAAGATTTCATTTTTTGGTATTAATATGTATACCTCCTTTATGTTTCTATATGTTCCAATAAAGTACATTTTTGCCAGACATTACATGAATGGTAATTTTCCAAGAACCCAATGTGTGGACTTGTCTGATCCCGTAATGAAATCTTTCCTATCAATGAAAGATTCTTTCATACATGAAATACTAAAAATTATGAAATACTATTTGTGGGCTTTCCTGAAATTGGAAAAATCCACCTGTTCCTCATAATATGTAACAGCTGTTGCCTTATTTCTTTTATTCTCACTCCATAAATGATTGGGTTGAAACAGCTTGGGAAAAGTAAATACATTAAACTTATTAAGATGCGATTATTCGACGAGAGGTTGTTTCTTATCCGGTATGACATAAAAGCTATTAATGTAAGAGTTAGACTAACTGTCATGACAATTATGTGTGTGATACATGTATTGATAGCTTTTGAGTGAGATTGCCCAGACTTAATAACAGTGGAAAATATGATGATGTAGGACACAGCAATGAGCACACAATCAGCTGTTGCTACAAGGAAAGCACCTACAAGTCCAACAAGGTTGTTAATAGAAGTATCTCCACATGCCAGCTGAACCAATGCCATATGTTCACAAAAGCAATGATCCATCACATTGGTGTGACAAAAGGACAGTGAACCAGCCAGGCCTATCACCAAAATAACCAAGGTGACATTTCTCAGGCAAGGGAGAATGATAAATTTAAGGAAATTTGGGAAGGCCATGTGTTTATGGTAGTACAGAGGTGTGCATATTGCAAAGTAGCGATCCAGTGCCATCCATAAAAGGATTGTTGACTGAAATGACTGAAAGAAGATAGTGAAAAACATTTCTAACAAACAGCCATTAAGGGAGATAGTATTCAAGTTAAATAAAAAGCTGAGCAGCATATGGGACACAGCAAATAGTGGTATGCATAAATCATCTACTGCCAAAAGCCCTATGAGGACAAACATCGGAGAATGTAAATTTCTATTTGTTAATATTATATAGGAAAGAACAGAGTTGCCAATAATTGACAAAATGAACATGAGCAGAAAAGGAGCAGCGAGGACAGGTCTCCATTTATCCAGACTCTGAAATCCATTCAATATGAAAAATGTGTGCGAAGTGTTATTTAAATGATACTCCAACATGGTTTAGGATTTTTGTTAAGTTTTGATCTGTTCATCTATTTCAGTTCATCACTGAAGTTGCATCCACTAGATGAGTGGCACAAAGGTTTGGCAGCATATTCAACTTTATCTGTTTTCTGTCTTAAAGTGCTGATATACAAAAGCTGCGAACCATTTTCCAACTTAAACAAACATGATCTGTCAAAAATTAGTAAATATCTCCCATACTACAAAAAAGATTCAACTTCCGAGCAGTTGTGAAGGATTGGAGGGCATGATCAATATTTGCCCAGAAAAATGAGTAAGGTCCAATTCAAGTTACTGAACTGTAGAATGGCAGGTTATGGATAGGAGGTGCAAGCTGAGATGGAGAGCGAATGTCTGTCTGTCTTCATCATTTAGATTCATAATATATCAAGCAAAAACTCCTTCCGCTCTTAAGAACTCTTAACATACCCCTTGAGATGGGCTCTGTTGTCAATAACAAGCATCCACAATGCTTTCAGTGTCTCATGTCAGCCGTTCCCCAGTGTTTTCATTTCATTAGTGCATGAAAGAATAATGACTTACCATTCTGTAAAATGCACTCAACTAAACAGATTGTTAGAAATAAATATTTTTTCTTCATTTATCTAACATTTAGCAGACATATGTGTATTCTGCTTACGTATTTTTGAGTAGTGTCAACTGAGTTTAATGAATTCTGAAAACTTTTTAGTAAATTGACATACAAATAAAAAGATGGAATTAGATGCAAAGCTACATATTTAGGCTTGTAAGGGTGTGGCTGCGCTGTTGCCACTTTAAACACACAATATGCACCCAACATTTAGAAAAAAATAAACTTTCCTACACGAGTGTGACATTGTATGTATATTTGTATGGACTCATGAAGTCCGTGTTTAAACAAAGAAGTCCATGTTTTAACATAGACTTCCTGTATAAATGGAACAAAAACATTACCTGTATTGATTACAGAGTAAACAACATTGTTTTATTTGCTATTATTTTCAGTGACTGTGTAAAACCACAAAAATTGAGTTTTGTGTTTTGTCCTACCAGAGGGCTAACCGTTGTTGCCATGGCAAACATATGCAGTGAATGATGCAGGCATTAAAGTTGTTTGAACATGCGCTTTGGCTGGACCCATCCACATGACCAAATAGAATTTTGTGCAGTTTTGAATATCGTTGAATAAATTCTGATATTAAAATGGCAATGAATTCTATAAGCAATGCGTAGTGAATTATGTTGCTGATGGTGCTTTATGTTGCAGTTATGTCCAAGAATTATTGCAAATGTTTTGAGGTAAAGGATCAGTCTAAGCCTACACTGTGTGAGAGCATGCATGTGTGTGTTTGCAGAGACAAGCTCTTTTGTTATTTTGAGTTTTATTTAGTGTCCAGCTCCGTATTTTTTTGTTTATTTGTTTGTTTGTTTGTTTTGTTTTGTTTTCTCTGTTCACCTGCCAGCAGCTTAACACCTAAATAAAAAAAATCACCTTACTTGCAATACTTACCTGCACACGTACTCCTTTGATCTGCCAGATATGCTATGTTACATTTGGTGGCAGCAAATTTCAACAGCGTCCAGTGGTCAGGTGGAAATGGTATGTGTGCAGATTGGGTCCTAGAGGAAAAAGAGATTGTGAAGCAGCTGAAGCAGGAGCTGGAGCAATGGAGGAAGTTGAGAATGCTCATACAGATGAGAGTGCTCTGCAGGAGCTTCAGACAATGTTACAGATATTCTTGGCTTTGCAGCAGAGAGAGATGAACTGGCATAATCGTGAACTGGAACAGCAGGAGCAAAGATGGAAAAATATGGTTCATCAATCGTCCTTCCTTCAAAGTGAAGTGTTCAGAGTGAGACAAGAGCGAGCGGTGAACCTCATTTATCCCATGTTGTTGGATAGAACACAGGGTCATTCCATTTCAGCCCCAGGGTTTGCAGCACAAGTCTATCCTTAGTCCTGACCCTTGTTTTGTCAACAGCAGTGGGAACAGGCCCTGTGGCATTCCCAGTGTCAGTCCCAGCAGTTGCTGCAGGCCACCCAGTGGTGGTCTCAGTACCAGTCTGCAGTCCCATTGACAGAAGCAGCAAAGTTGCCAACAGCAGTGGCTCCAGTGGTGGAGGTCACGGTGGCAGGAGCAGCACTGGACCAAATCCAAGGACTCCCAGAAGCAGGTTACCCCATGCAGTTCTCAGGATGGACGGGTGCAAAGATGTTCTGAGGAAGAAGATATTGAACCCTTTTTATTCCATCCATCCATCCATTTTCTGCTGCTTATTCGGGACCAGGTCGCAGTGGCAGCAGGCTGAGGAGGGTAGCCCAGACATCCCTTTCTCCGGCTACATCCACCTGCTCCTCCTGGGGGATCCCAAGGTATTCCCAGGCCAGCCGAGATATAGAATTCTCCCAACATGTCCTGGGTCTTCTCCCAGTTGGTCGTGCCCAGAACACCTCCACAGGGAGGCGCCCAGGAGGCATCCTGACTAGATGCCCGAACCACCTCAACTGGCTCCTTTCAATGCGGAGGAGCAGTGGCTCTACTCCGAGCTCCTCCTGGGTGCCTGAGCTCCTCTCGTCTCAGTCAGTCAGTGTCCAAGAACTGTGTGGGCATTGTATTTATTGCTGTTACTGATGGGACTTCTGGAGAAGTTCAAGATCAACCCTGAGACCTACAGAGAACATTTCTGAACCACCACTGTCTTGCCTGGAGAAATACTGAAAGATGTCTACACCAGACTGAAAGAGCTGTATGAGAATTGGGTGTCTCAAAAGCTTCATACTAGAGAGGAAATTGGAAATTAGTCCTGGAACAATTTCTGAGGATGGTGAACGGTGATGTGTGACTTGGGACCAAAGAACTCTAACCAAAACCAGCCAAAGAATCAGTGTGGCTGCCAGAGTTGTTCATCACTGCACAAAAGTAACCCTATCTGATGGTTCTAGGTAGAGATTCTCTTGGGTTAACCAGTCTAGTGCAGTCAGAAAAGTGTTGTAACATGGCAATCACCCATTTGCAGGGAAAGTTGGAAGGGGAGAGAGAGAGGTTATGGGATGTATTGACTTTTCCTGAACAGCAAGACCAAAGTCACTGAGTCAGAGGGGGAGGGAAAAGTTAAAGGGTGCTAAAGTGCAGAGGACAGTTCCACAGCCTAATTCTGATGTGCACTTTGATTTGGCAATACAGATATCAGGGACCTTCAAAGATAGGACTCCACATCCACTGTATGCAGGGTTGATGGAAGATGGTAATTGATGGAACCAAACTACTGCTGTTTTCCTGTTTATGCCACCTGTGACATTGAAGGGCTTTGTTGTGCCCTAGAAAATAGCATCTTGCCATAGATACTTTCCCCTGTTATAAGGTAAAGAATTAAGGACCTCTCCAACTGCCTCATCACCTCCACAGGCATCCCCCTCTGTCCCCGGGGTGACATCACAAGGACTCATCTAGTTCTCAGGAAGGGGACAGCCATAAAGCAAACAACCCGACACTGTCTGTTCTGTGCTTTTTAGAGTTCCCAGCATCATCAATATAACTAGCTGTGTAGACATTTTTCATTTCTGTCTACATCATGACTGACTGATTTGTGTGGACTGTACTGTTTGCCTGGTATATATACAATGCCATTTTGACTGTCAGGCAGTCACTTCTTGATCCTGTGCTTCAGGTGGCTACCTGTGCAAGTTGTACGCTAAAATAGACAAGTTCTTGACTTCATCTCCTTTTACAATTGTTGGCATTGCATCAGAACCCATCATAATGGGGATGCTTCTTGGCCCACGCTTAATTTAAAGAAGTGCATTTTGTACTGACATGGGGAGGGGGCAGAGCAGTCGGTTCATTGAGACCAGTGGTAATGGAGTGGGGTCACTCAGGTCCATGGGCAGGTCATTTAAGCCAAAATAAAACCTGGGAGAGAATTGTGTGTCAGTTCTTTTGGCCTAACATGTATGCAAAGTTCATTAAGTTCTGTAAATCTCATGGTGAGTGTCAGTTGATTGCACCAGACAGGAAAGGCAATAGAGCCCCTCTGATCCCAATGCCAGTTACTGAAGTGTCATTTAGCAGGGTTGTCATGGATATTGCTGGTCCATTAGAATGTAGTCGGAAGGGCGACAGATACATATTGGTGATAGCGGATTATGCTATTACATATTCTGAAGCTTTTCCCTTGAGAAATGTCAAGGCAAGGCAGGTGGGCAATGCTTTTCTCCAGTTGGTTTTGAGGGTGAGATTCCCAAGGGAAGTGCTGACTAACCAGGGCAGCAATTTTACATCCAAACTACTCAAACAGGTATATCAGTGCTTGGGTTTTAAGGGCAAAAAGACCACACCATACCACCCTCAAGCGGATGCACTAGTGGAAAGACTGAAGAGCATGCTCCCCAAGTTTGTGGAAGACTCTGATTAGGAATGGAATGAATGGCTGCCATACTTACTCTTTGCTTACCATGTCCAACAGGCATCAACAGGGCTCTTGCTTGCACAGGTCTAGCTTCATTTCCACCCTCTTAAGTGCGCTGAGCTGCACATTGTTGTGTGCATAAGTTGACACTAAATTTTGTCTGTCCTGTGGATGGACTCATCATAGTTGGAGAGAAGGACTACCTTGGTTGTTTCATCTGAAAATTTCAGCAGCTTGATTTATGCTTCTGTTTGAGGAGAACTAACACTGAAGTCTGCAGATTTGCTGTGTGAACACAAGTTGAGGTTTGTTTACCTTCAGCTTGATCCCCTGGGGGAAGTTATCTCATTAAAAAGACCAGAAACACCTACTTACCCCACTGATGATGTGACTGAAAAGATCATGTGGTGACCTACCCCACTGATCATATGAGATCAGAAGATCTATGTTAGAATGAAGCTAACATTAGCAGCACACTAATGGCACAAGAGCAAAAACTGTTATCACGACTCCAGGCAATTCTCATGGTGTCCACCAGAGGGCTGCAGTGGAAACATTCTGACCCTTTCAGAGGTTTTACACTCATTGTATCACTGCTTTCACCTGTGTCTTGTTGTGTTCCCCATTTAAATACCCCTTAACTTTCTATCTGTGCTCAGACTTGAGCTAGCTTTGTTAAAGACAAGTCAGTTCTGGAACTCTGTGTAATTTTGCTCTTGAGTTTTGTGGATTTTATACACATTCTGTTCGGCTGTTTATTCTTTGTTTCTCTTCTCAAGGATTATTTCATTTGATACATTTTTTAGTAAAGGTCTCTAACTATTTTTGAAGTCTTTATCTATTTTTCTAAATAAATTTGCCTTTATTACTGTGCTTCAGGGTTCTGGCATGAACTGTAAGATCTAGCTGTGGGGTTTTCAAAATATCTAAGATGCCACAAATGCACAAATTCAACTAATTTAAAAATATCTATGACAACTGAAACTGTATGAATGTTATCATAATTGAGGTATGGCCACCTTATCTATATATAGACATACCCTCATGCACATGTAGGAGAACTATATATAATAATATAATTTAAATGCATACATACATACACGCACACACACACACACACACACACACACACACACACACACACACATATATATATATATATATATATATATATATATATATATATGAATGTATAACTTATATTATATGTGTGTGTGTAATATACATATTATAATGTCCTCCTAATGCCTCCTATGTTCAGCAAATCCACAAGTCCTTATTTCTTCTCTAAATGCCTTACTTTATGAAATGCTGCTTTATCATGTGGTGGAAGAACCACAAAACTGCCTTAAGTGTAGGCAAACAGATGCCAGCAAATATGGAGGACATTGGTCAAGACCTTGTTGTTTTCATTACAGATATAGTGAGTTATGCTTAAACATTGTTTATATTTTAGTCACATGATATTAAAGTACATGATGTTTGTAGTCAAACAGATGTTCACATACATGTTGATCAAGAATGTATTTTAATCCTCTGCACATACTCAAAATGTAATGTTCTAATATCAAGTTCATTTTCATATCAAACCATTTTTTTAAAATATTCTTATTTTCATTTGGAATATGTAATTTGCTACATGCAGATGGGCCAGAAAATAATTTAGTAGTAACATATAAAACGTTACTCTAAGATCGAAAGAAAGTCTTCAAACTGTCTCACTCAGCAGCATGTCTATACACATTAATTAAATCTTTGATATGAAGTCTGATCAGTCGGTTTTCTGTGAATTATTAATTATTAAATACTAGTCAGAGGCTCTCCAGAAATTCTTGAAATTCTCAAATTCCTCACAATATGTAACAGCTGTTGCCTTATTTCTTTTGTTCTCACTCCATAAATGATTGGGTTGAAACAGCTTGGAAAGAGTAAGTACATCACACTCAGAAAAACACGGCTATTTGATGAAAAGTTATTTCTTATGCGGTATGACAAAAAAGCCATTAATGTAAGAGTTAGACTAACTGTCATAACAATTATGTGTGTGATACATGTATTGATAGCTTTTGTGTGAGACTGCCCAGACCGAATGACAGTGGAAAATATGATGATATAGGACACAACAATGATCACAAAATCAGCTGTTGGCACAAGGAAAGCAGTTAGTAGTCCGACAAGGTTGTTAATAGAAATGTCTTCACATGCTAGTTGAACCAATGCCATGTGTTCACAAAAACAATGATCCATCACATTGCTGTGACAATAGTACAATGGTCTAGCAAGGCATATTATCACAAGGATGAAGATGCTGTTCCTCACACATGGAACAATGACAAATTTTAAGAAATTTGGGAAGGCCATGTGTTTGTGGTAGTATAGAGGTGTGCATATTGCAAAATAGCGATCAAGTGCCATCCATAAAAGAAATGTTGACTGAAATGTTCCAAAGAAGTGAATAAAAAACATTTGTGTCAAACAGCCATCAAGGGAAATGCCATTCCAGTTGAATAAGAGGCTTAACAACATATGAGGAACAGCAAATATAGGTAAACACATGTCAACCACAGCCATAAGCCCAATTAAAATAAACATTGGTGAGTGTAAGCTTCTTTTTAATATGATTGGATATAAAAGAATGCAGTTGGCCATAACAGACAGCAGGAACATAAGCAGAAAAGGAACACAGAGAAGAGGCCTCCATTTACCTAGACTATGGAACCCATTCAGTATGAAAACTTTATGAGAGATGTTTTTTAAATGATAGTCCAACATAGTGAGAAATATTTAAATTTCGTCCAGTTTCAGTGAGTTTAAGAACCTGTGTTGTTACTGAAGATTGGTAAAATATCCAACAGTAGTTTTTAAGTACTCTGTTGACAGTTTGCTTTCTGTATTGTTCAAAAACAAACAAAAAAACAAACAAAAAACAAAACAAAACAAACAAACAAAAAACACACCAAAAACCTTATAACTTCCAAACCATGTTCTGATCAAACCACAAATAGTTTTCTTGCGTGGGTCAAGGATGTCTCCAAGTCTCTAAAACCAACATCTCTGAATGTCATAATATTCATGATGGTTCCCACTAAAAACCTTAAGACAGGTATACAAGTTTCCAAGAGAGCGAAGTCTAGTGTATGTCATTTTCCACAGTTGTTTTCCATCTCTGATAAAAAAAAGCTGACAGATAAGTTTGACCGGTGCAGGCTGAGATTAAAACTACATTTCTTTCTCTCTTCATCGCTCCGATTCATATTTTATCAAGGACGGATTCCTCCTGTTCTTAAAAACAAATAACATACCCCTTGAGATGACACACATTCTGATGTCAAAAACAAACATCCACAATGATGAGCAAAATTCCAGTATCTCCAGTGAATAATGTCAACCCTTCCCTTGTGTTTTCATTATAATTGTGGGTTATGAAACATTAACAGTGAATGATTCTGTAACTGTAAAATTTCTGATACATTTCCGGAGTAAATGCACAAAAAAAAACTGAGTGACAGTATGTCATTAGCGTTTTTAATTATTATATTTGATTCTGTAAGCTTGTTGTAAATAAACCCCCAAAAACACAGACAGAGAAAGCAAAACTATTTTGGCTTTTCTTTACCTAAAACCTTCAGTGCAGATCTCCTCAGTGAAATTTGTAGAATTTAGCTTGGATCCAGTATTTTTTGTACAAATCATACTTTTAATAAAGAACTATCCAATAAGTAAGACTCAAAATAGCAAAGAGTTAGTTCAGAGTTAAAGGCATTCCTATGATTTTTTTTTTCTGAGTAGTCTGGTTTGCTGAAACACTTCCTTTATAAGCTCTGCCCAAATGCAGCATTCTTTTTCTTTATGAATGTATTGTTACTTAGTTATATTTCCATTCATGATATGTGTCAAAGATATACGTACATATCTAAACATTTCCATTTCTGACAATCACTGACAAATCACCAGTGGAGGGCACAGTTGTACAACACAGTGTAATAGTATGCATTTACTAGGGCCTGATGAATTGTTCCAGGTCATAGGACACTTGAGGTGGGACTCTGGAGCAGGAAGTGATCTAATTCAATTAAGTGTGATTAAAAATTAATCAATAAATTATAAGTGTGTCTAATGCAGTAAGGCTTTACCTCAGAGAAGAGAAAAGGTTCCAGCACAGGTAGTTTACATGAAAGAGGAAATGCTCAAAGTATTTAATATTTCAAATGATATTGCAAAACACAAATGAGGGGGATCTAACTGGAGATATGCACTATAGGAGCATCCTTACTGTTGGCTCACCTCCAGTTCACCTACATGAGTAAAGAACTGTTTGACCCGCAATCCATATGGTAACTGTAGCTTCACCAGTGCCCCTAGTGGAAGACCATGTAACTATTACTGTGACCAAGAGAATTAAACCTCACAGTAGAGGTCTTTCCATTGTGAATGATGACATTCGACTCAGACTGACATGGCATACCATTTTGCATCAGTTATACAGCTTAAGAAACCTCCTTATTTGCATCTGAAGGTTACATGTGCCTATATCAAGTAAGCTTGAAAGTTTATTTATTCATGTAGGAGATGCTTTGATTCAAAATGACTTCCAAGATAGGCAGAATACAAACTAAACAAAAAGCCATTAAGGCTCTGTCTGTTGGATAAGTGCCACTGCTAAGTTCAGGAAGAGCCATGAAGTATACATGTTACTTCCCAGATGGTGAGTTGGGTCTGAAGCAGGGACGAAGCATAAAGAAACCCACCACCAGTGTTGGATTGGGACGGTGCGAGGGGAGAAACACACGGACACGGGAATTGTAAAAGGAAGTGCACGATATATTTGGTGATATTTACAAAGTGATATATATATATATATATATACAAGAGTATTTACAAACACAAACACACACGAAGGTGGGAGAGGACGTAGACGGTGCCAAAGAAAAGAAACTAGTAAAACAAAAACCACCCTGAGCTACACCGGAAAACACACGCTGAGCTACAAAACAAAAAGGTGGCAGAGCCAAAGGAAACCTGACTACACTAACTAGTAACCGAAATACAAAAGTGGCACCTGCCTCTAACCTACCCCTATACAGCGTTAACACTATCGCGGGGATCCCCTTTCTTACCTGTCCTTCTCCCCGCCACAACCAAAACATCAAATCCAGAGCGCAATCCACAAACAAAGTCAATAACGAGAATACAAGGTCGAACACAGAATGGCAAGTTTGTAACAACAATGGCAAAAAACACACGAAAGGCAAAAGCAGCGAGACCGAAATCTACAGCACAATGCATCCAGTGGTGTTTAAATGTTGGCGCTCCGCGTCCGGTTGGCTGAACCGCGAGGGGCACTCCCTCCCTGGTTGGTCGAACGGGAGAGAGGGGCGGGACACAACATCAGGCCAGGGGGGTATTGCCAGCCCGCCACAGCTGGATACCTGTGGAGAGAGAGAGAGAGAGAGAGAGAGAGAGAGAGAGACGCAAACAAAACAAGACACACACAAACAAAACGCACAGTGCGCCGCACGTAACAATACATCATAGAATGATGAATAGTGCATTTTAACATTAGAGCCATTGGGACAGTAGCTGGGGTCTGAGCGTAGAAATGTGGATTAGTTTGTTGCTTGTGGAAGTAAGGACTTCACAGTTTTCAGCTGCATCTAAAGAATCCTGCAGTTTATACACATGAAGACACTGCTATGGTTGGTGATATCTGACATCACTACATAATGTTATCATATTACAAAATACTCAAACTGTGCCATCCAAAAAGTGGCTGACTGATTTGTTCCAATGATGTCATTACAAAACGTTGGCAGTTATTTGTCATGACAAAATATTTGCAGTCTGGACTGGAAGAGGTGCCAATCCAGTTGAATATGAACCTGAAAATAAGTGGTGAACAAATAAGGCAAGAAAATGGAACTGAGGTGAAAAAAATGAAAAAAATGACATTACACAGGTCTGCTAGGTTAATGTAAGAAAGATAAATTAAACAGTGTCCTGTGAGAGTAATTCAGACCAAATAGTAATGGTAACTCAGAAGAAATAGTCAAATCCTGCCTGCCCTTTACCTTGGATCCTCATCAGTTTACCTACCGCACCAACAGGTCAGCGGAGGACGCCGTCTCCATGGCACTCCATTCTGCCCTGACTCACCAAGACAGTTCCAACTCTTACGTCGGAATGCTGTTCATTGACTCAGCTCAGCATTCAATACCGTGATTGCCTCCAAGCTGATCTCCAAGCTTAGCCAGCTTGGTATTAGCACATCCCTGCGCAACTGGACTCTGGACTTTCTGACTAACAGACCCCAGTCTGTTAAGTTAGATTACCTCTCCTCTTCCACTCTCACTCTGAACGCCGGCGTGCCCCAAGGCTGTGTGCTGAGCCCTCTCCTGTACTACCTCTTCACTTACGACTGCGTCCCTGTGCATCGTACCAACACCATAATCAAGTTCGCAGACGACACCACAGTGGTAGACCTGATCAGAGAGGACGCCAAGACGGCCTACAGGGATGAGGTCGAGCACCTGGCTGGGTGGTGTGCCGACAACAACCTGGCCCTTAACGCTCAGAAGACCAAGGAGATCATTGTGGACTCAACAGAGCTGTAGTGGAGTGTGTACCTAGCTTCAAACTCCTTAGTGTCCACATCTCTGACAATCTCACCTGGTCCCTGAACTCCTCCATCCTCATCAAAAAGGCACAACAGCGGCTTTACTTCCTGCGGAGCCTTAAGAAAGCTCATCTGTGCTCCAAGATACTGGTGGGCTTTTACCGCTGTACCATTGAGAGCATACTCACCAACTGCATCTCTGTGTAGTATGGCAATTGCTCCGCAGCAGACCGTAAAGCACTCCAGCGGTAAGTGAAAACTGCCCAACGGATCACCAGCACCTAACTGCTCACCATTGAGAACAATTACACCATATGCTGCCTGGGCCGGGCAGAAAGCATCATCAAGGATGCATCCCACCCTAACCATGGTCTCTTTACCCTCCTCCCAACTGGCAGGCGCCAGTAGGCACCAGCTGGCTCAGGAAGAGCTTCTTTCATGAGGCTGTGACCCAGCTGAACTCCACAGCACTATCTTTACTTTATGCACTGTTCTGTACTTATATGCACTGTTTTCTGCTCCTTTGCACTGGCTTTTCCGCTCATGCTGTTAAGAGTACCTATACATACCTATACAAACTATACATAAACATACTGTATATATTTTGTCTACTATGTCTATGTCACAAAATCACCAGGTAGCCGGACGCAAGTGCAGAGATAGTTGAAATTTAATGAAATTTAATTTTGTACAGGCGAGTACAAAATAAACAAATACCAACACGGGACGGAAAACAAACTGGAGGCAAAACAGAATGACACAGAAAGTATCCAAAAATAGGTTACAGAGCGCTCAGAATACACGTAGGGTAAGTGTAGACTTCGCAACGAAAGAATGAAACAGAGAGCTTAATAAAGAGGGGGGAATTAGGGAAAGCAAAAGTGAACACAGGTGTGGATGATGAAGGGACAGGCCGATGATTAGTAAACCGGCGACGCCGATCGCTGAATGGCTGGAGTCGGTGAGGGAGGAGACGAGGTCGTTACAGTCTATTCAACCTATACATATACACTCATCTGTCTACTCTGTCAGCTTCACCTCCATGTATAACATTATATCATTATTAATATATATACATATTTGTATATATTGCTCACCACCGTCTATAATGCTGTATATACTGTATCACCACTGTCTGTAATGCTGTATATACTGTAAGATATAACATCACTACTGCAGTACTCACTACCTGCACTTACCTGGTTAGATGCTATTGCATTTCATTGGCTTTGTACCTGTACTCTGCACAATGACAATAAAGTTGAATCTAATCTAATCTAATATTAACCTATAACCGATGCTGAATAAAAAAAAATGTCTTCATTGGGCTGCAGTATGGGCTGAAATTTGATTGAAAAGTTTATTGTGACACTGAGACCTTTCTTATCGAGTGTGGTTGCTATTTTTTTCCAAAATAGAAACTGGAGTCAGACATGTTCACACCTGCTACTTTATTCCCCTTGCATGCAGTACAGTGGCCATTGGGAAGACACCAAACAATGATAGTTCAGTGAGCTTCGGAGACTCCTTCGTTTATGAGAGATTTTATATCTTTGCTTCATACTTTGACCCCGAGGACAACTAAAAACCAGCTTGCATTGGTTATTTTATAAAACATTAGTCCTAATGGCCGCTCATCTTTGCCCTTTCCTTGACCTTATGTTTCCCAGATTCCTTTGTTCACACCAACTTCCCCTTTTCACGTGGTGAACAAGTTATAAAACAGAGATGGTGTAAAATGACAAGGAGCAACATTCATCAGAGATACAGGCCTTTGATTGCATCTTTGAAACAATTGAACATATTACTTAATGTACTTACAAGCTAACATCATCTTATTTAAAATCAAAACCCAAAGGAACACGTCTTTGCACAAGTTGAACCAATAAAGAGAAGTGTAATTTTCAATTTTGGCTTCTGTGGTCATTTTTCAGATTGTCCAGTGCATAGTACAGTTTCTCCTTTTAAGTACATAATTTTGTTGGAACACTGATCGCAGTAAAACTACTTATTGCACAGTCTCAACCTACAAGTGGGATTTGGATTTCTTATTGCTTATGTGCAGTATTTACCAGTCGTTTTCAGGAGTCAGGAATAATGTAACAGAAGTTCCCTCATATGGTTATGAAGCAAAAAAAGCCATACTACATGCCACACTGTCAACTGGGTATAATACACTTTGTATTGATTTGTATTGATGCATGTTAGAGCAGTTTGCACCAGATTGTAGTATCACACTGATTAAACATATAAGAAACATGTCATTTAATTATTGCAAAATGCACATTTACACCATTAAGATGATGCTACACTCAACAAATATGAACGTGCTTAAATTTACATATTTTTATCTCTCTCTCTCTCTCTCTCTCTCTCTCAACAGGTTTCAAATTCCTCAATATCTGAGGGGTTTAATTTTTACAAGGGTCAGAAATTGCACTAGTTGTTGCCTAATTTCTTTTGTTCTTACTGCATAAATTATTGGGTTGAAACAACTTGGGATAAGTAAATACATTGCACTGAAAAAGACACGGCTACTAGGCGTGAAGTTATTTTTTATGCGGTATGACAAAGAAGCTATCAGAAAAAACATTAAACTACACGTAATGACAATTATGTGTGTGATGCAGGTGTTAATGGCTTTAAGATGATTTTGTCCATACTTGAAAACAGTAGCAAAAATGACGATATAAGATGCAGTTGTAAACACAAAATCAGCTGTCGGTATAAGCAAGACAGCCATGAGTCCAAAAAGGTTGTTGATGGAAATGTCTCCACATGCCAGTTGAACTAATGCCATGTGTTCGCAAAAGCAGTGATCCATCACATTGTTGTGACAGAAGGACAATGAGCTGGCAAGAGTTACCATCACAAGAATCAAGACGCTGTTCCTCACAGTAGGAACCAAAACAAATTTCAAGATATTTGGATAGGCCATATGTTCATTGTAATGTAAAGGTGTGCATATTGCATAATAGCGATCCAGGGCCATCCATAACAAAATTGTTGAATGAAATGTTCCAAAGAAGTGAACGAAAAACATTTGAGTCAAACATTCTTGAAGTGAGATAACATTCCAGTCAAATAAAAAGCTGAGCAGCATACGAGGAACAAAAACTATTGGTACAAACAAATCATGGACAGCCAATAGGCCTATCAAAATACACATCGGAGAATGAAGAGATCTTCTCGATATTATTATGTGTATAACAAGAGAGTTCGCAAAAAATGACAACAAGAATATTAGAGAAAAAGGAATAAAAAGTAAGGACTTCCATTCACCAAAGCTATGAAAACCATTTAGTATGAATTCTGTGTGGGAAGCATTTTCAATTACAGAGTCAAACATTGCAATGATTTCTTTATGCTTTTTTGAAATTGCTCTAAAACATCAACCAAATTAAGGAAAATCAAATGTCTGTGAATACTGGCAAGATATTAAGTTTTGTTATTGTGGTTAGGTAGAACTGTTACTGAAGATTTTGTCACATCTACTTTTCTAAATGACTGTAAGGATTAAAATATGATAAGTTAATGATAAGTCAGTTAAACTGCCACATTGTTATTAAAACATTTACACATTCTATATTATAAAATAACAGCATTATCTAGTAACAATATTACATATACTCAGCTCCCAAAGCAGAGGTACAACAATATTTGTGAAATGAAATGACCAAATTTCGAACTCCGATGATGATTTTTTTTTTCTTAGAGTCTTTGAAATGCCTGAGGACAATGTGATAAATTGATTACAGAATATTATAAGTTTCAGTGTGGTGATTTGAATCTAAGAGGAAAGCTGTTATCTGTCTCAGAGATAATCTAACCAATTTATGACATATGACTAAGGCCCAGTCACCATTCACAGTGCTTTTGAGAAGACTTAACATTCCTCTTGAGATGGCACTCGCTTGGCAATTGAAATATTGTCAGGAGTTCCCTTGTGTTTAATTAGAATGTCATTGCTATATTCGTGGTGTGGATGTCATGTCTTAGTGCCTATACAGCACTTTCAATGGTGTAATATCAGCAAAGTCAAACACTGAAAAGAAACACAACAATAAAAACAACAAATCTACACATTCTACAAAGACAGAACTACATATTCATGAACAGCAGAACCACAATATTCAAACCAAACCAAGTGTAGTAGAATGTAACCAGGCTGACACATGTCCATTATTACTAATATTTCTAACAGGGTCTTGGGGCAGGCAGTATTAAATATGGCAGTAATTCTACGACCTCAGAGGGTGGAGTCTACTACAATGTATATGTGTATGCCTAATAGATATTAAAGGCATTTGAGTAAACTCACTACATGAAGATGTTTATGTCCATTGGTCCTAATAATGATGTGGTGGCATCAGTGTTTAAAACCATAATGATTCCAGTTGAAAATAAAAACAGCAGAAAGGGCCATGGTAACCATGCTCAAAAATGTGTTTTTTTTTTTTTTTTTAGTATGCTGAAAGCAAAAATAAAGTTGAAGTCCCACTGCTTACTAGCAAAAGTTATAACATGTCATGTTAAGAACACTCAGCTGGCTTGAGACATCAGAAAAAAAGCTACATATACAAAATAGCAGAACATGAACATATGTCAAATATCTCTTCATCTCTAATCATCAACTGAATTTGATTTTAAAATAAATCCCATACCTTGTACCATATAAATCTCAACCTGCACCTTGTTTTCAGGAATCGTAGATACTGTAATATAAGTTCCCTCATGTGGTTATAAGGAACAAAAAGACCCCGTATATGATATGGTGTCAGCTGTGAATGATGATCACTGAGCACTGTGGGAAAAAGAAGGATTTCTGTGGATGGAAGTTTTCTTCAGTCATATGACAGCAATATTTGGAGGAAAAGAGGAAAACATTCTTGCAAGATATTAATTTTGGAAAGCTTTCACGTCAAAAGAGATTCTGTAATTAAAAGTGCAAAAAAAATCCATAAACGTGTGTAAGAAGTATTAAGTTATTAACACATTATCTACTATATAATTTATCTATCTATCTGTCTATCTATCTATCTATACTATATATACATCGGTATCCTTTGCTATTCCGTCAAAATTTGTATGTACTTAAGAAATAGTTTTCAGTAATGATTGAGAGAGAAAATGTTTGTGAAGACAAGTAAACATTCTTTTTTTTTTTGTCATATAACTGTTTGGTAAAATTGCCACTGAAAGGTTTGTGTCAGTAACTGCTGAGTGCCCCAAACAGAGTAAGAATCAAAATGCTCAAGCTTATATTGTGGCTCAGTTAAACTATAATCTTACTACTGCAATATTACAACATAATATAGTATTGTGTAACTATGGTATGATATATTCTCACCTTCCAAATGTAATAAGATGATTTAAAGAATGCTACACCTTCCAGTGCAAATAATCAGAACTCATGCACGCTGCTCTTATGCACAATCATCTATCAACATCAGATCCCTTCAGTCTGCTGTTAAGAGTTCTGAACATCTCTTGAGATGACACTGATTAACTAATTAATAAGTACATGATGTTAATGTGGGCTTCCCATGAAAGGAATCCAATTCTTTAGATTTTTGTCAAGTTTCCCCCCTGTGTTTTAATTAGAATACCACTGGGGACTTCAGTGCATATATGTCGTGCCACCTGCATAGCATGTTAAACATACTGGTATGAAATAAGGGGATATACCTTATTGATCCCTGGAGGATAAATTAAAAAAAAAAAAAGCTAAACTAAAAGTGTAATTGAAAAAAGAGATATAATTTTCCTGCTAGGATAAAATAAATAATGATTTTCCTAACTGAATTCATGTTTGAGTGCCTGCCACAAAAAATCTATATATTCCCACCATGGCCAAGTACAAAGCCATAGTTTGTTCATCCTTGATCATCGTATATTCTGTTGGTTACAATTAAAAATGCAAGTGTACATTTGTCGCAGGGAGATTCAATGCATACTCAAAGCAAAATGAAAACACTAACCTGACCATCTTAGCTATTACCACTGTCGGTAATTGGAGCTGACACTCTCTACATTTCAATACATGGGCTTTTAATTATTTCACTAAATGTGAGATTATAAAATCGCAAACTCTCCCCATATCCTCTCCTCTCTCTCTCTCTCTCTCTCTCTCTCTCTCTCGCTCTCTCAGTTCCAGACCCAGCCACAGGCACAAAGAATAATTACAACTGCCAAAAAATTCCCCATTGTCATATCTCATGCACAGGCTGTGCTTGACAAGTGATCGCAGCACCATCTGGACATATGCTGATGAGAGTAAATTGCGACTAAGGCCAGATTGCCTCAGAGAGCAGCACCCTGTGGTGAACTGAACTCAGATGGTGCCAAAATTCAAATCCACATTCCTCTACTCGTACACCATATGTAACAAGAGAAAACTAAAGTGCTGTAACCAACCAGACAATAATAAAGGTACTGCAGGGCTTTAAAATAGCCACTGTCTGAGAAACCAGTACCTAGTTTGCGAACTAGTTTGTTCAGAAATGCTGAAAAGCATACCAAATGTAGAAGGGATTCTGCTTGTATAATTAGGTGATTTCTCAATTAGAAAAAGCTTTTTGAAAGATACAGAAATTGAGTTCTTATTAACGCTCTCTAAACTTTGTGAAGCATCTGCTAACACTAGATAAAGACTAGGGATGTTCCCATCCAATCTGAAAGATCGCTTTGCGGGCCGATTAAGGCATTTTTTTTAACTGATCGTATCGGCTTTATTGAGCACGACCCTATGCCCGATCCTTTGTTTTACGTCAGCACACAGGTGTCCAAAACGGAGGGCACAGTTTGTGGCAGGACGCGGCTAAAATGTCTGCAGTGTGGAAATATTTTAAATTGGGAAACGAAAGCAGTCCAACAGCCACTTGTAATTTTTGCAATGAAAGCATTTCGCAAGGCGGTAGTAACAGAGCTGCGTTCAATACTACAAATTTGATATGGCACCTAAAAAAAATACTCAACGGTTGACTCAGGTATCTCAGCCAAAGGCTGTAGCAACACACACTGGATGATACTTTTAAAAGGAGGGAGAAATTTCCTCGAGACAGCAACAAGGTCAAAAAGATTACAGAGAGGGTAGGCCTCTAGAGTATTGGCTGCCACAGCAATTGGCTGGTCATCCAACACCATGAACTCAATTATGTTGGATGACCAGCCAATTGCTGTGGCAGCCAATACTCTAGAGGTTCGTTCAAATTTGGCAAACTGAGGCGAACGTTCCAGGCAAACGGCTTTTCTTTGAACTTTTAAAACTGAACGTTTTTTCGGTCAGCATACTCCGACAACATTAATCCTCGAGGCTATTAATAACAACCCAGGCATCATTTCAAAATTTAAATACCTAACGCTTTAGCTGTATGTGATGTATGCGAGTTTGCCAAAACTAACAACCAGAGAGCAACACAATCGGTTAGCTAACGCTAAGGATTGATAACGATAGCATACAACAAAGAGACTTTCAGAAAAAACTATCAACATAGCTGACAGTTAAACAAGTTATCCACTTGAATTGGTGTAAAAAGATTAAGTAAATAAATCGAACACTTACATATATTTTCTAGGACAACTCCCATCTGGACACACATCTCCCTTAGTCCAGCGTCCATGTCTGTTATATGTGTTCGCAAACGTTCGCAGTGAAAGCAAACGAAAAACTGTTTGAAAATGTTTGTGAACGTCTGCCTTTGTTTTCTAACTTGAACGCACGGCAGGTTTTCACTGTCTTTTTGAGGAACAATACGCACTACCCTCTGGACACTACACTTCAGACACTCCCCTACCGGAGCTTTACAACAAGGTTTACTTTGTTATTTTGTGGGGGGAAAAAATGATTGAAACTGATCATTTGTAGTCTTAGACTGAATGGGATGTGCCAGGTTTAAGCCAATTACTGAGGGTACATGGGCATTTATTTAAAAAAGAAGTTGACTCTCCTGGCTGTCTGGGTAGCAAAGATATCTATGACCTGCTCATACCAATGAGGATTTTGTTTAAGTGACTTGAGAATCCTCTTTTCAGCTGAAATGATGGCTAAATTTTTCAGCCTGTCCTGTCCCATGGTGTTTCTGGAATAACTTTTTATTCGTTTCAGGCAAGAAAAACTTCTCTCAACCCCTGCAGAGGTGGCACCGATAGTGGCAATCAGACACATTAGTCTGTACAGCTCAGGCATTGCTTCATCATGACCGTTGGATTTCATGAAGCTAATGGCATCACACAGTTTTTGAGATGAATGGATCTCTGCATCACTATAAAAATGCTGCAGTTCCACTTTCAATTTCACTTCATCAAAGAGATGGCCATAGGTTTCTGACAAGTTGGCTAGTGCTTGAGCTGGGAATTCTGTTTTGAAAGAGTCCAATTTTTCAAAATCTAAAAGCTCCATGAAATGCAAGCGGTCAAGATGTTGAAAGCGTTGAGTGACTTGGGCCCTGATGCTGTCGTGAATGGAACCATACAGTGTTTTATAGACCTGACGTTGATCCTGCTGGCCCTGCCTTCTTTGTCTGCTGTGAGCTAATTCTGGGTCCTCTGTCAGTGTGGCAGCTTTACTGTATGTCTTGTCAAAGGCCATCTCTGATTTTAGCTCATCTAGCACTTGCATGAGGTTTTCTATGTGCCTTTTGCAAAAGGAAACATCCATTGATTTGCGTTGTAAGATATTAAATACAACATCAGTGTGTGAAAACAGTTCCTCAAAAGTAAAAAGTAAAAACATGAAATCAAAGTCCTCTAATTTAGCCCTCAATCCATCAGCCAAACGTGTGGTCTCGTCATCCATAGACAGATGTTCAACGACGCCCGTGAACGTCTTTATCAGTTTGTCATAATTAGAGGCAACTGTATTCACCACCCTGGATGAGAAATTCCAATGTGTTGGAGCATTCCTAGGCATTTTAGCACAACCAAATTCCTCAAGCATTGCCACTTTCTTACTGGATTTGGAAAAAAAAAGACGCGAAACCACCCAGAGTAGAGAAAAAGATTTTTGCCTTGGGGATAAACTTGACGCCCTGACTCAAGACCAAATTTAGGCGATGGGCATAGCAGTGAACAAATGTTGCACTAGGAGCCACTTCTCGTACTTTAGCCTGCAAGCCATTTAGATCCCGAGGCCATCACTGCAGCACCATCGTAAGTTTGTGCAATGAGTCTCTCCGTGAAATTGTACCCTGACATCTCGGCCTGCACAAACTCGAACAACGACTGCGCATCTCGCCCACTTGACACATCGAAAAAACCCAGAAAATGTTCCTGAATACTGCCCTGATGATCTACGTATTGGATGATGACTGAGAGCTGTGAATAACAACTTATGTCTGTGGTTTCATCAATTTGCCAAGAGAAGAAGGGAGCCATGTCTAATTCCTGCTTGATTTCGCTTTTAATTGAGGTGGCTATTGCTGAAATGAAATTGTTTTGGATGGTTTTAGACATGCCGGTAAACACAGATGAAGATTGCAAATGCTCTGCAAGTAAATCGTCATATTGTGCAAATCACCTCTGCTAGCTCTCTATAGTTTCCCTTGTTGTCTGAATTGACCTTCTCGACATGCTCCCGAATGCCAACTCTTGCAGGCGCTTCAGGGTATCTCTATTACGGCGCACTTTTGCATTGTGCTGCGCGGTTTGCAGCCGTACACCCTCATCCACAATTTGATCAATCGGCATCCTGCCCAGCAATTTCAATTGAACTGCAGCACCAACAAGGTCTTTACATTTATCGTGGCGTTTTATTGCCCTATCCAAATTCTGGATGTCACTAAATCCCTGAACAGACCACGTTTGCGATTTCCCCATTAGCAGGCAAGGCCAGCAATACAATCGATTGTTCTTTAGGCTGCCAGTGAGCCATGGGTATTTCTCATACCATGTGGTGTTGAACACACTGACCTTTTGGTTTATTAATCTTGATTTTTGGAACTGGTCTCCCTGCTGCTTTAACCCTGACGTTCTCACTGTAGTCCAACGAATGGAATGGTGTATTATTTAATAAAACATGGACAATGTCCTCTGTTTCCATTGCGGCTTTATTAGCAATTAACCAAACTAGCTTCCAACAGAAAAAAACTTTTCGACTCAACACGACAAATCTTATCTCAACGGTATGACTATATCAGCAGTGCATTCATGATGAAAAATATCGCACCAAGGTTTTTAGCTGTAGAGTTTTGAGAGATGATACAATGGATTATTAATTATCAAACAGTACAATGGTATTATTAATCTTAGAAAATTTGCATTTCTTCAATAGGCTCCCATTCTTCAATAAACAAGGCTGTGAGACTTTATTTGAAGAATCAGTGAAAGTGATTTAGACTAAGGACATATGGAAAGTGTCAGGTCTGTGGTTTGGAGCATGACATAGTGACATCTTTGCAGTAGAAATGATAAAGGACAACACTGAAGAGATACAGAGCAGTCAGTACAAATATAGTCAGGAACTAATCATGCCATTTTTGTCAAGAGACAGGAGAGGTTTTCACACACATAAACATCAGTAACTGTTGTCGGATTTCTTTTGTTCTTACTCCATAAATCACTGGGTTGACAAAACTTGGAAACAGTAAATACATTGTGCTCACAAAGTGACGGCTATTAGATGAAAAGTTATTCTTTATCCGATATGACATAAAAGCTATTAGAGCAAAAATTAAGGCAACTGTCATTACAATTATGTGTGTGATACAGGTGTTGACAGCCTTAAAATTAGATCTCCCTGTCTTGAATACAGAAGCAAATATGAAGATATATGATACAGCTGCGAAAATAACATCAGCTGTTGGAATAAGAAAAGCACTCACAAGTCCAATAAGATTGTTCACTGAGATGTCTCCACATGCCAACTGAACCAATGCCATGTGCTCACAAAAACAATGATCCATCACGTTCTTCCTACAGAAAGTCAGTGCTCCAGCACGGCAAACCATTGTTATAATCAAGAGTGCATTTCTGATTACAGGAATAATGACAAATTTCAGAAAGTTAGATATATCCATATATTTATGGTAATAGAGTGGCCTACATATGGCGAAATAGCGATCTAGTGCCATCCATACAAGTAAAGTTGACTGAAAAGATCCAACAAAATGAATACAAAACATCTGTGCCAAACAGCCTGCGAGGGAGATGCCGTCCCAGTTGAATAAAAAACCAAGCAGCATTTTGGGGACAATAACTATTGGTAGACACAAATCCACCACAGCCATTAGTCCTATTAAAATAATCATTGGAGAATGTAAAGTTCTTTTTGATATGATCAGGTACAAAAGAATAGAGTTGGAAAGAAGAGACATCAGAAACATGAGCAGAAAAGGAACAGAGAGAAGAGGCCTCCATTCACCCAAGCTATAGAATCCATTTAATATGAAAACTATGTGGGAGGTGTTATTCTGATTATCATCAATATCTGCACCATCTATTTTCAAAGCATTCCTGTGTGTTATTGTAGAAATACCCATGGAGCTTCCAAGATGTGATGAAGTAGTTTCAAAGAAAGAAGAATAAAATCCAGCACTTGATATAACACATCTCTCTCCTCATAAGGAAGGTCAGTAATTGGCCACTGAAATGACAACCCCTCAGTCAGTTACAAAGAATAATGTTTAACATGCAAGTTCCTTCTGCCTTTAAGAACATTTAACAGATCCCCAGAGATAGACTTACATTAAAAAATAACATTCATGATGATGAATATGATTCAGATACCCTGGGGTACCATGCCACTTGTCCCCTATGTTCTCATTAGTGCACTACAAGCGACTGACTGGCATCTTCTTAAAATTTATTGGAAGATTCTTTCAAATAAATTAACCTCACATCATTATTGTTGAACTCCCAAGATCAGCATGGTTTACAGTCACCTGTACTCAGACGCTGCTTTGATTAAGTAATAAAATTACATTTACTTGCACACTGCCACTTAATGATGTAAGTAGTTAATGCAGCACTCTCTCCCTCTCTGTATATATATACATATATATATATATATATATATATATATATATATATATATATATATATATATGTACACATACACAGTCATGTACCTCATAACAATGTTTTGACAGACCGCATATATGACGGTGATCCCATAACATTGCAATGGAACTGAAAAATTTCTATCGCCTAGTGACGTCATAGCTATCTTAACATCATAACACAACGCTATACTCACATGTTTGTGGTGATGCTAGTGTAAACAAACCTACTGCGCTGTCAGTCGTATAAAAGTATAGCACATACAATTATGTACGATACATAATACTTCATAAAGATAATAAACCACTATGCAACTGGTTTACATATTTACTATATTGTACTTTGTATCGTTATTTTAGAGTGTACTCTTTCTACTTATAAAAAAAAAAAAGTTTAGGTTTGTAGCCTATGAGCAAT
This sequence comes from Chanos chanos, assembly GCF_902362185.1. NCBI lineage: Eukaryota > Metazoa > Chordata > Actinopteri > Gonorynchiformes > Chanidae > Chanos > Chanos chanos. The sequence continues at coordinate 7,469,804 of NC_044500.1, read as the reverse complement.
AGACTATACCATATAGCCTAGGTCTGTGTTAGTACTCTATGATGTTCGCACAATGACAAAAACGATGCATATCTCAGAACGTATCCCCATCGTTAAGCAACACATGACTGTATGTATTCAGGTTGAGGAACTCAGGGGCGGATTTGGGCCGCCCAGGGCGACATATTGACGGGCGGCGGCACGGGTGCGCCAGCACAAACAAAAAATTCGGAATGGTGACATTTGCACGATCGGTTTTCTATCTCTCATTTGCACGTCACGTCAGTGATATCATGTCACCCTATGGGTCAGGTAACCTTATCGGAGTGGGCACCCTGCTTCTAGTTTGTGAGCTAGGTGGGTTAATGCCTGAGGTCTCCCTCTCAGAAGCACGAAATGGGGAGGAGGGCGGAGTTCGGTTGACCTCAGGTCTCCTCACTGGAAGCCCAATGTAGTGGGAGCGGGGGAATCTATCAAATAGTGCACCTCTAACTTTGTACAGTACAAATGCAATTAGTATAATCAGTCACACTACAGAATGCTTCCAAATAAGCCACAATTCATTCATAGTACTTTGAATAGTTTCACAGACATATTGTTGCATTTTTTTGTGTGGTTTGTGCAAAACCATTAAGAATAATATAAAACCAGTGTACACCTGGGGTGCCAGAAGCAGGACTTTTGGCTCTCAGAACATCTATGTTAATCAACACCGTTCACATTATGCTAAAGGAAGGAGAAAGAAGTTAACCATTGAAGCAGTAACCCAGCTCGCTTCTAATATACAGTTTGATTTGTGCAGGTACATGTATTTATGTTTGCAGGAGGTGTCACTTGCCTTTCTTTAGCTGATTCATATAAACTCTGGACAAGAGTAGGCAGAAACACGCTCTCGCTTGTAAACGAAGGAGCTCATAGCCATTATTTTGGGATTAATGTTTGACTCCTGGTTATGATGTCACTCCGTATCACCAGCCAATCTTATGTTTAGATCGCAAGGTACGTAACGTAATAATGTTTAAGAAGAAGGGCGAAGCGTAGCCTACAATGGCTGTGCAATGTATTGTAATGTTTTGCACAGAAAGGTGAAGATCAAAGTAAGTCATTATTTACTCCGGAAAACACAGGTTGCCCTGGACAACACTGCACAACTGCAATGTGAACTTACTCAAAAAAAAAAAAGAACAAAGCCACAAGGAAAGGAGAGCGAACTTTCCATAACTTAGGTTTACATATCCCCTGGGGGTTTTGCCCCTCTCCTGCTGGGTTTCCAACCAACAGCATGCCCAGAATGTATGAGACGCGGACGTGTCAATGATTGGCAGCGTGCCAGTGACTGATGGCAGTTCCCCCAATTAAAGCTTTTGTCCCTGTGTCCCGACCCACGGGACCAATCAGGTCGCCACTGTATTTTGTTGATTTGGAAAATCAGAATGACCAACAGAGGTTACTTGATTATAAGGCACAATTTATTTGTAATTCCATCTAAAGTAGGCCATCCTAGATGCTAAAAATGTGCTTCGTGCTTTGAAGGCTTCAGCTCTCCAGCTCCGGTGTCTGTGTTTTCACAGTTTTGATTGCATCAAATTAGGAGTAGCGAAGTCACAATGTAGCTTACGCTATGATATCCTGGCAACACCAATGCCTTTAGGCTTCCATTTCTATTTCAACTTACAGGAAAATGGTGCATTTAGCTGCCAGAATTAAGAACATTTTCCCCGGGGGTGGATGCACCCAGACCCCCTTACAAGTCTGGGTTTACTGTGTGTTCTTGCTCCTCGACTTTGAAACATGTTCCGTCGCTGCTGATCTGCATACCACCAAGGTGAATTGATTTAGTCTTGACTCTTGCTGACACTGTTGAGGCATGGGTAATGTATTCATGCTCGAGAGGGGGGGGGGGGGGGGGGGGGGGGGGGGGTTGCCGAAGGGGGTTTGCCCAGGGTACCATAGAAGCGAGAACCGCCACTGCATCAAATCCATATCTTTAGTGGCCCTCCGATGACCCTGGACTCTCGCACTGAGTCTTGGCTTGGCCTCCTATTCTTCTCCCTTCCCTCTCCTTTCTCTCACTGGCATTAGTGTAAATAACACCATTAGTACATCACTAAGGAATCTTTCTCTGGCTATGCGTGACTCTTCATAACTGATAATTACTACGTTCATATGATTATAGAGGTAGCAAAATTATTTTAGTCAATTTCTAGTTCTTTTGTGACTTTTTCTTATGTGCACAGTAGTGAATCTTTGAAGTGCACTGAATCACTTGTCTAAAAGATTCATTCCTCCCATGTGTGCTGATTACTTTCTAACTGCCCCTTCTGCTGATATTAGGGATGAGGTCTACACATGATACAGCATATCACAAAACTGTATCAGCAGTGCATTCATGATGAAAACTAGCCAATGAGATGCTAAAATGCTCAAAACACCTCCCACTGGCTGTGTCAGCACAGCAGGTGAGGATTATGATGACTACCTGTGACTATAGCATGTGACTTAATCTGAAGCATGGGAAACACCCCCATGGACCTGAGTCACTACTGACAGTGGTTCCTTCAGACTCACTGCTAGTGCCAACTATGAGAGTCAAAATGCCCTCTACTGACCTGAAGAACTGAATAGTTCCCAGTGCAATGGTACTACTCAACCTTGACAATTTACTTATTTGTCGGTAACAGGCTCCCATTCTTCAATAAACAAGACTGTGAGACTTTATTTAAACGATCAGTGAAGGTGATTCAGACTAAGGACACATGAAAAGAGTCAGGTCCGTGGTTTGGAGCATGACATAGTGACATCTTTGCAGTAGAAATGTTCAGGGCAACACTGAAGAAATGCAGTGCAGTCAGCACAAATATAGTCAGGAACTAATCATGCCATTTTTGATTTTCTCAAGAGACAGGAGAAATTTTAAGACACTTCATAAACATCAGTAACTGTTGTCGAATTTCTTTTGTTCTTACTCCATAAATCACTGGGTTGAGAAAACTTGGAAACAGTAAATACATTGTGCTCACAAAGTGACGGCTATTAGATGAAAAGTTATTCTTTATCCGATATGACATAAAAGCTATTAGAGCAAAAGTTAAGGTAACTGTCATTACAATTATGTGTGTGATACAGGTGTTGACAGCCTTAAAATTAGATCTCCCCGTCTTGAATACAGAAGCAAATATGAAGATATATGATGCAGTTATGAAAACAAAATCAGCCGTTGGAATAAGAAAAGCACTCACAAGTCCAATAAGATTGTTCACTGAGATGTCTCCACATGCCAACTGAACCAATGCCATGTGCTCACAAAAACAATGATCCATCACGTTCCTCCTACAGAAAGTCAGTGCTCCAGCACGGCAAATCATCGTTATAATCAAGAGTGCATTTCTGATTACAGGAATAATGACAAATTTCAGAAAGTTAGATATATCCATATATTTATGGTAATAGAGTGGCCTACATATGGCGAAATAGCGATCTAGCGCCATCCATACAAGTAAAGTTGACTGAAAAGATCCAACAAAATGAATACAAAACATCTGTGCCAAACAGCCTGCGAGGGAGATGCCGTCCCAGTTGAATAAAAAACCAAGCAGCATTTTGGGGACAATAACTATTGGTAGACACAAATCCACCACAGCCATAAGTCCTATTAAAATAATCATTGGAGAATGTAAAGTTCTTTTTGATATGATCAGGTACAAAAGAATAGAGTTGGAAAGAAGAGACATCAGAAACATGAGCAGAAAAGGAACAGAGAGAAGAGGCCTCCATTCACCCAAGCTATAGAATCCATTTAATATGAAAACTATGTGGGAGGTGTTATTCTGATTATCATCAATTTTCAAAGCATTCCTGTGTGTTATTGCAGAAATACCCATGGAGCTTCCAAGATGTGATGAAGTAGTTTCAAAGAAAGAAGAATAAAATCCAGCACTTGATATAACACATCTCTCTCCTCATAAGGAAGGTCAGTAATTGGCAACTGAAATGACAACCCCTCAGTCAGTTACAAAGAATAATGTTTAACATGCAAGTTCCTTCTGCCTTTAAGAACATTTAACAGATCCCCAGAGATAGACTTACATTAAAAAATAACATTCATGATGATGAATATGATTCAAACACCCTAGGGTACCATGCCACTTGTCCCCTTATGTTCTCATTAGTGCACTACAAGAAGCTGACTGGCATCTTCTCAAAATTTATTGGAAATTTTTCATAAATAATGCTAACCTTGCACCTCTCCCTCCTCTTGGTTTTAAACACCATTACAAGTCAGAAAAGACAAATAAAAGTCCCAAGCAAAATTATTTGACACTCAAAATGAAAGTTGTTGACATGTAATAAATTCCATCTCTGCTGCTGCAGATCATCTTTGAGTGAAACTGTGTTGTCCTAATACAAAAGTCAGACATTTATATAATGCCATTCTGTTCTAGCTTTTCCAAACTTTTCCAAACATTATCTCAACCCTGCTTTACAAACTGTCTGCTTTCAGATGGGATAACCCATAAGCAGTGTATGTAAAACTACTGATCACTTATCACAGACTCCATTAACTGTTATATTCTCATATTGCTCTTTTTGTTCATTGTATAAAAGTACGAGTAAATATGCACACACACACACACACACACTGGTTCTGTCTTTTCCTCTTCACTGGTCATTTTCTTAGACCTGCATATGCACCTCGTGATACACTTCTTAGTCAGGTTAAATCGGATTTTGGTTCATTTCCCCCCTTGGTGTGATTCATTTGGGCAGCTGTGAACAGAGTAATTGCACTTGGGTACAGACCAAAACAACTGCACCGAGACCTTTGAGTGGAGGTGGTCTTGGTCCGGTCCCAAACGAACTCTTGTGCTGGGAACATGATCTGACCTTGGTCCCACCCAACTACCAGGTGTGCTCTGCGAATTTGAGCTAAACGGCACATCGTCTTTTTGCAAAGTGTGAAGCAGCATAGTATGTTCAGGAGTAGTTTCATCAAAGTGCATTCGGGCATTCTGCTGAACTCTGCTGTTGCTCCATGCTAAATTGCATAGCAATGTTTCTCTCACAGAAATATGCACTACTCCAGAGCACAGAGCCTTCTTCCTGTATTTACCCTCTTGCTCCCGCCCCAGACACATCTCACCAATAAGCGAATGAATGTTCTCACGTGGTTTGTGGTGATGCATTTTGGTTTGCTTGGATTTTTCTCTGTGTGAAAAGAAACCGAACCAAGGGGAAAATGCTCCAAGTTTACAAACTCATCAACTGATTTGGACCAGAGCAAATGACCAATGGGTGTGAAAAGGTCCTCAGTTAACCTAGGTTATTGAATCATTAGCCACACCTGTTTTTGGTTAGTCTAGTCCTGTTAAGTTGTGTATAAATACTCCTAGTTTTCCCTTATTTGGCGCATGGAATTGTGTTGTCGTTGTGTTGTGTATGCCAGAAGTCTGAATCCTGAAACCTGTGAGTCCCTTGAAGTTTCTTGTTTAAGACTGCCTTGCTTCAATAAAACTGAGAAATCTGCACATGCATCCAAGTTCGCCTTCAGTCCATTACAGTAATCATCATTCCAAGCCGGTATGAAGGAAGAGATAGCTCAAAGCTGCAACAGTATATTATATCTGTGTCTTTCATCTGTGAGATATTTGCTTCCCCGAATGGATCTCAATCTGCACGAGGCCCCAGGTCTGATTCATTAGATTACAACCGGCTGGGTCAGAGCGTAACTGACCTTCATCACACTTCATCAATTCCAAGGGTCAGTGTGGCACCTGTGCAGTTGCATGTGAGCCAGCAGAAGTATTGTGGGCGACACCTCTCTCTGCAAGACTGATGCAGGGCTTGTGCAATAGTGATGACTTAAAAACATCCAGGGAATTGGACATGTCATACTGGTAGATAATGGGCTAAAATCCTATTTACAATAGTATACGGTGTGAATATTTTGGCTTGCGCAAGTTCTACAACAGCTAAGACCCTTTTGCACCTGTGGTTCGTTAATTTGGCATCCTATACATCATTTGTTTTTGGTGAGGGGTTTGGGTAAATGCTGGTGCTATTGTGCAGGGGGTGCCTTTTACAGTACCAGTAAGAGGGGACAAATTCATATGCTTACAGTAAGGAGGAACAGTGTTTCGATTCTGATGATAATTATAGATCAATGGAGTGCAACTAACACAAACAAGACAAAGTTAATCAATTAATTGGGCAACCAAGCGGACAGAAGCCTATCACTGCTACCCCAACAATGTGATGAAAAGCATTTGTATTATGAGTCTGATAAGATATTTTCCTTTTGTCTTGTATTGCTTCTAATGAGTTTTGAATAGTTTGTTTGTCATTTATGGTGAAAATGAAAGCACATGAAAATTGGCAATCTGTGACCTGGCAATGAATATGTTGACAAGTGTATAATGCACTTTTATTTTTAAAATGTAAAAAAGACCTTCAAAAAAGGAAAAAAAAGAAATACTGAATATGAAGGCACATGACAGCAAAAATTGCAGAAATGAGGAAGATTCAAACGGTAATAAAAAGGGCGAGCAAAAGTTCTAAATATTTACATCAGTTAGTTGATCTACATTTTCTTCAAAGGGCATAGTATCATTATTGAATGAGAGGAAGCAAATAAAAATAAATAAAAAGCTGGAACTTTATTAAACAGTGCAATTGAAAAGAGAAAATCGGAGTTCTCTCATGATCCCATTCTTAGTCACTTGTCTGAACAAGTTTGAAAAAAAAAAACAAACTGTGGATTTGACCTTCAGTCACAGATCACAGTACTTTAATTACAACTACCATTCACAATGAAGAATAGGATTCAAATTCTATAAGGCACCATAGCCGTTTCTCAATATGTGTTCTTCTCTGTATTTGCGTTTTCGTGGACTTGTGAAACGTCATCAGTCACGGCCAAAGTACTGTTCCATTTCAAAGTTCACGTCTAGCCAAGAACAAATCAAATACCCAGATGTGTTCTTGATTCTTGATAGGTTTTATCAAGGATGCATGAGGGGGTGACTTGTGTGGAGTCAAGTTTCCCTGAATGCATTTCACCCAAATTTCACACAAAAATAACGGCAATGGTGGCAGGTTAGCTACCAAATAACTGTTAGTTTCGTATTATGACTGTTGTTCTGTCACCAAATGTAGTTTTTAAGATTTTTCAGGTGAGAAATTAATATTTCAAAATTCGAATACAGGTTGGTAGCGCTTCCATGAAAGTCCTAAATGTTTGGAGATGTTACATCTACTAGCAGACCAAGCTAGATAGCTCCGGAGCCTCTAGCCAGCAAGAGCTGCTGTTTCAAATGCAGTTTGAGTGTACTGCATCCTCCCTTGTCATTGGGAGTCCGGGCTCCCACGTTGAACTTGCGAGACCGAACTCCCAAGAACGTACTAGGATTACATACTTCGCATACTTCGTATTCAGAAACGGCTCATGTCACTTGACTGTTATGTCATCAGAATTGAACAGTTCTCCACAAGTCATCTAAATCAATAGATGAATAGTGCATGTGTCCTTTTTTTGCTCAAGCTCCTGCTGGTGTAGCTTTTACTTGCACAGCCAAAGAGCAAAATGCATGACCTGAATATATGGATATATAAGCATGCAGGAGCATAACTACAGTCTGAAACAGAATAAAAGTTAATGTTCACACAGCTGCTTGAACTTACTCAGTCAGCCAGCTAGTTATGTAGCTAGCTAATATTAGCAAATGACACAAAGCCTATGACAACAGTCTTGTGTGCTGCTGTTTTGCTTTTTGTGATAGCTGACAAACTGGACATAATGAAACATTTGAGACACCATCACAGGCCCTCTTTGACCAATAGGCCCATTCTGGCCAACTGAAAGAGGTAGATGAAGTTACAGAGGAAGTAAACTAGTATTATTGGGAAAAAGTAGTCAAAATGGTTAACCATTTTGCACAAAATCTGTACAAATTTAATAGCACATCCTCACAGATGGCCTACTGTTGCTGATTATATAAAGTATGTGCTATCTTGATATCTGTTAATTGTCCACTTTTAAGTATTTTGGAGGTTTATCTATCTGCTGATGAAGAAGATGAATTTTTTTTTACAGAAATCTTACACTGTGAAAATGTAAGTGATTAAAATAACCATTGTTCCTTATTGATGCAGTACTCTATTGACAAGTACTGATCAAATTAATTCTTACAAAGTTTCAAAGTTATTGTACTGGGTCTCTTATTTGGCCAGACATATATCTTTTGTGTTTTGCTAGTTTCTGTAATTTATGGTTTAAAGAGTATTTTATGTAAATAAAAATATACCAAACTCACACAAAGAAAACAGAAGGAAACAAAGTCCATTTAGTCCCAGAAGTGCTCTTTGTTTCTTTATAATTGGCCTTTGCCTACTGGGCAAGGTCCATCCCAGTGGACCCCTTAGCTTTAGTTGCCAGGTTTGCTCTCACTGGCTTGCCTGTAAACACACCAAATAGTACTCTTGGGACTCAGGGAATGGTCAGAGTGAGCTATCTAACTTTTCAAAGGGGCCAATTATCATGCAGTTCCATTAGGATTCAGTCGAGTGTGTGTGTTTGTGTGTGTGTTTGACCACTAATTATCATTAGAAACTTGCAGAGAAACACTGTTGAGACAGACTGTGTCAAAGGGTACTCAAACTTGAGAAACACATTCTGTGTCAGCTAGAGCGAGTGATGTTACGAGTCAGGCTATATGACTGATAACACAAATAAAATCAAATTAGATTTGATTAAGCAATGTAAACACGTGATGAGGAAGGGGTTCTAATACTGTGGTACCAGACCAAGCCAAGATGATGAATGATGCCCACAGAGACAATAAAATTGAAGCTGATTCACTGTGTTCACAAAAACATAAACATGACTGGTCCTTGTTTTATAGACTGTCAGACCCATTTTGGGCAGTTGATAGACTTATTCAATAATTTATTGATAACCTACTGAAACATAATTCCATGAACCAAAAGAAATAGGAGAACATCTACTGATATTTATGAAGTATCCTTATAATAAAAGCAAATGGCATTAAACGTCCCCTATCTCTCTTCTGGGCTGGTTTTTCTGCAACATTATTTAGTTTACTAGACTGATCAATGACAATAAAGTTTGTTTGAATTCTGAACTGATTTTCTGATTTCTGAGTTTTTTTCCAATTGAGGTTTTCTTTTTTCTTTTTTTTTTTTTTGGAAGTAGGAGTTATCAATTTGTATATGATTCTTCAATGTTCCAGAATATAGTTCTGAAGTACGAGTGTCTCACCTTCCTCTGTAGTTCACCATTTTGCCTGGAATAACTCATCCACTTGCCATTTTACTGATGGTGTTAAAATAATTGAAATCCAAAAGAGCTGAAAATGTTATTATAGTTTTCCATCCTTTCTATGATTCAGCTAAAATGAATATTTTTACCGAGTACAAACTTCAAAGAAGATTAAAAGCTTCCTCATTGGGAGAGAAAACATAAATACATAATAATTTTAGACTACATATGTTTATTTAAAAAATGATGCATTTTTTTCTCATGCTTTTTCACAATAACACACATCTCTGGTTCATGGTGGGATTTACATTTTAGAGAAATAAGTTCATTTTGTGTAATGTAACAATGCTAAGCATTAAATTTTAAAACAAATGTTAAATGCATTTCATTTCTGTCATTTTATTTTCCTTAAATAAATACAAGAAAGGACGGCAAAGACCAGCGCTAAATGGCAGTAATTTTGTGACATTTTAAATATTTCTCAATATGAACTCTTATTTCCTTTGTTCGGATGCCATAAATTAATGGATTGGAGAAACCAGGAGCAAGCAGGTACAGGAAACTAGTCACCACACGTAGATCCCGAGGAATGCCAGGTACTCTGTATCCAAAAAATGCAATTGCAACACTGAAGTAAGCAACAGATAAGCATATTATGTGAGAGCTGCAAGTGTGAATGGCTTTTTGTCGTGATTCTCCTGAATGAGAATGAAATATGACAATGAAAATGATTATGTAAGATAATGCAATAAATGCACAGTCGACTGTTGGCAAGCAGAATGCGAATATACCAGCTATGTAATTTTTTGTAAGATCTCCACAGGCCAAATTAACCACAGATGTATGTTCACAGAAGCAATGATAGATTAAATTAGACTTACAGAATGTTTTTGGTACTATCAACCCGACCATCCATGAAACCAACAAACAGTTACGAATCACAAGAATTGTAGCGAAAATAAGTGTGTTTCTAAGATTTACAAAGTCACCATAACGCAAAGGGAAGCAAATTGCGAAACATCGATCAACAGCCATCCCAAGTAAAATACTAGACTGATAACAACCTGCATAATGGATGAAAAACAGTTGTGTGAGACACTCCTCTCTGCTTATCGCATTCTGGTTAAACAGTGCACTGAACATGAACCTTGGAACAAACAATACTGGTTTAATAAAGCCAAGCACTGCCACAGACAAAATTAACAAGTACATGGGACTATGCAATTTGTTCTGTGTTGCAATAACAACAACAATAACTGCATTGGCAATGAAAGTATGTATTATAATGAAAAGGAAAGGTATGAAGAGCAGTGGTCGATATGGCTGAACATCTGTGAATCCAATTAAGTAGAACACCTCATGGGAGATATTGCTTGGTTTGCTTTCCATTTCTTGCATCAGAGATGAAGCCAACAAACCTTAAAAGATTGACAGTTTTTGAGATTTGAACACTTGACAAAGATTGCTTAACTTTTTTTTTTTTTTGCCTTGTTACAGCATTTGTTGGACTGCCATCATAATCATATTTTACAGTCAAAAACTAAACCTCTCTCTCCATCTTTAAGTGATTAAGTATCATGTTGGGTTTCATTTACAGTAATCACAGCATAACCAAGAACAACCTGTTTTGCTGTTGAAACTGTAATGACAAGAATGATGCAAAAAAATTCTTTTTGGTAAATTTAACTCAACATTTGATAGAGCCAAATATTTCTCTTATCTTTTCATGCCTAATAATAACAAACGACTGCCTACAGGGCCACACAGAGAACTGTACAGTCAAAATTACTAGGATTTCACCACTGACAATGACCCATAATAATAATTACTGTTTAAAAGAAAAAATAATCTGAGGAAAATGTCTATGTATCTTAATATCGATCATATGTTGAGCAGCAGTTGTTCCAGAAAAACAAAACAAAACAAAACAAAACAAAAACAAACAAGCAAACAAAAACCCAAATGAAAAATAAACAAACGAAACAAATGAAAAATCTTTGCCTGGTCTTCCTTTTTCTTTCGGTTGTTGTCTCTTGTTTCTTCTTCTAAATACCAAGCTTTACCTCCACTGTCTCTTAAATGTACTTTGTCCACCTCCCCTTGCAGAGTCTACGGGCTATGACGAAACATATGTAAATATAAATTTGCTCCTTTTCAGGGAACGTTTGAATTAGTGTGTACCAAGCAGTGTCTCCAGCAAGAAAAAAAAAAAGAGAAGAAAAAAAAGAAACTCCAAAACAAAACAGTGTTCTGATGTTTACTAATGTGAAACGTTAACACTATAAAACTGCAATTACTGGATCATGAGTAATTACAGAATGATAAGATCTATGGTGAACCGCTCCTTGATTTGGACAGTCAAATATTTCTGAAGATCCAGGGCATAAGCCATGGCAAAATGTGTCAAGGTAAAATAGCAAACTGTCAAGGTAAAATATGACAACACATCATACATTGATGAGGTTGATGTAATATGTGAAAAGAAAAAAATGTGTGTGTGTGTATGTGTGTGTGTGTGTGTGTGTGTGTGTGTGTGTGTAGTAAATGTACATAATGCACAACATTGATTAAGAGTCAAATGTTCATACTCATTTGTCACAGTAACGTAAATGCACATCTCTCACATCAAGAGAAGATTGATTACAGCAACCGGTTACTTGTCATGTCACCATTTATTGACTAATAGATGTGCTTTGGTCAGTACCTAATAAAACAGAAGCAGTAAAAGCTCTGACACAATGGTGTGGACATTAGACGTCGTAACAATTTTCTCTATACATCTCATCCAAGGAGGGAACACTGATTCAAAAAGGAAAAATAAAGAACAAAGTCAATTACAGCATGACAGTCTGAGCTTTGTACAATATTCTGTAAATCTGTACAGTTTCCATACTTACATATGGATCTTTGATACGATAATTTCTCCATATTTTTTTTTTTCTTTTGTTTCATGGCTCTGTCAGATGTGGCCTTTAAAAGAGCACCAAATTATTATACATGTGAAAACTCTCTAGAACTTTTTCAGGCCAGAGATATAGTTTTTAACTTTTTAACCACATGTGTGTGTAAACAGCCAGCTGCATTGTGAACGGAAGTGTTCACATACTTGCCTATGTGCTACTCATGTTACTGGAAGATTCCACTGGAGGGCACCAGAGAACTCAGACCGTATAGAACCTGTACAGACCCCGTGATGTCACATTCCCATGCTGCCCCTACACTACCTCTACCGTTCATATGCATATTGCATCTCACAGACTCGTAGCATTAATTTCTGAGGATGTGCATAACCGACGCAACAAACTGATGCAGGATACGTGAGGCAGTCATCACGTGCAAGCCAAAGTGTGGTTAAAAGCAGCTATATCTCTGGCCTCATAGCAACTAGAAGGGGACAAGTGGAAAACCTGTAGTTATTTGGCTAAAGGAACTGACATAAACTCAGTTAACACAATCCCACTGTATATGGATAATTACTTTTCATAGCGTAATTTATGTATGTGTGCTTTATAATATTAGAGGTGATATATGGTAGCTGCATACCACTTGTATTACACTCAGCTAACCATCGTCAATCATACAGAATGTTTTTTTGGGTCTCTTCCCTCCTCCTACATAACCAAGACTCAATTTGATTTATTGAAGAGTGTAACCATATTTTGCTAAGTGCTTTGCTTGTGGCCTTTCTAGCATGGTTCTGAACTAGATTCTTTAGGAATTCCCCAGGAATTGATTCCTGACCATATCTATATATGTACTTAAACTTGGTGAAATCATTTTTTAAAGAAGTGTCAATCTTCATTGTCATACAGAATGATACTGATTTATATCAACCTATTGTGCAGGGACTGACCAATAACATTTCCGAAACTGTATTAGAAGGAGACGTGTTTTCATTGCTCATTCAAAATCACGGCAAAAAAACATATAGTGTGATGTACACCTGGCTCTATGTGTACATAAGCATTGAGAAACTGAGATGAGCTTTGAATATCATGTTCATTTTGTGGTTAAATAAAATATTCATGAAATTAGTGTTAATACAAAGATGCTCATTGTTAAAAAATAAGACTCACCCAACCAGTTTTAGCTGATAAGATTGACTTGAAGAATCATGATGTTAAGGACCTCAAATGACTCAGCAAATAGTAAGAGTTTATGAATGTTAAAATTAATCTTGAGACGATTGCTAAAAAATGCTGTGTTGAAGATGACAACATGACAATGCAGTACACTCACTCTACAGAAGTTCATTGATGGAGTATGATCAGATATGTCAACAAGTATGAACATATCAACCTTACACATGTTGGGATTATTTCTGGATTTAAAAAGATAAACAAAACTGACTAAACGTTTATAAGAGGACAAAGATATCAACGTGATTAGAGCTAAATAGGTTTTAATCTGATTTTAGATGCATATTTTCCCAGTTTCCACTGTTGGAGAATGTGAAAAACAAATAAACAAACGATTTAGCTTTTATGGCAAGGAAAACCTGTGATTCTATTCCTCAATCATATAATTTTAATCTAGTGATCTAAACAGTTAAGGGAATTTTCAGTCACCTTTAAAACTTTGCTTTTCTGTCTTGTTGAAAGTAGATCATTTTGCTGAATGTGCAATTCTGCTGTTTTCAACACTGCTGTTTTCATTACCCAAGATTAACCAAGGTAAAAAGAGCAGAGAAGGAGGGGACCGAGACATAGGACTCAAAGGGATTTCAGTCTGTATTTTCATAACTGCTGTTACTGTCTGACCCAATACAGTGAAACTACCACAAGTGCAATGCCATCCTTATAGTTTTAATAATCAGAATGGGAAGAAGGAAAGGGGGCAGGTGTGGGCAGAACATATTCATTACAGTTATGATTATATCAGAGCAAGAATATTCCAACTGGTCCAATCAAACACCTTAACATATCAGTGCTAAACGTGACTGATTCTATTACATTTTAAAAATTTCACAACATGAATTCTTATTTCCTTAGTTCTAACACCATAAATTACTGGGTTTGTCATGCAAGGAACAAGCAGATACATGAAGCTAGTCAGAACACGGATGTCTCGTGGGATTGTGGAGACTCTGTATCCAACAAACGCTGTCACTATACTGAAGTAAGCAACAGATAAGGTCATTAAATGAGTGCTGCACGTGTGAATTGCTTTTTGTCGTGAATCTCCTGAAGGAGACTTAAATATGACCACAAAAATTACAATGTAAGAGATCATTATGAACACACAGTCGATTGTTGGCAAGCAGAAAGCTACCACCCCAGCTATATAATTTTGTGAAAGGTCTCCGCAAGCTATATTTACTACTGATGTATATTCACAGAAGCAGTGATAAATAATGTCTGTCTTACAAAAACGTTTTAGTCCTAACATTGCAGCTTTGACTACAATCACAAGGGTATTGCGGAGAGTAAAAAGAGAAGCAAAAATAAGTGAATTTCTAACGTTCACAAAATCATTATAACGCAATGGAAAACAGATGGCAAAACAGCGATCAATAGCCATCCCAAGTAAAATGGTGGACTGAAAACAACCTGTGCAGTGAATAGCAAATAATTGTATGAGACATCCCTTTCGACTAATTGCATTTAGGTTCAACAACACACTCACTAGCATCCTGGGGACAACGATTACTGGAATGACAATGCAGAGAAGGGCAATTGCTAATACCAGCAGGTACATGGGAGCATGCAACTTCCTCTGAGTTGCAATGATCACAACAAGAATTCCATTTGCTGTCAAAGTATAAAGGAAGATGAAGAAAAAAGGTATGAAGAGCAGAGCCCGGTATGGCTGTAGATCTGAGAATCCAGTTAAGTAGAATACATCAAAAGAGAAGTTGCTTGCCTTGGTGTCCATGACTTTTGCTGAAGCTCAGCACTGCACCTTGGGAAAAAAGTGGTCATTGTTAATGTCAATAATAAATGATCACAGTGTTTGCTACAACAACAAAAACAACAGCAGCAGCAACAACAAGAACAAGAACAAGAATAAGAAGAGTAACAACATAAAATTAGTAATAATGGGAATAGTTAGATTTAGACCTCATAGTCAACAACAACAAGAACAGCAAGAACAACAACAATAACAAAAAGAACAACAACATAAGAACAAAAATCGTAACAATAATTATCAATGAAAAAAATGTGATACTTTGTGAGCATTCATACAGACCATCAGATTTTCTCTCTTTATTCACAAAGTCATCATATATAGTAATAATGTTAATGTGTACAGAAAAATGGACAACCTGAAATATGTGCATCACTGTTTCGATCCAGTATTACCTATCTTTTAAAATGTTGTGTGATGGTAGAGTTGAACAAATGCATTTTTCTCATTTCTGAATAGTAATTTCTAACCCAGTAAATGTTAGAAAGGCACATTTTTGGTCCTTTTGATGTTTTCTTTCAGCTATGTCTCTGTCTCTTTAACAATTTCCAACCTGATATTAATGTCTACCCTGACTTGACTCCTAAATATTCTTTTTCACCTCCCTTGTACAGGCCTTGGCTTATGAAAGAACATATTTCAGTGTAAATTAAGTATTTTTCGGCCAAGTTTAACTTGGTGTATTCCAGGTAGGGCCTGCAGTAATGAACAGAGTTCTCTGGTCCTTTTTTTAATGAGAATATGTAACTGCATCTGCAATTTCTGCATCCACACAGGAGGCTGACTAACAGCCGATGCTGCAAATACTGATGAAAGTAACTGGGAACTATTATTTACAAATGCTGATCACCTTGCACTGGCCTGTAAATGATTATGTAAGTTAATGTAATAAATGCACAATCAACTATTGTGAGCTGAATGCAAATATACCAGCTATGTCATTTTTTCTGTAAGATCTTCACAACCCAAATTAACTACTGACATATGTTCACAATGGCAATGATAGATTAAATTGGACTAAAAGAAGGTTTTTGGTTATGGGATCAGCCCAACCATCATGAAACGAACACACAGTTATGAATCACAAGAATTATCACAACAATAAATGTATTGCTGAGATTTACAAATGTACTATTATGCAAAGGGAAGCAAACTGCGATGCATCGATCAACAGCTATCCCAAGTAAAATACTAGACTGATAACAACCTGCATAATGGATGAAAAACAGTTGTGTGAGACACTCCTCTCTGCTTATCGCGTTCTGGTTAAACAGTGCACTGAACATGAGCCTTGGAACAAACAAAACCGGTTTAATAAAGCCAAGCACTGCCACATATGAAATTAGCAAGAACATGGGACTATGCAATTTGTTCTGTTTTGCATTAACAACAACAATAACTGCATTGGCAATGAAAGTATATATTATAATGAAGAGGAAAGGTATGAAGAGCAGCGGTCGATATGGCTGAACATCTGTGAATCCAATTAAGTAGAACACCTCATGGGAGATATTGCTTGGTTTGCTTTCCATTTCTTGCATCAGAAATGAAGCCTTCAAACCTTAAAAGATTGATCATTTTTGAGATCCGAACACTGAACAAAGAGTTACATCCAATTATGTGTATAATTTTTTGTTTTGTTGAAACATTTGTTGGACTGTTGTCACGATGGGATCTGATAATTAAGTATGTGTCATCTGAATATGTTTGGAGTCATTTGCAATAATCACAGGATAATGAAGGGCATGTCAACCTGTTTTGATGTTGTATCTGTAATAACAAGAATGATGCAAAAAATATTTTGATCGATTTAACTCAACATTTTACAGAACCAAATATTTCACTTGTTTTCTCTTGCCTAATATTAACAACAACAACAACAATAATAATAATAATAATAATAATAATAATAATAATAATAATAATAATAATTTGACTGCTCGCAAGGGCACATAGAGAACTGTCCAGTCAAAATTACAAAGGAAATTACCACGAACAATGACCTATCATAAAAATTGCTGTCTCATTTTAAATACAAAACCTCCATGAAAACTGTACACACGTCTTAATATTCATCATATCTAAAGCAGCCCAAATTCCAGATTAGAGGACAAAAAGTCTTTGCCTGTTCTCTTGTTTTCCTTTGATTATTGTTTCTTGTTTCTTCTTCTAAATACCAAGCTTTACCTCCACTGTCTCTTATGTGTACTTTGTCCACCTCCCCTTGCAGAGTCTACGGGCTATGACGAAACATATGTAAATATAAATTTGCTCCTTTTCAGGGAACGTGTGTACCAAGCAGTGTCTCCAGAAAGAAAAAAAAAACAAAAAAACAAAAAAAAAAAACGCATGTCAACGTTCCCTAATAAGGAATGTGCAAAAGTGCAAAAGTGCACTTATTGGATTATCAGAAATATTAAGAGAATTGTTAGACCTCATTTTGAACTGCTTCTTGATTTGGACAGTCAAAGATTTCCATAGGTCCACTGCATTAACTGTGAAGGCAAGATGTGATAATACATTTTTATGTGATATGTGGTGTGTGTGCATGTGTGCGCACATGTCTGTATGTGTCTGGCTGTTAAGCACATGTACATCAAGTACAACTTCCCTTAAAAGTCAGATTTTCGTATTAATTCGCCATAGTAAACATCAAGATAAGATTTTCTAAAGCATATGATTACTTGTCATGTCACAAATAACTGAATAATAGTTGTGCTTTTTGTAGTACCTAATAAAGCAGGAGCAGTAATGGCTTTGAGACAATGGTGTGCACGTCAGACATCATAGCTATTTTTGGTATCATCTCATTCAGGGAGGAAAAGGAAAAATAAAGAACAAAGTCAATTACAGCATGACTTTCTGAGCTTTGTACAATATTCTGTAAGTCTACACAGTCTCCATACTTACATATGGAGCTTTGATAAGATCATTTCTCCATGTTTTTTTTTTTTTTTTTTAATGGCTCTTTAAGATGTGGTCTTTGAAAGGGCGCCAGGTTGTTAAACATGTGAAAACCGTCTAGAGCCTTATTACAGCAACTGGAAGGGGGCAAAGTTGAAAACCAGTATTTATTTGGCTAAAGCAACTGACATAAACCCAGTTAATACAATCCCACTGTATATGGATAATTACTTTTAATAGAGTAATTTCTACATGTGTCCTTTGTCATACTAGAGGTAACAGATGGTAACTGCATGTAGCAAACCATCATCAGTTATACTTTTTGCACAAAAGGTATAGCTTGGGGTTTTCTTGCGGGCTGTCTCTTCCATCCTCCTATGCAACCAAGACTTCATTTTATTTACTGAAGGGTGTAACCATATTTTGCCATGCTCGTTACCCGTGGACTAAAGTCAGTTTTATTCCTTTTTTATGATGGTTCTGAGCCAGATTCTTTGTGAATTTAGTGTCGTGTTCAACTGCGTATAATGCTGAATAAGGCATTCCCCACTGACTGATTCCTGACCGTGTCTGCATATGTGCTTAAACTTGGTTGTTACCTTCATTGTTACACAGAATGATGTTGATTCAGACAGTCTGTTAATTTATCTCGGTCAATTGTGACTTAGTAATAACATTTCTTCAACTCAATAAGAGAAAGCCAAGTTTTCATTACTAGTTCAAAACCATGGAAATAAATCATTTAGTATGACATACACTTGACTCATTGGGAAATTTCTGCATTGCGAAATGGAGAAGAGCTTTGAATATCACATTGATTTTTTGGTAAATAAGATATCAATTAACTGGTATTTATACAAAAAAGCTCATTGTTAAAAATAAGACTCATCCAACTAGTTTTAGTTGTTAAGAATCACTTTAGTGACTCAGCACACACTAAGAATTTATGCCTATTAAAATCAGTCATTTGATGAATATTATGGTATTGAAGGTGTGAACATGAGAACACAGTACACTTAGTGTACAATAGCCCATTGGTATAGTCTGACCAGATATGGGAACAATTATAAGCATATAAACCGTACACATGCTGCAGTCATTTCTGGATTTAAAAAGATAATTAATAAGTGTACAGGCCAAAAATATTCATGTGAATATACCTAAATAAGTTTTAATCTTTCAATATTTTAGATGCATATTTTCCCAATTGCCACTGCTAGAAAAAATACATATAAAAAATTACAAGTGATTTAAGTTTTTAGGCAAGGAAAGCTTGTGATACTCTTTCTCAGTCGTATGAATTTTAATCTAATGATCTGATCAGGGAATTCTCAGTTACATTTTTAAACTTTGCTTTTCTGTCTTGTTGAAAGCAGATCACTTTACTGAGAGTGCAATTCCACACTTTGCTGTTTTCATTACCCAAGATTAACCAAGGTAAAAAGAGCAGAGAAGGAGGGGACCGAGACATAGGACTCAAAGGGATTTCAGTCTGTATTTTCATAACTGCTGTTACTGTCTGACCCAATACAGTGAAACTACCACAAGTGCAATGCCATCCTTATAGTTTTAATAATCAGAATGGGAAGAAGGAAAGGGAGCAGGTGTGGGCAGAACATATTCATTACAGCTATGATTATATCAGAGCAAGAATATTCCAACTGGTCCAATCAAACACCTTAACATATCAGTGCTAAACGTGACTGATTCTATTGCATTTTAAAAATTTCACAACATGAATTCTTATTTCCTTAGTTCTAACACCATAAATTACTGGGTTTGTCATGCAAGGAACAAGCAGATACATGAAGCTAGTCAGAACACGGATGTCTTGTGGGATTGTGGAGACTCTGTATCCAACAAATACTATCACCACACTGAAATAAGCAACAGATAAGGTCATTAAATGAGTGCTGCACGTGTGAATTGCTTTTTGTCGTGAATCTCCTGAAGGAGACTTAAATATGACCACAAAAATTACAATGTAAGAGATCATTATGAACACACAGTCGATTGTTGGCATGCAGAAAGCTACCACCCCAGCTATATAATTTTGTGAAAGGTCTCCGCAAGCTATATTTACTACTGATGTATATTCACAGAAGCAGTGATAAATAATGTCTGTCTTACAAAAAGGTTTTAGTCCTAACATAACAGTTTCTACTCCAATCACAAGGGTATTGCGGAGAGTAAAAAGAGAAGCAAAAATAAGTGAATTTCTAACGTTCACAAAATCATTATAACGCAGTGGAAAACAGATGGCAAAACAGCGATCAATAGCCATCCCAAGTAAAATGGTGGACTGAAAACAACCTGTGCAGTGAATAGTAAATAATTGTATGAGACATCCCTTTCGACTAATTGCATTTAGGTTCAACAACACACTCACGAGCATCTTGGGGACAACGATTACTGGAATGGCAATGCAGAGAAGGGCAATTGCTAATATCAGCAGGTACATGGGAGCATGCAGCTTCCTCTGAGTTGCAATGATCACAATAAGAATTCCATTTGCTGTCAAAGTGTAAAGGAAGATGAAGAAAAAAGGTATGAAGAGCAGAGCCCGGTATGGCTGTAGATTTGAGAATCCAGTTAAGTAGAATACATCATAAGAGAAGTTGCTTGCCTTGGTGTCCATGACTTTTGCTGAAGCTCAGCACTGCACCTTGGAAAAAAGTGGTCATTTTTAATGTCAGTAATAAATGATCACATTAGACCTTATAGTCAACAACAACAAGAACAGCAAGAACAACAACAATAACAACAAAATCCGTAAGAATAATTATCAATGAAAAAAATGTGATACTTCATGAGTATTCATACAGACCATCACATTTTGTTTCTTTATTCTCAAAATTATCATATATAGTAATAATGTCAATTTTCAAAATTAATGTGTACATAGAAGTGGACAGTAAGAAATATTTGCGTCATTGTTTCCTTCCAGTGTTACCTATCAGTTAAATTGTTGTGCAACGGTAAAGATTAGAACAAATACATCTTTCTCATTCTTGGACTGTAATTTCTAACCCAGTAAATGTTAGAAAGGCACATTATTTTATTTATTTATTTTTTTATTTTTGGTTTCTTTGTTGTTTTCCTTCAGCTATCCTGCCTCTCTAACAATCGCCAACCTGATGCTAAAGTTGACCCCAGTTTGACTCTTAAATATACTTTGTTCACCTCCCTTGTACAGGCTTTGGTCTACGAAAGAATAGATTTAAATATAAATGAACTATTTTTTTTTTCTTTGGGCCAAGCTTAACTTAGTGTATTCCAGGTAGGGCCTGGAGTAATGAACAGAGTGCTGTGGTCCCCCTTTTTTTTTAATGAGAATGTGTAATTGCATCTGTAATTTCTGCGTCCACATAGGACTGGTAACAACAGATTGACTGGTAACTAATGTCTGCAGATATGTGTGAGGAGAACAAGTAACTGTTATTGTTAACAAATACTGACCAGCTAGCATTGACCACACAGTATGTAAACCATCATTTAAATGTATGATGACATGAAGGGAGCAGTCCAGTTTCAACGTTTGATGAACTGTTTTGATCCTGGGCTGTAAGTTTCCATGTGTCTTACTTAATCTAACATAAAAATTAAAATTCAACCAGGGTGGTGGAAACAAGTGGGAATCAGCACATATTAGTTCTATGATGGTTAGTCAGTGATTTCAGTTCAGTTTGGTATCAGAGATCAAGTTCTCTTTACTGACTCTTGGCTGCCATCTACTGTTTATTTTACAGTAATGAATTCACAGAATGGGCGCTGTAGTGGTGAGCTTATTTACCTCTCTGAAAAAAATGGGTAAAAACTCATATAATCATAAAATGTCAGCTATGTAACATGCACAGGGAATAGTGCTAAACATTGTGTGGTAAATGTGTTTAGTGCATAATTGTTTAATTGTCTTGAGGAGAATGATAAATGACCTTTCTTTATAAAGAATTATCTTATCCTGCAGAGTTGGTTTACATATGCACGGCTGTTTAGAGCTTATGAAAAGAAAAGAATATTTTACATAGAGAAGAGCAAAGAAATGAAAGGCAATTGAAATTAGACAGGTTGTAGTTGCAATTGTGTGTGTGTGTGTGTGTGTGTGTGTGTGTGTGTGTGTGTGCATGTGTGTGTGTCTATGCGTCTGTATGTTAGTGTACGTGTATGTGTGCATGTGTGTCTATGTGTCCGTATGTTGGTGTACGTGTATGCGTGCTTTACTATAGATTACTTATTGTTGTTCATTCAGCAAGGCAAAATTATAAACTGTATATTGCTTTGATATTTTGTCACATTTTTAAATGAGGTGCAAGTAATTATGCCATTAAACTGTCTCACAACAAAGAGGACCCTCCTCTTTTTCAAGAGTTCAGCAATAGGATGCACAGTGAAATCACTCATCTCCACTGTGGAAAGGACCCTGAGCATGTTCATGTTCATGTTTTTACAGGGTAGCAGTGTACATTTATTGCTTTGTTTATATCCAAATATTAAGCTTTATCAGAGTCAGTTCACTGAGCCATGTCCTAAATAAATTATATAGAATAATTATTGACCCCTGGCCTCACACATGATTCTTTGCAACTGACATGTTCTTCACTCACCGCTCTGGTAATATGTAGATGTCACAGCGAGCTCAGCATGGTTTGTCTTTTTTCCCCGTTTTTTTATCACTTTTAGACTCCACGGGACCTGTTTCTGAACAGAAATGCTGCTAACACTGCCAGTGCATGTTTGCATAATAAATGTCACTTTTAATGGAAAAACAGACTCACACTTTATTGATGGTGAGACCACACGTCATTAGAACATCTAAGTACATTGTATACCACATTTGTCTTTGTCAAATCAGTGAAAGAGATATATTAGTTGTCAGTATGGTTTACAAGATGTAATGTATCAACTGCAACACAGTGCTACATATCAGCTCTGCGTTTTAATCAGCTGTGCATTTACAAAGTGGAATAAAGCTCAAATGATCTTTTTTACTAAGTTAAAAATGTGATATGATAAAAATATCGTTCTTAACTTTAAACATACAACTTCATTTGAAGAAAATTTATTCTGCATTCAGTGGCATATTGTCATAGAACAATAACAAAAAAGGAGAATGCCAGTTCACATTTTTTTTTTCTGATAACATTGTGAATGTGTCATATTTCATTACTGTGAAAGAGATCATATTGTCTGTCCATTATAAGTAAAGAGCACACAATTTGTCACAATTCAGACATCACAACAAAAATTAGACTCTGTGCAAAAATAAATACATAAATAAATAAATGAATAAACAAACAAACAAACAAATAAATAAATAAATAAAGTCTAATGTTTTACTGGTCTCAGGACTAAAATGAACTTTAGTGACGTGATTTAGGAACTGGTAAGATTATTAATGGTTTTTGAGGAGGCATAAGTCCAGTTTTCACAAAAAGCCCTTCGAGTGCAGATTTGATTTTGCCTGTTCTTACCCCATATAGAAGAGGATTTAATAATGGGCATATCATGAAAAAGTACAGTGAAAGAAGGACCCTAAGTACAGAAGGAGCATGCCGCATGTCAAACCTGCTCTGGATTGTTTCAAACAGAGAGCCCATAGTAAAATTCAACAGTGACACAATATGAGGAGTGCATGTGTTCAAAGCTTTCCGTCTGGACTGTTTTGATGATCTCAAACAAATCCTGAGAATTTCTCCATAAGAATACAGAATGAGCACTACCGGTAGGCCAATCGATAAGACTAAAGTGAAAATACCATATAAGTTGTTCACTTTTGTGTCTTCACAAGCCAGTTTGACAAGGGAGTAGTTATCACAGCACACTTTGTCAATAAGATTTCCACAAAGCTGAAGTCGGACAGTCATTGAAAAGGTAACTGAGAACCTACCAAAAGAATATAGCCAGATGAATGCTATAAGAATGTAGGCATTGGTAGGAGACATGATGTTGACATACTGTAGAGGATAGCATATAGACACATATCTGTCAAAGGCCATCACTGCTAGATTTGTGAATTCAGTTGAAGCATAAGTGTGCACACAAAATATCTGCAAAAGACAGTGAAAGTATGATATTTCATGAACATCTGAAAGCATGTTCACAAGCAGTGATGGATATATGCTAGTGCCTCCATATACTTCATTTGCAAATAAACTACACATCATGTAGTACATAGGTTCATGAAGAGTCTTGTCAAAAACTACAAGTCCTATAAGCAATGAGTTAGCACATATTATTATTAAATACATCACAATCATGATGCTGAAATATAAGTATCTGATGTTCCCGATTTCACCATAACCCACTAATTTAAACAATACTGGTTGGGATGAGTTTTCCATTTTCCTCCTCACTTCAGTGAATGTATCCAAACCAAGTTTAAAATCTAGTAAAATTTAAACTTATCAAAAATACTTGTTGGAATTTTTTGTTGTCATTTTTTGGAATTATTTGGTTTAAATTACACACTGATGTAACAATGTAAAAACATACATGTATGCATGTATATATCAATTACATATTGGACATTCATTCAGCTTTGCCTAAAATTCTTGAAGACATTTGTTACAAGGTTCAGGGTGAAAGTTGCTATCTCTTCATTTAAATAGTTTAGCTTTAACATCATTTGAATATGGAAAACATTAGTAGCATTATGGTGAATCCTTAGGGTGTGATATCATCAGCTAAAATGATTGCTAAGATGCAATGCCTTTACACTAACACAGGGTGGAGACAATTTACCATGTTCTAGATATCAGCTCTGAGTTTTAATCAGCGCTCAGTTTTTAGAATGGAGTGATCCTCGTATCAAACCATGTTTTGGAAATGAATTGTGAAACATTAGAGTACCACTTCAAATTTTAAACATAATAATGGCTCAACACGTTACTTGTGAATACTTGTGATACTTCATGGCACAGTTTATACTTCACTTTAACTGCCAGAATGCTGTTAGACTGGCTTGACACAACCAGCAGCTAAGGGTTAACAGAACTGTAAGTGCAATGTATGGACACGTGGTGTTAAAAAAAAACAAAAACAAAAAAACAAAACAAAAAACATAACCATCATTAATAAGAAAAAAACATAGTTTTGCTCATTACTCTTCGCATCTTTGGTCTAAAATCATGATTGTTATTTCAATTCATGCCTTTTATGATCCTGAGGTCTGCATAACAATTCAACAATTAATTCAGCATGCTTGGCCTCCTCTTTGCTGCTTGCAGCTATATTTGTTGTTATCTTTGTTGTTGTGGATGATGATGATGATGATGATGATGATGATGATGATGATGACGACGACAACGACGATGACGATGACGACAATGATGATGATGATGATGGTGATTCATTTATCTGTTTGTATACTCATTTGTTCATAAGGATATGTTAACTTTCTTAACCCACACATTCTTTAGTAGTTTAGATAATGTATTTGTTCTTAGCAAACCAATAGCAGGTAATCAACCGACTGCCTAGTACTACCTTCTGCATTAAGCATTTTCCAGGGCAGTTTTATTTGTGTATTACCCATAACTCTTATTTGAGTGTGAAATGTATTTGTTACACTGGTTCAAGTGAAGTGTAAACTGGGTCGCTTTCATATTAAGTGCTATGGGTTTGCCAAAAACAGCTGCATGAATAGAAAAATTCATTTATTCAAGGATCCATTTTAGCATTACAAGACAACTGTACGGTAAAGTCTGATTCAAAAGACTGTCAGCATGAAGTACTATGTCACAGGGCATGTCCTGTCCAGGAATAGTTCCAGTAACATGGCAGCATGTTTACATTCATCTCCGTGTGCATGAGTGCTCATGCTAACTGATCACAAATGAGATGCAGGGGGTCGTCTGAGGCTTTTATGTACCTCCATCTGATCCATTGGCTCTGTATTATGCCAATACATCTGATGGGGGGATATAGAGGAATATAAAACAAACAAACAAAAAGAAAACTCATTGAATCCATGCACTTTAGCAGCCAGAAACAATAAATAGATGTAGAAAAAAGATGTAGACTTAAGTATTTGCTGCAAGAGGGTGAAGTTAAAGACACTCTTTCTTATGTAAACATTTTCATTAAGATAATTAAACTTTAAGCAGAAGATTAACCACAAAAACTATCATTTATTAATTCTGAACAGACCTGTTCCTACATTGTCTTGGTTTTACCACTGTTAATATGGTTTGGGGAACTGATCCAGCCTGTCATTAGTAATGGAACATTGAGTACTTGTTTTAATAGTATTCATATGAGAAAAGCTTGACTTGCAAGTATAATTAGATCCAAACACTGGCAATATTGGTGAGACAAATTCTTCATAGTGGGGTATTTATATAGGCAAAAGTAATTTGGTCATAGGCCCACTACCCCTACAGTCTGCACATACTGCTTTAATGCAAAAGAGGACTGAACATCAACTAATTCAATTTGTAGGAAGCTCATCAGTTATCATCATCAATTTTACAACACATTACTTATATTGGGGGGTTTTGTTTGTTTGTTTGTTTGTTTGTTTTATCACAACAGCACATTTATTGCATAAGAAATACACTGGCTTAAAACGTATTGCTGTTGGCTTAAGCTAGCTAAATCAGTGAATGATATGACATAAGAAATATGGCAGACCAACCGCAATGCTAAGATTGAATGACTGATGTGAGGTGACCATTAAAAGACTGTGCTGTGGGGGCTTTATCATCTTACAGTGAATGGTTGTACATAATTCAACTAAAAATAGAACATTTTTGTCTCCATAACCAAGTTTTGTGTTTGATTGATACACACTGCTTTGCTTATACTTGTACATTATTACTATTATTATTATTATTATTATTATTATTATTATTATTATTATTGTTAATGATCAAATTCTTTGGTAGCCCCCGTAAGCCACTGAAATAGGCCATATCTGACCCCCCGGTGGCGGCTAGTTGAAAAGGCCCACCCCATACAATTTAGTTACTTCTGGATGAATACTTAATAAACTGGCCACTGAATGTAGCTCTGTAAATACCACTCCTTCAAGATCAGAGAGCTTAGAGAGACATTAATTCTCAATTACTGTCAATCAAGACAGTAATTCTCAGGAATCTCAGCTTGTCAGCCCTCAGAAATAATTTTACACTGGGTTACAGGATGTTGTTTTTCTTTTTTAACCATTGTCAGTTTTGGAGTCCTTTGTTAAAATTTAGAAGTCCTTCACATAGGAAAATGTCATAGAGGTTACGGAATAGCAAAATCAGAGAAAGGAATGGCACATGTTTAACAAGTATGTTGCAACAAGCTGCAATAAATTTCACCATAATAGTTCGTGAAATAGTAAATTTACCTTTGTAGGAAGTTTGCATTTATTCAGATAAATTTTTATGACACAGACAATTGTTAAGAGGAAAAAAAATCAGTTTGCATTCATTGTGTTCTCTGTGAAACCCACTATGTGTCTCCATAAACAAAACAAAACAAACTCTCTCTCTATATATATGTGTGTGTGTGTGTGTGTATATATAACATAATCGTCATATGTTGGAACTGAAGTATACAAACCCTGTGATAGTTTAAACTTAAAGCCAAACAGCTTGACTGAATGCAAAGACTTTTCTTCTTATAGAGTTTCTGATCTCATCTGTTTTAAGGCCATATATAATAGGATGCAGCAAAGGAGGGATCAAAATGAACTGTACTGACAAAAATGCATTCAACTGTTCAGGGACATAACGTGGGAACTGATTGTGAATTATGGAAAAAAGTGAAGACAAAGAAAAATTAACAAAAACAATTAGATGGGGCATGCATTTTACAAAAGCTTTCCTCTGTGCATCTTTTGAGGCTCGAAAGATAACAAGTATTATTTTTTCATAAGACAACAGCACAAAAAATATAATTACAATACCAAAAGCCACAAAAATACAGATTCCATACAGGCTGTTTATATGATGGAGTGTGTTTTTTGCACATGCCAAGTTAGTAAGAGATTTATTATCACAAAATAGTTTATGAATTGTGTATCTGCACAAAGAAAGTTTTGAAGCTAGGCAAACTTGTCCAGATACTGTGCACATAGGGACAAGATTGCTCAGTACCAACAAGTGCTTCACTTTACTCGGAGTCATGATGTTGTGGTATTGCAGTGGCATGAAAATGAAAACATATCTGTCATAAGCCATCACTGTTAAAATTGTAAATGTACAAGTTGCGTAGACACCAAGCAGAAAAATCTGAACTAGACACCCTGCATATGTGATTGTCCAAGTGTTTGAAAGAAGGTTGTCCATAACTTTAGGCCAAACTGTGGTACTTCCAATCAATCCATTGCATGCCAAGTTGAACAAAAATATGTACATTGGCTTATGAAGGGTAGACTCCAAGAAGATGATAGCCATAAGGAAAATGTTTGCCAATGTGGAGGCAACATAAACTAAAAAAATGAAAATGAAAAATATGTTTTTAGTTTGGTTAAGTGTCTCATATGATGTAAGTGCCAAAGTAATTCCAGAAGTAGACTGATTCATCATTGCAAATATTACCTACAAGAGATAAAGGAAACTTTTCTTAGTTATCCTGTGTGATATAAAAGATTCGTTAAGACACAAGTTACAGATTTCATGTTTACTAGTAATTTCTTATTGACTCAATCACATAAATTGATTGACTAATACATTATGGAAACTATGGCTTTGATTACTCACTAAAATTATTTGTGGAATAGTATATCCATTTTAAAAGTGTGGACAATAAGAAAGCTTGCAACAGCTTTTTAAAGATGTCCACCATGTTTTGCAGCAATTTAAACTAGAACTGCTTTCATTAAAAAATCTTATCCAAATGATCTGCCTCTAGTACTAGATCTTTAATTATAGCGAGCACTTTACCTCACTGCTGGAGAGGTCCAACCTGGAGTGTTGTGCGTTGAGCCAGAATCACAAACTTATATAGTCAGATTGCTTCCAGACATTTTGACATAACCAACCAGCATTTACTCTACCTGTGCCCTCTGAGTCAAGTTCCTCCCAACTGATTACTATTCATGCTTTATGTATCTGCCTTAGGTGAAGGGGAAAATATCTAGTAGCACAGCTAGATGCTTGCTTATTAGAAACAAATAAGTGGGTTTTTTTTGTTTGTTTGTTTGTTTTTGTACTTGAAGAACCAGACCTTTTTTCCCCAAATTTGCAGTGGTCAACTGCAATGTAAATATCATTTTGAGTAGAGCAATAAAAACACATTAGTATTCATTTAAGAGCAATATTATTAATTAAGAGTTATGCTTTGATGCAAGATTATTTGGTGTAGCAGATTGAGCTCACCATGAACTGAATCAATTATATATTTTGCTAAACAATTAGAAAGTTGAATTAGGGCTAGACTTAAATGAAAGACCATAGATAAACAAGGGACAAAGGCATGCTTTGGAGATCTGTCACTATAAAGAGATACAATTGCTCCAATTATGCTTCACGATGCTGACTCAAATAATGTTTACTTAAATGTTTAGTATTCAGCATTTATGCTGTCTGTGACATTATTATGACGTAAATGTACTGTGTTATTAATTAATGACTAACAAAAGAAAGCTCCATTTTTGAATCAAATCTGTGATCTGTGACATCATCTTAACACAGCATTCAGGCAAGCAATTTCTCTAATATGTTGTCAACCACATTGTTATGAATATTTCTATGGAACAAATATGCTACACATATGCAATATAATGCCAAGAAACAATATTTTCTTCCACTGTTTGAGGTCCCCTATACAACATTATGCAGCATTACTATTTTGGAAATGCTTAAGGAATCCTGACCTGAACATATTAGCATGCTTTTGAGTCATTATGGACAGGGAAGTCAATTACTAAGTCAATGCAACACAAATTTTGCTAGTAGATGTGTATGCTTTAGATGTGTAAAATGGAATAGGCAAAATCTGCAGCTGTGATAACATTGCTGCAGTCACGTTAAAAGTATGCTTGCTTATTGGTTTGCACATATGGCTTAACAGTGGAAGATTGAGGCAGTCATTATGATTTTGAATATTTCCATTTCAAATGAATTCTTAGCAGTTAATTTAAAATAATGTGAACTAAGGTGATTCAAATCTGATTGAATTTGATTGACTGTGATGGATGAATGCTTTTGAAAGTCAAAAATGCATTGAATAACTTTTGTGAAGCTTGGTCTGAACAGCGTCTGTGCCAAATTTGGTGAAGATTGGACAAAGTTTGTCTGAGGAGTAGTGAAAATCACTTTTTCATAAAGCCCAATATGGCAGAAAATCCAAAAAAAGGGATAATGACATCATGAGTGCGCTGACCCAAGGAATCCAATGGTTCGGTCATATGGTTCAAAAGTTATGTGCATAACTGTACTTCAACTTTGACCCGTTGGTGGCGCTAGAGTGCTCAAGCTGCAGACATGAAACTTGATGAAAAGAATGAGGGGACTGTCCCCAATGAGTGTGCCAAATTTCACAACTTTTTATCATATGATTCTAGGGGCTGCCACAGACAACCTAACCAGAAGAAGAAAAAGAAAAAGAGAATGATGGAGAAAGGGTAGTAACACAGTGGGTGCCTGCACAGCTTTGCTGCTTGGCCCCCAACAACAGGAACATGATGACGATGACGATGATGATGATGATGATGATTAGCAGTATTAGTATTAGTATTAGTATTATTGTTGTTGTTAAATATTCTAGTTTGTTTGTAAAACTGTTAATATTCCTATGCATTTAAACTGCTTAGTGGGTGAACTTTATGATGATGATTATCATTAATTTGGAGTTTAATTTGGAATATACAAAACACTCAGATGAGTTTTGTGATTGATTTTTATGAAGTGAAATTATACAAAACACGAACATTATATCAAAATGTGTCATATGCTATGAGCAAAGTTTTAAAAAAGGCAACCCTGCACCAAAGGGTAACTGTAATGATGATATGTACATTTTTCATTTTGTACTTTTCTGTACAACAGCAAATTGAGAGGACGTCAATTAAAAGGGGAATTAAAGAACCCAAAGGGATGATGGTCTCACAGAGAGGATCTGATGTGACGACAGATAGCATAAGAGTATAAGAGTTGCAACCACTCCACGACACATAATTGTAAAGTCAGGTGAAAGGCACAGATGGTAAGCTGTGTGTGGCTAACTGGTCTAGATGGGAAATTCTTCTTTGAAAATATTATTGCTTATTTTATTTAAGATTTGGATTAAACTTTGAAGGCTTTGGAAGAGAATCAGAAATTGTCACACATTTGAGATCTCAAAGCAGTTTCAGAGTATTGCTGATTATAACAAACATGCATTTTAAGTGACAAAATAGTATGTACAAAAATAATGTACACATACTACAAACTGCATGAGATTAACATTTGCAGAGACACGACTGGTTCCTCCGATTTGCAATCCTTCTTCTTAGGCCTACCAACCGACTGGAATACCTTTCAAAGGTAAAAGAAAGACAATGAATGATACTGCATTTAGAGTAACCTTGGTGTTTACAGCATATCAATCAATTGGTTCAGCTAAAACTGGACTTGCAGTTTTCATTCTTTTAGTATATACCACAACATTTTTAGCAAACATTGTTTTGATGTTCATTATTTGCTTAGAATCAAGTCTTCATAAGCCAATGTATATATATTTATTCAATTTGGTATGCATTGGGCTGACTGGAAGCACTTCAGTTTGGCCACAGGTCATAATGAACCTTGTTAATGACCATCAGACAAGCTCTTATAATGGTTGTCTTCTTCAAGTGTTTTTAATCTATGTCTATGGTACTGGCACCTTTGTGGTTCTAACAGTCATGGCCTATGATAGGTATGTTTCTATCTGTAAACCACTGCAGTATCACTTAATCATGACACAATGCAGAGTTAAACAACTATTAGCAGTAA
Organism: Chanos chanos; assembly: GCF_902362185.1. Taxonomy (NCBI): domain Eukaryota; kingdom Metazoa; phylum Chordata; class Actinopteri; order Gonorynchiformes; family Chanidae; genus Chanos; species Chanos chanos. The sequence continues at coordinate 7,437,833 of NC_044500.1, read as the reverse complement.
GCAATCTTGTCCCAATTATCCTTGTTGCAGTTCAAGTATTTATGACCTCAAGAATCCCTGTATGCAAATACACTCTTCATAGACTGTGTTGTGATAATCTCTCGGTCTACAGCCTGTCATGTGCAAAAAGTAGTGCAAGCTCTCTGAACAATCTGTATGGCATTTTTGTTGTTGGATTTGTGGTTGTGTTGCCTCTATGTCTTATTTTGTTTTCCTATGCTAAAATTATCACTGTAAGCTTCCATGTATCTAAAGATGCGCAGAAGAAAGCATTTAGTACATGCACTCCCCATTTGATTGTATTCATAAACTTTTCCCTTGCAAGTCTTTTCGCAGTCATATATAATCGAATCAGTTCTTTTTTATCAAGTGAGGTAAATATATTTGTGACATTACAGATAATGTTAGTACCCCCTCTCCTGCATCCAGTAATTTATGGAATCAGAACAAAAGAAATCAGAAAGTGTTTTGAAAAGGCAATAAGAAGAAGAATGTTTCCCTTTGTCAGTTTTCAATCTAGATCCAAATTGCTACCATCACTGAATTTTGTGCGTTAATGTATTAAATTTGTAAAGTTGCATGTTTAGATTTATATACATTTTTTGTAAGAAAAGGAGAATAAATGCTGTCTGAACTCACTATGTGTAAAACTTGTGCTTATGTTTGATTGTAGGGGGAACATCAAATCTGAAATAACCCTTGCTTAACACACTACGATTTAATATATGTTCTTCATTTTCATGGTAATATTTAAAATTTTTATTCGTAAGAACACAGTGGGTAGTACAATACATAGTAAACACAACACAAGAAAACAGTGGGTAGTACAACACACTGAATTCAGTAGAATAGAATCACATTACTTATTTAAATGTAATATTGAAATGATAATAATCTTCTATTAATTTATTAGATGTATGTTCTTATATTATGGTTGTAATCTATGTGTGTATATAGTCTCAGTTTCTAAATTCTAACATAACAAAGAAACATGCATAGAAAAACTCACACAAATACAATATACAAGATTTTGAATATAATTACAGGATTTATAGAAACATGTACTTAATTCATCATAACTGCACATCCCCAGTACATTGTTTTTAATCTTGCTTAACCCAGAAGTGGCACTGGGAATTAAATATTTCATGTAACACTTCAATATAGTGAAGGGTAAAACAGAATGAATGAGTCTGACCCTCAAGCAAATGGCTGACCTTCCTACTCAAAGTCAGCATGATCACAGTCCTTCGAGTCCTGCTGGCTGAGTCATCATCTGCTCTTCCTATGAAACTGCTGATTACAGGCTATTTATCATGGCCTGGCTAAGGATTTCAACCTGTCTTCTGATGACCTAAGTATTAATATAGCCACATCAAGATGCAAAGTTAAAATACAATGCACTTTGAACTAGTGATCTTCAATCTGATGCTAAGGTTGGTTTAATCACATTGAGACTGTATCATTTAAGGAGAAACTCAAGTAAGTTAACCAAAACAGATTTGTCTTTAAAGGGTCTACTTGGTATCTAAAAAAATAATAATAAATATTTAAAACTCAAAAATTGTTCAACACATTGCCCCTTCATAGTAAATCCTGAGATAATCCTCTGTTGTCCAGCAAAACACAGCTCCCAGTTGTTGTAAAACATACATCTAGAAAACGGCTCTTAGGCACTAAGAGTAGATGCAAATATGATTGATAATATATGTGCCTGTTCAAATTTTACAGTCCAAGAAATACACCAGCACCATGTCATTACCATAATCAGAGTGAAGCTGTCACTATTCTGTCTTGAAGAAACATTATATTTGTGTTCATCCTACTCTAGAGGTACTCAAGTATTCGTTATACATTGTCTAAACAACACAAATGATCATTCTACTCTTGAGGTACCCCAGAACTATTCTGGAAGATTTTAGCAAATCATGTAATTTGTATAACTGAAAACATGCCTCTGTATGGAAACAGTTTGTTTGCTGTGCAAAATTAACAAGATGAATATAAATGGGCATTTAAAAAAATGGAAAGAAAAATCAACTTAACTTCATGTGAAATGCTAGGAACAGGATAGAACAAAATGTTAAAATTTCTAAGTATGCCAGTCAAAGTAGGCATACCCTCTTATACAAGCTTATTGTTGAGGGTAACTTTGATGAACAGGGCAGTTTAAAGATCCCAAAGGGACAATGAACTTGTGAAGAGGGACTTTCTTTCACATGATTTTAGACAACAGTCAAAGACTATAAAAGTTCCCCGCAACCAATCCATGCCATGTAATTGACAAGTCACATGAAATCCACACAGGGTGAGTTGTGCAGTGTACAAACAGTAATATCAAATGCTTTAAGTCTTAAGATATCATTGTTCAATTTAATGACAATGTGAATGTCCTCTTTAATAGAACACATCAAGATTAAGAGAAACTGGTGATTTCCAGCTACAACTTGTTATACTAAGAATTTTTTTTATTGTTGCTGATTTTTCAATTATAATTTTTTGTAACATATGGAATTTTATCTAATGTGCCATAACAGATTCTTCAGATGACTTTTCATTGTTCTCACATCTATCCAGCCACTGAATTACTTAAGACGTAACTATTTTATCAAATTTATGAGTCAAATATTTGATAAGTCATAACTGCTTTTTCAGGTGTGTTTTCCCTCTTTTCAGGCACACCCAACAACTGAAATATCTCATGTAGGTAGAAAAGAAACAATGAATGGTACTGCATTTGAAGTAACCTTGATTTTTACAGCATATCAGTCGATTGGTTCAGCTAAAAACGGAGTCACTGTTGTCATTTTCTTAGTATATGCTGCCACAATTTTTGCAAATGTTGTTCTGATGTTTATTATTTGCTCAGAATCAAGCCTTCATAAGCCAATGTATATATATTTATTCAACCTGGTATGCATTGGACTAGCTGGAAGCACCTCAGTTTGGCCAAAGGTTATGTTAAACCTTGTTAATGACCATCAGACAAGTTCATTCAGTGGTTGTCTTCTTGAAGTGTTTTTGATCTTTTTTTATGCTGCAAGCACATATGTGGTTCTAACAGTCATGGCCTATGATAGGTATGTATCTATCTGTAAACCACTACAGTATCACACAATCATGACAAAATATAGAGTTAAGCAACTGTTAGCAGGTAGCAATCTTGTCCCAGTTTTCCTTGTGGCAGTTCAGGTATTTCTGACCTCAAGAATCCCTGTATGTAAATATACTCTTCCGAAACTATTTTGTGATAATCTCTCAATTTATCACCTTTCATGTGAAACAAGTAGTGTAAGGCTTTTAGGTAATGTGTATGGTATTTTTCTGACTGGATGTTTTGTTGTGTTGCCTCTATGTCTTATTCTACTTTCTTATGCCAAAATTATCTCTGTAAGCCTCCTCGTATCAAAAGATGCACGAAAGAAAGCATTTAGTACATGTGCTCCCCATCTGATTGTATTCATAAACTTTTCTGCTGTAAGTGTTTTTACGGTGGTATATAATAGATTCAGTAGTTATATACCAAGTGAGATGAACATATTTGTGGCATTTCAGATAGTTTTAATACCTCCCCTCCTACATCCAGTGATCTATGGAATCAGAACTGAAGAAATCAGAAAGTGTTTTACAAAGATGATGAGAAGAAGGTTTCCCTTGACCATATTCCATTTAAATTCCAAATTACAAGCAACAAAAAGTTTTGTGCAGTAAATTTAATTCATATCCAAAATTATTTTATTATGAACAAGAGAAAAACAAAAGATTTTAGTAATTACTATGTGTTGTTATTTGTCAATACAATTAAACAGCTTTTTGTACCAGAAGGAGAGTTACACCAGTAACATCTAATTACACCGTACTTGCACTCAGACCACACAATTTTGTCACTGGCAAGAGCCTGGAAGTCATTTTAACATACATAAGTTGGAATTCATATTTTAAATGTTGCTACGTTAAGGTGCCATGGCGAAAACAGTGTAATTAATGATATAACAGTGGCAAGAGCAATATTGGAACACAGGACAAAGTTATAATAATGTAAATCTCAGTGATCACACACACACACTGTGAACAGTGAGCAGTCAATTTGTCCTCTACATTTAACCCATCTAACACAACGGTAGTGAACGCACATATGAGACGCAGAAGCAGTGGGCAGCATTGCTTGAGCCCAGGGGGCATTGGGGTTAAGTCCCTTGCCCAAGGCCACTTCTCTAACCTCTAGACCATAGTTAATTATACGTGCAATAGATGCAATATATGCATATCTCACACGTCATCATAGCATGTAAGAGACAGGTAAGAGCAACTCTTCAAAGTGGTAGTTGTGTCAATGTTTGGACAGTTGGAATATTCAGATCACTTGTGTATGATCATATGCTGTAGGGACCACTCACTGGTTATAAGACATGTGATCGTATGCATCAGAGGTATAAAGATTTTAGATGTATATACATACATATAATCATATTAGTATTAGAATTATTTGGAAGCCACCCAGCTTGTCATATACTATCTACTTATACATCTTCTAACTCAAATTAAAATTGGCCAGTTAAGAAACAGAGAATCAGTTACTGGAATTGGCTTTTTATTTTTAATATTCATTCACTCAGTTGGTCTGTCTTGCCAAAAGCCCTATCAGTTGCCAGCAGGGCAACATCAGCCAGACTACCTTGGGGTTTAGGCCTTCCGTGAACTTAAAGGTCATTGATGGCCAGTGGTGGATTTAGGTATGGGCGACACAGGCAGCCGCCCAGGACGGCATCTTGATGGGGACGGCATTGGACGCCAGCACAAAAAAAAATTTGGAATGGTGACATTAGCGATATCATTTGCACATCACATTAATGATATCATGTCACAGTATAGGTCAGTTAACCTTGTCAGAGTGGGTGCCCTGATTCTAGTTTGTGAGCTAAGGTCTGCCACTCAGTAGTACGAGATGGGGAGGGGGTGTGTTGACCTCAGGTCTCCCCACTGGAAGCCAGAGGTAGAGAAAGCAGGGGAATCTATCAAATAGTGGATCTCTAACTTTGTACAGTACTAATGCAATTAAAAAATTGCACTAGTACTGGGCACTGCAGGTGTGGTTTGCCAAGGATGCCACACAAGTTAGAACCACTACTGCTAATGACAGTATCCATGGCAAGAACCTGGACCTCCCTGGATCTGCATCTCTACAAAACAATTTGAGCTATCCCACAATTCTTGTGATACCACTGCGTCAAAAACCTGTGAACACACATCAATTATGCAATGGCTGCACATCACAGACAGGACCTCTGGGCAGTCCCCGCAGTGTTACAGGAACAGTAAGTATGCAGCAACAGTAGGTATATGTTTCCATGGAAGGACTGGCAGTGAACATGTTGGGGTCATTTCCCATCACAAATAAATAGTAGAAATGCCATACACTGATTGTCATACACAATGTCACCAAATGGCCTGAGGCATGCATGGTGTTGTATCAGGAAGCAAACATAATCATAGGTTGTCTGCTGAAAGGAATTTAATTGGATCTCGCAGGTGATTCCCTTTCTTTCACACTGTGGATGGTGGAGGTGCAATGTGCACACAGTGAGATGCCATAGCAGTTGCTATTTTTGTTGTTGTTTGGCTTTGGAATCAGAATCAGAATCACCTTACTATGTCATGTCTGTGAGGAATTTATTTTGGCCCATGGTGCAGTAACACTCAACAACCTGCCAGTTAGCACTGAAAATCATTACAGATAACAATAAATTTAGTATGGCTGTATCAAATTCAGAATTTTGTCAGTTGAATCGGATTTGGCTGTTCAATACAAAGGCTCGACTATTCATTCCTTTTTTTCCCCCCATTTTTTTTCGGTCAATCAGAAAATACATTGGCATGAGTTTCAGTAATGATTCCGACCACATTAACATAGTCAAATGCAACAGAGTCATGGGAACATAATTTTGAACATTTAAAAATCAATAAAAGACAGTTGCATATGATGCAAGATTTGAACTGCGGCCTATTTGAATTGCCGACATATAATGTCAGGTTACTGATTAGTCGGGATAATGAGAAAAGCAGCACACATGCATATCTGTTTAAATCAAGCTCTTATAGCCTAATTTTTTGTATTTCACCCTAAAAATTAAAAATGACATGCAGCCTAAATTAATAAACAAGTAAAACAGTTCAAAATGAATTCACGGCATTGCCCAGTATGAAATAATAACTTCTAATCTTCGGCAGGATAGGCTTATTAGGCTACTCTATTTCCTTTTCAGCATAATAAAGAAATCTTAAGTGTGAATGAATAAATAAACAAATTAAATATTTGCAGTATAAGATTTGAAGTCTTTAAGATAAACAAGCAAATATTTGTTTTCAGTCTCTTTTTCAATGGCTGCCTAGCTGTGCAACTTACCTGTTTCAAGTGGTTTACCATGTTCGATGTTATTGAATGATAAGCGAATCCTACATACAGAGTTTGCATTTAACTTTGATAGGGTTGTCCTTCAAAACTTTGAAATGCTGCCATATTTCAGACTTCTTCTGAGGCATGGTTATAGCTAGTCTAGTTTCCAACCACTCCACCTCAGGTTTCAGCAGTTAACCACCAGCACATATTGTCACATGGATTTTTTTTAGCAAGCACGTCAGCTAGCCCTGCTTGAACATAAAAATATATTTTTCTTTCCCCATGTTTATAATTCCTTATAATTTGAAATGTGATTCCTATGCATTTTTCTTGGCTTCTATCTGTTTTATCCTGTTATTGTAATGCGCAGTGACTGACAAACAAATAAAAACAAAACAAAAACAACAACAAAAACAAACAAAAAAAGACTGCTCTACTTGAAGAATGTCAGTTGACTGACGAGTCTCCAACAGATGATTTGACTCGTCGACTTTCGGGGGCAGCCCTAGAATTTAGTTACATTATGTTAGTGGCCAGATAGCAGCCCCACAAATTTAGAGCAGAAGAACCGATAGGCGTGGCAATGCAGTGATGACATTAAGTGCTGACACAGGTGCAATTAATTTTGAAGAGGAGGGTGGAAAAACAACATGAGAGAAACCAGCACCATGTAACTGAACAAAGCTAGAGTGCGATAGAGGTCTTGAAGGTGGGTGGGGGTTTTTGTCAAGAGATACGGGTGTGTTAAACACACTCATTCAGGAGACACATGACCTTGGAGGAGAAGCTGTGCAAATGGCATGATGGGCATCAGTAATTGTCTCATACTGCCTCTGAAATGGCAGTGTGGTGAACAGATGGTTGCCAGTTTGGGAGGGGTCTGTGCAGATCCTCCTAGCTCTCTTCCATGCTCTGGGTGAGTACAAGTCCTTGATGTAGGGTAGCTGGCAGCCAATGAACCTCTTAGTAGAGCAGCCAACATGCTTCAGCCTGGAGTTAGTGAGGGTGGAAACAGAGGGGAGCAACATCAAAATAGAGGTGCTGAGGACATTCTCAGTTGTGGAAGAGTAGAAACAGGTTAAAGGTTGAGAGAGGTTGAGCCTTCTGAGTTGTCTCATGAAGAACAGCCTCTGTTGGGCTTTCCTGACAATGGTGGAGATATGACTGACCCATTTCAGTGTGCTGAATTTTGTTGTTTACCCGGAGCTTAGAAGAATCCACCATATTCACAGAAGTGCCATTTATTTCCACAGAGAGACAAGCAGGTAGCCACATGCAGAAGTTTACCTTCATTTTCACTCTTGAGTACATTCAGCTATGCAGATGCCATTTTGCTGTGCGCACACCACAACACAAGACAAGGCACCTCTCTCCTGAAGATGGACTCATTACTGTTGGAGATGAGGTCCACTATTTATGTGTCATCCACAAATTTTAAGCAGCTTGATGGATGGATTGTTGAAGGAGCAGTCATTTGTATCAGTCGAGCACACGGTCCTGCAGTGCTCTTGTATAAGTGTCAGAGAGATAGGGTCCCAGTTGCTTCATCTTGCATTTCATGAAGTGAGAGATCCACTGACAGATGCTGGTGGATATGGCAAGCTGAGAGCGCTTGTTGTGAAGCAGTTCTGGAATGATTGTGTTGAAAGCAGAGCTGAATGAGCATTGAACAAAATGCTAGCACATGCGTTGCTGGAGTCCAGATGCTCTAGGACAGGTGAAGGCACACATTGACAGCATCCCCAACAGAGCAGTTAGCTCTGTAAGCAAACTGCAGAAGTTTGGGGAGAGGGTCCGTGGTTAATTTGAGATACTCGAAGGTTTCCCTTACTACTGATGTCAGAGTAATTTGTCTATAGTGATTGAGACTAGTTATACTGTACTTCATAGGGATCGGGAAGATGGTTGATACTTTGAGGTAGTCAGGAACTGCATAATTTTAGGGACTGGTTGAAAATGTCTGGAACAGCAGGGTAGTGTTTCAAGGCACCAAGAGAGGTGCCGCTTGGGCTATTCACTTTCTTGATGTTGTGTTTCCTGAAGAACCTGAGGTCTGGGATGGGTGTGAGGGCTATCAGTAGTATATATGGAGAAGGAGGTGACCACTGGAGCAGCTAGAAGTGGAGTTGTCAGAAGGAGGAAGAGAGAGGGATGTTGATCAAAGTGACAGTAAAACTGGTTTAGCTGGTTAGTCACAATGGATGGATGGAGGGTCTGAGGACTCCTTAGTTTGAAGCTGGTTCCATCCTGCAAGTAGCCCCAGACAGCTCCAGTGATGCTTTTGGAGAAGTCCTACTTCATTCCTTAATAGTATCTGCCTTAAGCAGCTTTAAGTCTCTTGTTGAACTGCTGCTTTGCTTAGTGATATTCCTCTCTGTTCCAGGACCTGTAGGCTTGGACCTTGACAGATCTGTGACCCCCTCATTTCTTTGGTGGACCACGGTTTGCTATTGTTGTACCTCATTAGAGTCTTTTTAGGGACTATAGTCTTTTTAGATTGTTACACTAATCACTCATTTCTGTGGAGCAGCCTTGTGGTCATGTAGCTTCTCCACTGCTTCAACAGTCTATCACCAGCTGATGGGCTTCGTAGGTTTAGCAAGCTTCAGTATTTTCCTGTAAGTGGGCACAAGCATGAACAAAGCATGGTCAGAGTTGCGAAGGGGTGCAAGGGTGAAAGATGGAATGCTGTTTTATAAGTGGTGTAGAGATGTTCCAATGTCCTGTTCTCCCTTGTGGCCCAGCTGATCACCTTATGGTCCTCAGGAAGATCATCTTTAATGTTGCGGTGATTAAAGTCCCTAATAAGAAAAATTACTGTGCAGAAGAAAATGTTTTCCTGCGCAGTGGGTAGTGCTGTCGCCTCACGGCGAGAGGGTCCTAGGTCTGATGCCTGGCTGGGCGGCTGGGGACCTTTCTGTGAGGAGTTTGCACGTTTTCCCTGTGTCTGCACTGGTTTCCTCCCACAGTCCAAAGACATGGAAATCAGGCAAATTGGAGATACTGAATTGCCCCTAGGTGTCAGTGTGTGCATGAATGTATTTGTCTGTGTGTCTACCCTGCGTCTACCCGTGATCATAATTAGGATAAGCAGCTTAGAATATGAATAAACATTTAAAGAAAAAAAAAAAAAAAAAGACTATAATTATTTATTTGAATTCATACGGAATCACAAAAATTTCAATTGATATGAAATAATGAGAACTGAACCATACTGGCCATAAACATAACTTCTCACCATACAATGGTGAGGGGGATTTTAATGAGAAGGACAACCCAAAGCGATGATGATCTTGTCAAGAGGGACTTACTTGCTTCACATGGTTTTAGATGACCGTCATAGACCATAAATGTTCCCTGTAACCAATCCAAGCCACATGGTTGACAAGTCACAAAATTCACACAGGGTAAGTGGTATAATGTACAGAGAGCAAATTCAGATGTATCTATTAAGATTCTTCTTTAAGTCTGAAGATACGATTCTTTTATTTAGTGACAATGTGAATAACAACAAAGAGGAATTGGTGATGTCCGACTACATTCAGTATTTTAATTGAATAGGATTTTACTTTTTTTTTTTTTTTTTTAATCATTTTTCAACAATTGAACATATGATGTATAAAATAATATCTGATGTGGCAGAAGAACTTCTTATGATAAGTTTTCCTTCTTTTCAAGTCTATCCAGCTATTGAATTAATTAAGACATAATTATTTTATCAAATGTATTAGCTAAATATTTGATGTGTCATAACTGCTTCTTCAGGTGTGTTCTTCATGTTTTTAGGTACACCCAGCAACTGCATGTTGGTGGAAAAGCAACAATGAATGCTACTACGTTTGAAATAATTGTGGTTTTTACAGCTTATCAATCAATTGGTTCAGCAAAAAATGGGGTCACAGTTGTTATTTTCTTAGGATATATTGCCGCTGTTTTAGCAAGTATTGTTTTGATGTTTATTATTTACTCAGAATCAAGTCTCCATAAGCCAATGTATATATACTTATTCAATCTGGTATGCGTTGGACTAACTGGGAGCACATCAATTTGGCCAAAAGTTATGCTAAACCTTATAAATCAGGCACAGACAAGTTCGTATGACAATTGTCTTCTTCAAATGTTTTTGATCTATGTCTATGGTGCTGGCACCTTTGTGGTTCTAACAGTCATGGCCTATGATAGGTATGTGTCTATCTGTAAACCTCTGCAGTATCACACAATCATGACACATTATAGAGTTAAGCAACTGTTAGTAGTAAGCAATCTTGTCCCAGTTTTCCTTGTGGCAGTTCAAGTATTTCTGACCTCAAGAATCCCTGTATGCAAATACTCTCTTCCTAGGCTATTTTGTGACAATCTTTCAGTTTCCAATCTCTCATGTGGAAATAGCAGTATACGATTTTTAAGCAATCTGTATGGTATTTTTGTTATTGTGTCTTTAGTTGTGTTGCCTCTATGTCTCATTTTGCTGTCTTATGCCAAAATTATCTCTGTAAGTCTCCGTGTGTCAAAAGATGCAAAGAGGAAAGCAATTAGTACATGCACTCCTCATCTAGTTGTATTTATAAACTTTTCTGCTGCAAGTCTTTTTACGGTCGTATATAATAGAATCAGTTCTTATATACCAAGTGAGATGAATATATTTGTGGCATTTCAGATAGTTTTAATACCCCCACTCCTGCATCCGGTAATCTATGGAATTAGAACCAAAGAAATCAGAAAGTGTTTTTCAAAGACATTGAGAAGAAGAATGTCTCCCTTTGCCATTTTCCATTTAAATTCCAAATTACAAGCAACAAAGATTTTTGTGCAGTAAATTAAATTCATATACAAAGTCATTTTATTGTAAACGAGAGAAAATAAAAGCTTTTAGGAAGTTATGTGTGTCAAAAGTGTGCTTGTAATTGTTGCTGGTGAAGGGAAATGTTGTCTCTGAAAACACTTCAAATAAGTCCGTGATATATCACTCATTCGTAATGTAAGGGCAATGGAGGAAACTGCAATGAATCAGCATTTAAAAGGTTAAGAGATGAGGTGTAACTAAATTAGCATTTACGTTAAGTTGCAAGCATTCCAGGATTAAAACGAGATGCTATCAGTTTCTCGTACTGAATGGTCCCTTGTATATATAGACTTGGGATGTAGTTTGGAGAGGTCAGCCACTGGCTTGAGCTAGGTAGTATCTCAGGACAATAGGCTCATACAGACATTGGTAGACTATAAAAATCTCAAATACTAAATCCACATTGATGAAAGTGATGCATGTGGTCTATCCTGATTGGATGTCATCATGAATAAATGAACCACAAATGAGTTATATAAATAGAAAGCAGGAACTTCCATAAATTGTAGGCTACTGTCTCCATCTGTGATAAAATGATGATGACTTCTCATGGGAGAGCTCCTGTAAGGTTAGATTTATTTGACCTTAAAAAAACAAGAAACCTTTTCTGCCAGAAGGAGGGCCCCATCATTCACATTTGTAACTACATAATACTTGCCCTCAAACCACAAGCCTGGGTGTAATTCTGACAAATATTCAGATTATCACATTGTCAGTTCACACTGTCAGCGTTGCAAAATGAGGGTGCCTTGGGGAACACCTAATATCGAATAAACAATTTAACACTGGCAGGAATAGAATTAGAACACAGGACAAGGTTAGGCTACCCCTAAGCGGCGTGATCAAGTGAAGTTTTTTAAATTAAGTTTTAAGTCTATTGTCATACATTTGATAACAATGCAAACATCATTATCAGTAATGAAATTCTTAGACTCAGAGCCAGCTCAACTTTTCATAAGTAAAATAGAGATTTAAGGGGAGAAAAAGGCATATAAGTAAAAAATAAGTAAAAGGCAATAAGTAAATGGAGTGTGTAATTTGTGATTAAAATAAAACAGCATTTGAATAGTAAATATAAAAGTCTGAGGTGTGTGCAAGTGTCATGCCAGCAATTCGGTAGTCTGATGGCTTGGGGGTAAAAACTCTTAACCTGCTGGTTCGGGTCTGGATGCTCCTGTACAGCCTGCCAGATGGCAGGAGCATGAAAAGTCTGTGGCCGGGATGGCTGGGATCAGAGAGGATCCACTGTGCTTTCTTGGATGGCTGGCAGCTCAGTCCTGGTGATGTATTGTGCTGATTTGATCACCCTTTGCAGAGCTTTGCGGTCAAGGGCGGTGCAGCTGCTGTACCAGGCCACGATGCTGCCAGTTGGGATAATCTTGATGGTACACCTGTAGAAATTGGTGAGTGTCCTGGAGTCCATGCTGAACCTCCTCAGTCACCGGAGGAAGAAGAGCCACTGTCTCGCTGCCTTCATGACCACACCTGTGTGGTGTGACCAGCTCAGATCCTAGTTGCTATTAATCCCCAGGAATCTGAAGCACGGATCCTCTCCACTGCTGTTCCTTCGATGTGAATTGGGGCGTGCCACCCTCCCTGCAGCCTCCTATAGTCCACGATCAGCTCCTTGGTCTTGCAGAGGTTAAGCAGAAGGTTGTTGTCCTGACACTTCGATGTCAGCGTGCTCACATCTGCTCTATTGGCAGACTTGTCTCCATCGGTGATGCAACTGATGGTGGTGTTGTCAGCAAACTTTATGACACTGTCAGAGCTGTGTGTGGCCATGCAGTCGTGGGTGACCAGGGAGAGCAGCAGGGGACTGAGCAGTGTGGAGGAGGTGGCATTGCTGATCCACAATGCCTGTGGTCGGCTCGTCAGGAAGTCTAGGATCCAACTGCACAGGAGGAACTGATGCACAGGTCTCGGAGCTTCATGACGAGTCTAAACGGCATCATGATGTTAAAAGCTGAACAGTAGTCAATGAACAGCATCTGCATGTAAGTGTTTTTCTGGTCCAAGTGGGAGAGGGCAGTGTGCAGTGCGAATGCTTTCACATCATCTGTGGACCTGTGTGGCCTATAGGCGAAGTGTGTCAGGCAGGGAGGATGTAATACGGGTTTTGATTATCCGCTCAAAGCACTTCATGACAATGGAGATTGTTTAGGCAACTCACTGGACTGGAGCAGGGAAAGGTTGAAGATATCTGTGAAGACATCTGCCAGTTCGTAGGTACATGCTCTGAGAGCACGGCCCGGGATATTTTCCGGTCAAGTAGCTTTGTGTGCGTTTACCTTTTTGAAGGATTTACACATGCCTGCCCGAGATATTTGAAGTGGGCTGTTGTCCTGTTCTAGCAGAAACTCCAGCTTGGTGTGATTCTCAAAGCGAGAGTAGAAGGAGTTCAGCTTCTCTGGAAGAGAAGCAGGCACCTCCCCCATGCTGCAGCACTTTCCCTTGTAGTCCATGATGGTCCTTAGCCCACTCCACATGTGCCTGGAGTTGGAGCCAGTGTAACATGACTCCACCTTTTCCCTGCACTGTCCCTTGGCCTGGGGGGCACGGTGGTGTAGTGGGCTGGGCAGCCAGGGTCCTTTCTGTGTGAAGTTTGCATGTTCTCTCTGTGTCTGCATGGGTTTCCTCCGGGAGCTCTGGTTCCCTCCCACAGTCCAAAGACATGTAAGTCAGGCAAATTGGCAATACTGAATTGCCCCTAGGTGTCAATGTGTGCATGAATGTGTTTGTGTGTCTGCCCCGCGATGGACTGGCGACCTGTCCAAGGTGTTTCCCCGCCTTTCGCTCAGTGCGTGCTGGGACACCCCGCGACCCTAATTAGGATAAGCAGCCTAGAAATTGAATGAATAAATGAATGTCCCTTGGCTGTTTTTATTATCCTTCTGAGCTTGTACCAGGCTTTCCTGTACTCGCCTGGGTCTTCCGAGTGGAAGGCTGCTATCTGCGCTCTGAGCGCCGAGTGGACCTCTCCCTTAACACACAGCTTCTGGTTAGGATAAGTCCATACAGTCAACTGTGGTACAACGTCATTGATACATTTTCTTATATATCCTGTTACATACTCGGTGTAATTGTTGATGTTGTTGTTAGCAGAGATCCAGGTAACGTCCTAGTCTGTAGTGCAGAAACAGTGATGCAGGGTGGCGTCTGATCGGTCAGCCCAATGCTGTACTGTACGCATCACAGGCTGCTCGCGCTTCAGTCTGTGTATAGGCTGGCAGCAGCAGGATCGAGGCATGATCTTATTTGTTGAAGGCTGGGCGGGGGCAGGATTTGTAGGCATGTTCATAACGGTGCGTAAATGTGTTAAAGTCGCCAGCCACGATGAAAGCAGCCTCCAGGCATAGAGTTTCTCGTCAGTCAATAACTCTGTATAGTCCATTCAGTGCCCGTGTAGTGTCGGCATGTGGGGGGATATAAACAGTGGCAAAAAACATCGCTGTGAACTCTCTGGCCTGCATTTGAACATGAGGTATTCAAGATTAGGAGAGCACCCCATCAATATTGTTTGTACATCCACACACCACTGGTTGTTGACCATGATACAAGCACCACCACCCTTGCCCTTACCTGACTCCATTTTTCTGTCCCAGCGATGAATGGATAAGCCCTCAAGCAGAATGACCAAGTCAGGGACCGAGGGATCCAGCCATGTCTTTGTGGATGTCACAGCTCTTAATGTGCTGATGGAAGGTCAGTCTGGTTCTTAGTTAATCCAGTTTATTATCCAGAGATTGAACATTTACTAGGAGAACACTAGGAAGCAGGGAACGGTGTTGTTTGTTCCTCAGCCTGACCAGGACACCAGCTCTTTTCCCCCTTTTCTTCCAGCAGCGTTTCTGCCCAGGTAACCAAGGTGAGTTAAATGCAACCAAAAGAAAGTCTGTTGGTGTAGTTCCAGATTGCAAATTTAGTTTAATATCCAGAGGAGTCCTTCTATCATACCTGATTAGCCCATTACAAGTTACAATAGAGGTAGAAAATAACATTAAAAAAAAAAAACAAGAAAAAAGCAAAGTTGGGGAGGACACTGGGAGACGATAGCCATCCATGCTGGCACGTTTCTAGAATACTACGATTAGATTAGCTAAGGAAAAAACATACAGAAGCAACATAGAAATTCGGAAATATATAGATGTTAATATGTCAAAGATGTATAGATGTTAACATGTCAAAACTCTCTATGTATGTGTGTGTGTGTATATATATATATATATATATATATATATATATATATATATATATATATATATATATATATATATGTATGTATGTATGTATGTATGTATGTATGTATGTATGTATGTATGTATGTATGTATATATAAATAAATCACCCATGACCCTTCCATGCTATGATACAAGTCTATATAGCATTTATTGTTAATTTAGGTGCATATATATATATATATATATATGTATATATATATATATAAAACCCTCACCTCTGTGAGTGGTCTTCTTTCCCCTCCAAGCTCGGGTCCAAGGCCTGGGAGTTCTGGGGCCTGTACAGTATCTTAGCTGTTCCTAGGTCTGTGCTGTTCTGGACAGAGATCTTGGATGTTCTTCCTGGGATCTGCTGGAGCCACTCTCCCAGTTTGGGGGTCACAGCTCTGAGTGTTCAGATTACCATGGGGACGACTGTCACCGTCATCTTCCACATCTTTACTAGCTCTTCTTTCAGCCCTTAGTATTTCCCGAGCTTCTCGTGCTCCCTCTCCCTGATGTTGCTGTTGCTTGGGACTGCTATGTCTATCACTACGGCTTTCTTTTCCTGCATGTCCATCACTACTATGTCCGGTTGATTACCCATAACCAGCTTGTCAGTCTGTATCGGGAAGTCCCACAGGATCTTAGCCCTGTTGTTCTCCATCACCTTCGGGGGTGTTTCCCATTTTGACCATGGGACTTCCAGTTCATACTTGGCACATATGTTTCTGTATATCATGCCAGCCATTGGGTTACGGTGTTCCTTGTATGCCCTGCCTGCTAGTGTCTTACACCCTGCTGTTATGTGCTGGATTGTCTCAGGGGCGTCTTTGCACAGCCTGCACCTGGGATCCTGTCTGATGTGGTAGACCTTGGCCTCTACTGATCTTGTACTCAGGGCTTGTTCCTGTGCTGCCATTATTAATGCCTCTGTGATGTCCCTCAATCCAGCCTTGCCCAGCCACTGGTAGGATTTTTCAATGTCGGCCACTTCCTCTATTTGACGGTGGTACATGCTGTGCAAGGGCTTGTCCTTCCATGATGGTTCCTGCTCCTGTTATTCTTCCTTCAGAGGTGTCTGCTGCCTGAGGTATTCACTAATCACTTCATCACTTGAGGCCATCTTCTTGATGTGGTCTTGGATCTTTGATGTCTCATCCTGGATAGTGGCTTTGATGCTCACTAGTACTCGGCCTCCTTCATTCTGCTTTGTTTACAGTCTCAATATGCTGGATTTGCACTGTAAGGAGCTTTCTTGTCTTGATGTCCGTGGCTTCTATCTCTCCCTTTGGCCAGCTTATTACTCCAGTGGGGTATCTGATGGCCGGCAGGGCGTAGGTGTTGACAGCCCAGACCTTGTTCTTCCCATTCAGCTGACTTCTCAGGACTTGCCTCACTCTCTGCAGATAATTGGCAGTTGCTTCTTTCCTAGCGACCTCTTCATCATTCCCATTTGCCTGTGGGACCTAATGACGTCTATCAGGCACCAGTGTGACTTTAAAAAAACTTGCTTATGACTTCTGAGAACTCCAAGGTCAGTGCTGGTAGCAGCCATGGCAAGAAGCTGGACCTTCTTGGACCTCTATGGCAACAATTTGAGCTATAGCAATGATGGCCCAAACTTCCCCAGATGCCTGTGATGCTGTGGCTAAAAACTCATGAACCCATGCGGCAATGGCTGCACATTACGGACAGGACTCCTGGGCAGTCCAAGCATTGTTGCAGCAACATAGGTGTGGAACTCTGTTTCTCTCTGGGTCTGATAAAGCTGATTAATTGCTTCATGACAGATGGCACTTTGTTGAAAGTGCCATCTGTAGCAGCCCTCTGGCTACTGTTGACAACATTGCAAATGGCCTTTGCAATTGTCCTGATTACTTGGTCATGCTACCAGTGGCACCGACCTAACCCCAGAGTCTTTTGGCAGCTGATAAAGATGTGCTTAAGGGTTCCCCTTCTCTGGGAATATGGGGAATGCTAGCATATCTTCCAAGCTCAAAGGGTGCATCATAGACAGTCTGGACCAAGAACTTTATGCGGTGTTGCTCTGTGAGTCCATGCGATCTTCTTGTCTGCTACATGCTTCCATCTTGTCCAGGAGCCTTGCTGCCTTGTTGGATCTCTCCTCCTCGATGGCTGCTCTCATTTCATTCTGGGTTAGCTGTCCCTGCTCACTTCCTTAAGCCCTGTCATAATGGGGGGTTACAGATGTTCCGACGCCTGCCCCTCCTCCAGTCATCATCCCTGCCAGGACTCCATGGTGTAGAGCAGCCTCTGTCACTTCTCCACTTCCTGCCAGTCTTAACTGTTAGCATTGTCCAAGAGACTTTACATCTACTTGACTATGTTGCAGCCTCTCCCTCATACACAAGACTTTGAACTGCTGGTCATGCACAGCTAGTACTGTGTACAGAAATACACTCGCTATCCAGAGGATTAACACCAGACGTTTTGAACGGTGTCATCCCTTGTCACCTTGTTTGAGAACTGTAACTTGTTTTCACATCTACTCTATCTTGCAGGTGTATTTACCAAGCTGAATTAGTTAAATGTATCCTTGCTAGGCAGAGACACCAATATTTTATACTTTTATGACAAACTGGAAGAATTTATCAAAAAAGAAAAGAAAAAAAAAACAGGCGTGGACGTTGGCTTTCACTTGCTTCCTTTGGTTTTATTCTTTTCCTACCACTGAGGTATAACGATTGACCTGGGAATCAAATTTGGGGCTCTGGCTTGGAAGCCCAGTGCTTTACCCTTCTGCCACCAAGTGTAAGACCCAAGTGCAGAGAGCAAGGCAAAAGTAATTCAGTAAAGTGGTTCCTTTTAATTGGTAAATCTGGGCAGAGGTATCCAAGAGAGTCAGACAAAATCAAAAATCAGTTCCAAGCAGAGGTCAAAGCCAGTAAGGAAACATATCCAGCAAACAAATCCAAGGAGACGGCAGACAAAATCTTAATCCAAGAACAGGCAGAACAGAGGTTCAACAACAGAGAATAATCCAAAAAACACACAGAGCTTTCAACAAGGATTGATCAAGAATTGCACACAGGGTAACAACTCAAGATTGAGCAAAGAACTGAACAGAACAGAAGGCTTAAATAGACAGACGGAGCTAGACACAGGTGAAAACAATACAACAATAATGAACTAAACAGGCACAAATCTGAGACTGAGGACCCCACATGGTCAAAAAAAGAACTACATTCCCCAAAAATATGATATTAGGACATTAACAGAGCTCCCATTGAGTCGATAGTGGAGGGACTTTTGCCCAGCCTGCTGCATAAATCCAAATGCTATTTGTCTGACATTTAGGAGAAATCTACAGAGCTGGATGAGTTCATTAATCCATTTCTCCTGTCCTGAAAAAAAAAAGAGAAAGGTTCCTGTCCATCTTCAGGAGCTGTCATCGAAGTGTCTTCATACTGTGGGCTGCAGATGAAGTTTGAGAATTTAACTCTCATGCAGTTTTGGTGAACTGTGAGTAAAGAATGAAACAGGACAGGAGCAGCTACTACCTTTTGGATCTACTTGCCTTTTTGAGACAATCTTTTCTGCAATGGCTCAGATTGAGCAAAAGAAAAGAAGTTTAAAATAATTACAAAATTACAGAGCATATTTTGTAATAGTCTGATTGTTACCTCTTTGCACTGGTCAGAAAAACCAAAACAGCTTGAGAATGACAGCAATAAAGGAGGAGTATATTTTGTAACAGTTTGGTTGTTACCTCTTTGCACTGGTCTGTAAAAAAATTATAAAGCACTAAAACCATATATCAGCCTTGAAGTAATTACTGGCACTAGTTTTGTGTACAAATACATTTTGTGATTTAAATTTATTTTGCATGCTCTTTTGTAAGTTACTTTGGACAAAAGCATCTGCCAATGTAAATGTAAATCTTCACAAATGCTTAGCTATAACATCTCACACAATTTCAGGTCATTAAATGATGTTGTTCAGACAGGGTTCAACAATTTAGAAAGCCCAAAGGCATGATGGTGTCTCCAAGAGGGACTTTCATCCACATGATGTCAGATAACAAGGATAGTATATAAATGTGGCCTATAACTGACCCATGCCACAATGTTGCAGTATCAGATGGAATGCACAAAGGGTAAGTTGTACAATGTGGAATCAGTAATCTAGGATGTATCAATCACAATTCTTTTTTGAAAATATTGTGGTTTAATTCGTTTAATACTTATGACAATCCAAAAATTCCTTGTATCTCACACATTTGGCAAGAAAACTTTCCCATATAAAAGTGTATAAAATGGTAGTTGAACATAACTGGAGATTTGAATGATGTGGAACTAGGTACGTCTTTCAGACAACAATGATGTTAACGTGTTATAAATTGTATGGCCAATAGAAGGCATAACATGACTGTTTCTTCAAATGTGTTTCCCTGTTCTTTAGATTTACTGAGCTACTGGAATACCTCTCAAAGGTAGAAGAGGAACAATGAATAATACTGCATTTGAAGTAACCATAGTTTTTACAGCTTATCAGTCAATTGATTCTGCTAAAAATGCATTTATACTTGTTATTTTTTTGGTATATGCTGCCACAGTTTTAGCAAGCATTGTTCTGATGATTATTATTTGCTCAGAATCAAGTCTTCATAAGCCAATGTATATATATTTATTCAATCTGGTATGCATTGGACTAACTGGAAGCACCTCAGTTTGGCCAAAGGTTATGTCGAACCTTGTTAGTGACCATCAGACAAGTTCATATAGCGGATGTCTTCTTCAAGTGTTTCTTCTTAGTTTCTATGCAGCTGACACCTTTGTGGTTCTAGCAGTCATGGCCTATGACAGGTATGTGTCTATCTGTAAACCACTACAGTATCACGCAATCATGACACAATATAGAGTCAAGCAACTGTTAGTAGTAAGCAATCTTGTCCCGGTTTTCTTTGTTGCAGTTCAAGTATTTCTGACCTCAAGAATCCCTGTATGCAAATATTCTCTTCCTAGGCTATTTTGTGACAATCTTTCAGTTTCCAATCTCTCATGTGGAAATAGCAGTTTAAGATTTTTAAGTAATCTGTATGGTATTTTTGTTATTGTGTCTTTAGTTGTGTTGCCTCTATGTCTTATTTTGCTTTCTTATGCCAAAATTATCTCTGTAAGTCTCCGTGTGTCAAAAGATGCAAAGAGGAAAGCAATTAGTACATGCACTCCTCATCTAGTTGTATTTATAAACTTTTCTGCTGCAAGTGTTTTTACGGTTGTATATAACAGAATCAATTCTTACATACTAAGTGAGATGAATATATTTGTGGCATTTCAGATAGTTTTAATACCCCCACTCCTGCATCCAGTAATCTATGGAATAAGAACCAAAGAAATCAGAAAGTGTTTTTCAAAGACAATGAGAAGAAGAATGTCTCCCTTTGCCATTTTTCATTTAAATTCCAAATTACAAGCAACAAAAATGTTTGTGCAGTAAATTAAATTCATATACAAAGTAAATTTATTGTAAACGGGAGAGAGAAAATAAAATCTTTTAGGAAGTTATGTGTGTCAAAAGTGTGCCTGTAATTATTGCCGGTGAAGGAAAATATTGTCTCTGACAATACTTGAAATAAGCCCATGATATATAACTCATTTGTAATGTAAGAGCAATGGAGGAAACTGCAATGGATCAGCATTTAATAGATTAAGAGATAATATATAACTAAATGTGTGGTTACTTTACATTGCAAACACTTCAGAATTAAAAAAGAGATACTATGATTTTCTCATATTGAATGATACCTTGTATATATAGCCTGGGGACATAGTTTGGAGAGGTCAGCAGCTGGCTTGAGCTAAGTAGTATCTATGGACATTGGTACACTACAAAAAATCTCAAATACTAAATCCACATTGATGACAATGATACATGTGGTCTACCATGATTGGATGTCATCATGAATAAATGAACCACAGATGAGTTATATGGATAGATAGCAGGAACTTACTTCCATGAATTGTAGGCTACTGTCTCCATCTGTGATAAAATGTGACTTCTCATGGGAAATCTCCTGTAATGTCTGCTTTTACACGACCTTAGAAAAGCAAGAAGCCTTTTCTGCCAGAAGGAGAAACCCATCATTCACAATTCTAACTACTTGATACTTGCTTTCAAACCACACTGTTTTGTCAGTGGCACAAGCCTGGGTGTGATTTTGACAAATATTCAGATAATCACATTGTCAGTTCACACTGTCAGTGTTTCAAAATGAAGGTGCCTTGGGGAACACCTAATATCTAATAAACAATTTAACACTGGCAGGAATAGAATTAGAACACAGGACAAGGTTAGGCTACCCCTAAGCGACGTGATTAAGTGAAGTTTTTTTAAATTAAGTTTTACGTCTATTGTCATATATTTGATAAGAATGCAAACATCATTACCAGTAATGAAATTCTTAGCCTCAGAGTCAACTCAACTTTACATAAGTAAAATAAGTAAACTAGAAATATAAGGGGGATAAAAAGTTATATAAGTAAGATAAGTAAAAGGCAATAAGTAAAAGAAGGGCATAGTTTGTGGCTAAAATGAAACAGTATTTGAATAGTAAATATAAAAGTCTGAGGTTTGTGCAAGTGTAATGTCAGCAGTTCAGTAAAAACTGTCTCTGAATCTGCTGGTTCATGTCCGGATGCTCCTGTACAGCCTGCCAGATGGCAGGAGCATGAAAAGTCTGTGGCTGGGATGACTGGGAACAGAGAGGATCCACTTTGCCTACCTCCTGTAATGCTGGTTGTAGAGGTCTTGGATGGCTGGCAGCTCAGTCCTAGTCATGTGTTGTGCTGATCTGACCACCCTCTGCAGAGCTTTGTGGTCGAGGATGGTGCAGCTGCCATACCAGGCCGCGATGCCACCAGTCGGCATACTCTTGATGGTACACCTGTAGAAGACGGTAAGTGTCCTGGAGTCCATGCTGAACCTCCTCAGTCACCAGAGGAAGAAGAAATGTGTTCCGGACTTTTTGGCATATTCACCTTTCTTTTTTGTACTGATATCATTTGGACTGAGTGCACTGTTTCACTCATCTGGTTATAATCAATTTATGTAGTTAAATTATCATAAAATAGCTTAGGCTACTGTAAAATGTGTGTGCAAGGGTTATGTTATCTGTGAGGGCCTAGTGTTTAATTAAGTTTTATAATCATATACTCTTCTCTATGTTATAGTTGTGCTGTGGTTTCCTGCACATTTAGTCTTGATGTTGTCCTTGTCTCAAGTTAGAAATAACTGTTTCCACAAAATAAAATGTTCACTGAATAATCATACCTACTCAACTTTCTTAATATTGTCATGTTTTAAACTCAGATCAAAGTTACCATCCTGGATTCTGGCAAAAGGTTGTTGGTAATTGAGCTCAACGCCAATCAAATTACATCCCTCCTTTCCATACTCCTGAAGCAACAACTTGATTGGCTGGAATAGTGTATGACACAGTCTGAGCCACTTTGTTTGTAGTCCATTTAAAAAGCCAAGACCTGAGAGAGCCTGAAAGTATTGCGTGATAATTTTCAGCGGTCCCTTAGGTGTAGCCTCAGGACTCCTCGTGTTCTTAGTCCAGCCCTGCTGGCAGATCGGTCCTGGTGATGTGGTCTGCTGATATGACCACCCTCTGCTGTGCTTTGTGGTCGAAGGCGATGCAGCTGCTGTACCAGGCTGTGATGCTGCCAGTTGGGATACTCTTGATGGTACGCCTGTAGAAGTTTGTGAGTATCCAGGAATCCATGCCAAACCTCCTCGGCTGCTGGAGGAAGAAGACCTGCTGTCTCACTGCCTTCATGACCACACCTGTGTGGTGTGACCAGCTCAGATCCTCTCCATTGCTGTTCCCTTGATGTGAATGGGGGTATGCCCCCCTCCCTGCAGCCTCCTATAGTCCACGATCAGCTCCTTGGTCTTGCAGAGGTTAAGTAGGAGGTTAAGCTGGAGAAAACGCTTCTGTTTTTTCCCACTAAGAACTCCCCATCGATCGACACTGCAATCACCATCGAGGGATCTGTGGTGTTCCCCACCACAGCAGCCAAAAACCTTGGCGTGACCCTTGACAACCAGCTGACCTACTCCAGTCACATCGCGGCAGTCACTCGATCCTGCAGATTCTCCCTAAACAACATCAGGGGAATCCGCCCCTTCCTCACACAACAGGCGACCCAGCTCCTGGTCCAAGCGCTCGTCATCTCCCGTCTGGACTACTTCAACATTCTACTGGCTGGCTTGCCAACCTGCGCCATCAGGCCGCTCCAGCTCGTGCAGAACGCCGCTGCACGCCTGGTATTCCACCTCCCTAAGCACTCTCATGTCACTCCACTCCTTACTGCGCTCCACTGGCTTCCGGTAGCTGCCCGAATCCAGTTCAAGACACTGGTGCTGGCCTACCAGGCCACAAGAGGCTCCGCCCCATCATACCTTCAATCCCTAATAACTCCGTATACCCCTACTAGAACCCTCCACTCTACAACCTCTGGTCAACTGACGGTCCCCTCACTTCGGGAACCCGGCAGCCGCTCCTCTCGGCCACGCCTCTTCTCCGCCATTGCCCCGCGGTGGTGGAACGAATTCCCTCAAGCAGTTAGGACTGCGGAATCTCTTACCATCTTCCGCAGGAAACTGAAAACCCACCTCTTCAGAACCCACCTGTCCCCCACTGCCTAACCTCCCTTTCTTTACATTAAAAAAAAAAAAAAAAAAAAAAACTTGTCTTCTATCTATGTTTGTCACTCACTGTCAAAGTATTCCAGGGGTGCAATACGAAGGGGTAAATTAACGCTCAGTCTTGTTGTGATCTCTGCTTATGAGGTAATAGGAATCTGACTGATGCACTTATTGTAAGTCGCTTTGGCTAAAAGCGTCTGCCAAATACCAAATTGTAAATTGTAAACTGTTGTCCTGACACCGTGGTGTCAGGGCTCTCACCTCTCTTCTATAGGCAGACTCGTCTCTGTTTGTGATGCAGCTGATGATGGTGGTACCGTCGGCAAACTTTATGACATTGTCAGAGCTGTGTGGCCTTGCAGTGGTAGGTGAACAAAGAGAACAGCAGGAGACTGAGCACACATCTTTGGGGGGGGGCACCAGTGCTGAGTGTCAGTGTGGAGGAGGTGGCATTGCTAATCTGCACTGCCTGTGTTGTGCCCGTCAGGAAGTTCAGGATCCAACTGCACAGGAGGAATTGATGCACAGGTCTCGCTCAAACCACTTTATGACAATGGAGGTGAGTGCCACTAGGTGCTAGTCAACTCACATTTGATTTCTTTGGGACTGGGATGATGGTGATTTTCTTGAAACATGTGGTGACTACAGACTGGAACAGGGAAAGGTTGAAGATATCTGTGAAGACATCTGCCAGTTCGCAGGCACATGCTCTGAGAGCATGGCCCGAAATATTTTCTGGTCAAGTAGCTTTGCATGCATTTTCCTACGTCTACACACGTCTATATAAAGATATTTGAAGTGTGCTGTTGTCCTGTTCTAGCAGAAACTCCAGCTTGGTGTGATTCTCAAAGCAAGCATAGAAGGAGTTCAGCTGGAAGAGAAGCTGGCACCTCCCCCACGCTGCAGCACTTTCCCTTGTAGTCCGTGATGGTCCTTAGCCCACCCCACATGTGCCTGGTGTTGGAGCCAGTGTAACATGGCTCCACACGTTAATTGTGTTGTCCTTTGGCCATTTTTATTGCCCCTCTGAGCTCATACCAGGCTTTCCTGTACTCGCCTGGGTCTCTGGAGTGGAAGGCTGCTGACCTCTCCGTTAACCCACAGCTTCTGGTTAGGATAAGTTCATACAGTAACCCGCTGTACAGCGTCGTCAATACATTTTCTTATGTATCCCGTTACGTACTTGGTGTAATCACTGATGATGTTGTTAGCAGCGATGTAGAAAACATCCTAGTCTGTAGGACAGAAACAGTGATGCAAGGTGGCGTCTGATCGGTCCATCCAATGCTGTACTGTACACATCACAGGCTGCTCGCGCTTCAGTCTCTGCCTATAGACTGACAGCAGCAGGATTGAGGTGTGATCTGATTTGTCAAAGGCTGGGCAGGGGCAGGCTTTGTAGGCATGGTTGCACAGAGCGTAAACATATTCCAGGATGCTCTCTCTACACATTGGAAAATGTTGGTAGTATTTCAGCAGAACTTTCCTCTGGCTGGCTTTGTTAAAGTTGCTGGCCATGATGAAAGCAGCCTCCGGGTGTAGAGTCGATAACTCCGTACAGTTCGTCCAGTGCCCTTTGTAGTGCCGGCATGTGGGGGGGGGGGGGGGGGGGGGGGTATAAATAGCGGTGAAAAACACCGCTGTGAACTCTGGGCAAACAAAAAGGTTTGCATTTGATCATGAGGTGTTTAAGATCAGGATAGCACCCAGTCAGTATTGTTTGTACATCTGCACACCACTGGTTGTCGACCATGATACAGCCATCACCACCCTTGAGCTTACCTGACTCCATTGTTGTGTCCCAGCAATGAATAGAGAAGCCCTCAGGTATAATGGCTGAGTCACGGACTGAGGGATCAAGCCACGTCTCCGTGAAAACAAAGATGCTACAGTTCTTAATGTCCATACATAGATATGTTAACATGACAAAACTCTTTCTTGCTCTTGCTCTTTCTCTCTCTCTCTCTCCACACACACACACACACACACACACACACACACACACACACATATATATATATATATATATATATGGTCACTTATATTAACAATAAATGCTATATAGGTTTGTATCCTAAATCATGCTAGCATGGAGGGGTCATAGGAGATGAGTTCTCCAAAGTGGTAGTTCTTTCTTTTGGAAGTTTTCTATCAATGATGATATGCCACAGGTCCTAATCTATGGTCATCACACATCCATCAATGGTGATCATATGGATTGAAGAAATATATTAGATATGAATACACATACATACATATAATCATATTAGCATCGGTTTAGTTCGGAAGCCAGTCAGCTTGTCGCATCTACTTTGACTTCTAACTCAAAAAAACAGAAAAAAAGAAGAAGAAAGTGTGTTAAGAGATAAAGAATCAGCCCCAGTAACTGGCTTTTTAAAAATTTTGGATACTCGGTCACCCAGTAGGTTATGTCAGCCCATATGTCTATATGTCTATACCTTAGCCAATAAAGACATTGAGAATCAGACATCAGAACTGTCCTCTTACTCTGAAAGCTGTTTACTCAATAAGTCACAGTATGTAATCATAATCATACTGGGTTTACGTGATCCCTGGCTCACTGGCTATTATCTTGAGAACAAACATTAGAAAGCTGTCCCACACCTGTGCGTATTAGGCAAATGGACTCCTCAAAGTACAAACACTTCAAATCACATGGCAGGCAAGGTTTGGTAGCTGAACATAAAACCCCATGGCAATGTTTGGGCCAGCCTGGGCAGAGTTTGGCACCTAATGAGGTCTATCAAGCACCAGGGTGATATTAAACAAACTTGCTTATGACTTGCTTATGACTTCTGAGAACTCCAAGCAGCCATGGCAAGAAGCTGGGCCTTCTTGGACCTCTATGGCAACAATTTGAGTTATAGCAGTGAGGGCCCAAAGTTCACCAGATGCCTATGAATAACACGCGGCAATAGATGCGCAGTACAGACAGGACTCCTGGGCAGTCCAAGCATTGTTGCAGCAACATAAGGGATGTTTGTCTATGGAAAGAGTGGCAGTGGACATGTTAGGGCCGCAGTAGCAGTCATCTATGTAAAGTCAGAGCAGGAGGGGAGAGAACACATAGTGTTATGGTGCCCCAGTGCTTATGGTCAGTTGGTTAAACAGGTAGGGGCCTAGTTACGATTCTCTTTTGTCCTTCTCCACGCGTCATCGTGTGTTCATGCTGGGGGTACAAGAGTTGTCTGCCAGAGTCTGCTGTTAGTTGCCGGTGCTGTGTGATGCTGGACAGTCCCAAAGCTGCACTAGGTGTGGAACTCTGTTTCTCTCTGGGTCTGATAAAGCTGATTAATTGCTTCATGGATTTTGACCTCTTGTTGAAAGTGCCATCTATAGCAACCTTCTGGCTACTGTTGACAACATTGCAAATGGTCTTTGCAATTGTCCTGATTACTTGGTCATGCCACCAGTGGCACCAACCTAACCCCAGAGTCTTTTGGCAGCAGCTCAAGATGTGCTTAAGGGTCCCCCTTCTCTGGGAATAGGGGGAATGCTAGCATAACTTCCAAGCCCAAGGGGTGCATCGTAGACAGTCTGGACTAAGAACTTTATGCGGTGTGGCTCTGTGAGTCCATGCGATCTTATTGTCTACTTGTCTGCTACATGCTTCCATCTTGTCCACGGGCCTTGCTGCCTCAGCCCCACTGCCTTGTTGGATCTCTCCTCCTCGATGGCTGCTCTCACTTCAATCTGGGTTAGCTGTCTCCGCAAACTTCTTTAAGCCCTGTCGTAATGGGGGGTTACAGCCTGCCCTCCATGGTGTAGAGCAGCTTCTGTCATTTCTCCACTTCCTGCCAGTCTTAACTGTTAGATTTGTCCAAGAAACTTTACATGTACTTGACTCTATGTTGCAGCCTCTCCCTCATACACAAGACTTTGAACTGCTGGTCACACAAAGCTAAACTGTGTATAGAAGTGAACTGGCGCTCCAGAGAATAAACACCAGACTTTTTGAAATGTGTCATCCCTTGTCACCTTGCTTTCTGCAGTGGCCCAGATCGAGACAAAAAAGAAGCTAAAAAAAATTACAGAGTTACAGAGTATATTCTGTAACAGTCTGGTTGTTACCTCTTTGCACTGGTCTGGAAAACAAAAAAAAGTTTGAGAATGACAGCACTAAAGGAAGAGTATGTTTTATAACAGTTTGGTTGTTAACTCTCTGAACCGGTTTGGAAAAAAATCAAAAGTACTAAAGTAGTACTAAAACCGTACATTCACCTTGCAGTGATTACTGGCACTAGTTTTGTGTGCTGAGAAATTTTGTTATTTAAACTTATTTTACATGCTCTTGTGTACATTAGTTTGGACAAAAGCATCTGCCAATGTAAATGTAAATCTTCACAAATGCTTAGCAATGTTGCAGTATCAGATGGAATGCACAAAGGGTACGTTGCACAATGTGGAACCAGTAATCCAGGATGTATCAATCACAATTCTTTTTTGAATATATTGTGGTTTAATTCATTTAAGACTTATGACAATCCAAAAATTCATTGTATCTCACACATCTGGGAAGTAAACTTTTTCTGTGTAAAAGTGTATAAAATTGGAGATTTCTCTTGTATTTTGAATGATGTGGAACTAGGTACGTCTTTCAGACAACAATGATGTTAACATGTTATAAATTGTATGGCCAACAGAAGGCATAACATGACTGTTTCTTCAAATGTGTTTTCCTGTTCTTTAGATTTACTGAGCTACTGGAATATCTCTCAAAGGTAGAAGAGGAACAATGAATAATACTGCATTTGAAGTAACCATAGTTTTTACAACTTATCAGTCAATTGATTCTGCTAAAAATGCATTTATACTTGTTATTTTTTTGGTATATGCTGCCACAGTTTTAGCAAGCATTGTTCTGATGTTTATTATTTGCTCAGAATCAAGTCTTCATAAGCCAATGTATATATATTTATTCAATCTGGTATGCATTGGACTAACTGGAAGCACCTCAGTTTGGCCAAAGTTTATGGCAAACCTTGTTAATGACCATCAGACAAGTTCATATACTGGATGTCTTCTTCAAGTGTTTCTTGTTAGTTTCTATGCAGCTGGCACCTTTGTGGTTCTAGCAGTCATGGCCTATGATAGGTATGTGTCTATCTGTAAACCACTACAGTATCACGCAATCATGACACAATATAGAGTCAAGCAACTGTTAGCAGTAAGCAATCTTGTCCCAAGTCTCTTTGTTGCAGTTCAGGTATTTCTGACCTCAAGAATCCCTGTATGTAAATATTCTCTTCCTAGGCCATTTTGTGACAATCTTTCAGTTTCCAGTCTCTCATGTGGAAATAGCAGTATAAGATTTTTAAGCAATCTGTATGGTATTTTTGTTACTGTATGCTTACTTGTGTTGCCTCTATGTCTTATTTTGCTTTCTTATGCTGAAATCATCTCTGTAAGTCTCCGTGTGTCAAAGGATGCACAGAAGAAAGCAATTAGTACATGCACTCCCCATCTAGTTGTATTTATAAACTTTTCTGCTGCAAGTGTTTTTACGGTCGTATATAATAGAATCAGTTCTTATGTACCAAGTGAGATGACAATATTTGTGGCATTTCAGATAGTTTTAATACCCCCACTCCTGCATCCGGTAATCTATGGAATAAGAACCAAAGAAATCAGAAAGTGTTTTTCAAAGACAATGAGTAGAGGAATGTCTCCCTTTGCCATTTTCCATTTAAATTCCAAATTACAAGCAACAAAAAAATTTGTGCAGTAAATTGAATTCATATACAAAGTTATTTTATTGTAAACAAGAAAGAGAAAATACAAGCTTTTAGGAAGTCGTGTGTCAAAAGTGTGCCTGTAATTATTGCCGGTGAAGGGAAATATTGTCTCTGACAATACTTGAAATAAGCCCATAATATATCACTCATTTGTAATGTAAGGGTAATAAAGGAAACTGCAATGAATTAGCAATTAAAAGGTTAAGAGATAATATACAACTAAATGTGCATTTACTTTACATTGCAAACACTTCAGAATTAAAAGGACATACAATGAATTTCTCATATTGAATGATGCCTTATATATATGGCCTAGGGATGTAGTTTGAAAAGGCCAGTGACTGGCTTGAGCTAGGTAGTATCTACGGACAATAGGCTCATATGGACATTGGTAGACTATAAAATCTCAAATACAAAATGCACATTAACGACAGTAATCCATGTGGTCTATCATAATTTCAAGTAATCATGAATAAATGAGAGTTAGTATGAACTTACTTCCATGAATTGTCGGCTACTGTCTCTATCTGTGATAAAATGATGATGACTTCTCATGGGAGAACTCCTGTAATATCAGGTTTTACATGACCTTAGAAAAGCAAGAAGTCTTTTTCTGCCACAGGGAGAGCCCCATCATTCACCATTCTAACTACTTGATACTTGTTTTCAAACCAAACTGTTTTGTCAGTGGCACAAGCCTGGGTGTAATTTTGACAAATATTCAGATAATCACATTGTCAGTTCACACTGTCAGTGTTGCAAAATGAAGGTGCCTTGGGGAACACCTAATATCTAATAAACAATCAAACATTGGCAAGAATAATATTAGAACAGGACAAGGTTAGGCTACCCCTAAGCGGTGAGATTAAGTGAAGTTTTTTAAGTTAACTTTTAGATTTATTGTCATATACTTGATAAGAATGCAAACATCATTATCAGTAATGAAATTCTTAGCCTCAGAATCAACTCAACTTTACATAAGTAAAATAAAAATATAAGGGGGATAAAAAGGCATATAAGTAAAAAATAAGTAAAAGGCAGTAAGTAAAAGAAGGGCATAGTTTGTGGCTAAAATGAAACAGTATTTGAATAGTACATATAAAAGTCTGAGGTGTGTGCAAGTGTAGTGTCAGCAGTTCAGTAACCTGGCAAAATGGGTGGAATAGCTGGGGCTCCAGGATTTGTCTGAGTCACGGTGTTAACCTGAAGCGTGTAGTCTGGGTCAAGTGCAAAAGGTGGTGTGTGTGTGTGTGTGTGTATGTAACTTACCCAGCACTCCCCTCACTAAAACACCCTGCAGTCAGAGGGAGATGCCCCTACTCCAGAGAAGTTAGTCTCTCTCTCTCTATTGCCAGTATGGGCTGTAGTACAGTATTCAGTTTATTTATACCAATAGTCATAATCCCCCTTTTTTTCAACCATAAATGTAAGTTTCTATTTGGCCTCAATACCAAAACATACCATTTTTGGTTGTTGAAAACATACCAAAAAAAAAAAATAATAATAATAATAAAGGTCCATTTTCAACTTAACTCAAGATCACAAATCACAACTTCATTCATGAAAATGAACAAAGACGCACAAAAAAATCCTCTGGAATGCTCAATTGGTTCAAAATAGAACAACAAAAAAAACGTCCATGACACACCTCAATACTTGTATGTCAGAAATGTCTGCATGTTTGTTTCGTCTCCCAAGTGAACGTTCCCCCTTTAAACTTCAACTGATCTCGGACATGTCAATGTCTCTGGTTGACAGGGAGCTGCTGACTTGGGTCCCAAAGTAGCAGGGGAAACCTGATGGAGTAGCACCCAAACGTGACCCATTCCATCTCCACTCTCTGTCTGCTCGAAACGGACCGTCTGTATCTGCCGTTCATCTATCCACTAAGTTATTTCGACTCCAGCGCACTTACTCAAAAACTTAAAAGAAATGATACTGTTCTCTCAACTCTTGTAAACCA
Organism: Chanos chanos; assembly: GCF_902362185.1. NCBI lineage: Eukaryota > Metazoa > Chordata > Actinopteri > Gonorynchiformes > Chanidae > Chanos > Chanos chanos. Next base: position 7,405,978 of record NC_044500.1, on the reverse strand, counting down.
AAACACTGAACCATTCACACAAACTGAGTCTTCACTTCTCCGCCATTTTCTCTTCTCCCTCTCTCTCTCTCGCAATCATGCAATCACCCGCCCTCCTTCCGTCTTGTTGTACAGTGATTGGCTATTAATAATCACTTCCCTTTTGTCTAATCCGTCACAGCTGCACATTACAAACAGGACTCCTGGGCAGTCCAAGCATTGTTGAGGCAACATAAGGTATGTTTGTCTATGGAAGGCGTGGCAGTGGACATGTTGACGTCACAGTAGCAGTCATCTGTGTAAAGTCAGAGCAGGACTGGAGAGAACACATAGCGTTATGATACTCCAGCGCTTATGGTCAGTTGGTTAAACAGGTAGGGGCCTAGTTACGATTCTCTTTTGTCCTTCTCCATGCGTTATCGTGTGTTCATGCTGGGGGTACAAGAGTTGTCTGCCAGAGTCTGCTGTTAGTTGCCGGTGCTGTGTGATGCTGGACAGTCCCAAAGCTGCACTAGGTGTGGAACTCTGTTTCTCTCTGGGTCTGATAAAGCTGATTAATTGCTTCATGGATTTTGACCTCTTGTTGAAAGTGCCATCTGTAGCAACCTTCTGGCTACCGTTGACAACATTGTAAATGGCCTTTGCAATTGTCCTGATTACTTGGTCATGCCACCAGTGGCACCAACCTAACCCCAGAGTCTTTTGGCAGCAGCTCAAGATGTGCTTAAGGGTCCCCCTTCTCTGGGAATAGGGGGAATGCTAGCATAACTTCCAAGCCCAAGGGGTGCATCGTAGACAGTCTGGACCAAGAACTTAATGCGGTGTGGCTCTGTGAGTCCATGCGATCTTCTTTTCTGCTACATGCTTCCATCTTGTCCACGGGCCTTGCTGCCTCAGCCCCACTGCCTTGTTGGCTCTCTCCTCCTCAATGATGCTCTCACTTCATTCTGGGTTAGCTGCCTCTGCTCACTTCCTTAAGCCCTGACGTAATGGGGGTTACAGATGTTCTGAAGCCTGCCCTTCCCTCCAGTCATCATCCCTGCCAGGACTCCATGGTGTAGAGCAGCCTCTGACACAAGGAGCATGTGGAGTGGATTGCGCTGCATCATGGACTATAAGCTGAAAAACAGGGGCATTGTCCAGCTCACTGCATTGCTCCTGGACGAGCGCAACACCTTTTATGCTCAGTTCAATGCGGACAACACAGTGCCTGCCATGTTTCTGTGTGTGGACGGGAAGGCGGCCAAGTTGACCTTAGAAATGGCCGACGTGAGGCAGTCCCTCAATAGGGTCAACCCCTGCAAATCACCGGGGCCAGACGGCATCCCAGGCCAGGCTCTCAGGATGTGCGCTGACCAACTGGTGGAGGTGTTCACCTACATCTTCAACCTCTCCTGAGTCAGTCTGTGGTCCCCACCTCCCTCAAGGCATCCACCATCGTTCCTGTCCCCAAGAAACCAGTGGCCTCCTGTTTAAATGACTACAGCCCTGTTACACTGACATCAGTCATCATAAAGTGTTTCAAGCGACTAGTTGCAGCTGGATATTCGACTTCCTGATGGGCAAGCCCTAGGTGGTGAGAATTGGCAGCCACACCTCATTCACAGGTTTCTGTGCTCAGCCCCCTACTGTACTCCCTGTTCACCTACGTCTGTGCTGCCAAGCACAGCTCAAACATCATCTCTGATGACACGACCATCCTGGGCATCATCACAGACAACAATGAGACGGCTTACAGAGAGGAGGTGAAGGCACTAACCAGCTGGTGCCAGGGCAACAGCCTCTGTGTCAACGTTAGCAAAACTAAAGAGAAGATCGTAGACTAAAGGAGACAGCAGGGGAGCGGACACCTGCCCATCCACATTGGTGATGCTGAGGTTAAGCTGGTCAGCAGCTTCAAATTCCTTGGTGTACACATCAATGAGGACCTCTCCTGGTCATTACATACGGACAACGTGGTCAAGAAGGCTCGTCAGTGGCTCTATGTCCCTAGAAGACTGAGGAAGTTTGGCATGAATGGCAGCATCCTCAAGAACTTCTACAGGTGCATCATCGAGAGCTTGCTGATGGGCTGCATCACAGTCTGGTACGGGGACTGCTTTACCCACAGCCGCAAATCACTACGGAGAGTGGTGGAGGTGGCACAGCACATCACTGGCAACAGACTCTCTGCCATTCAGGATATCTTCCACCAGTGGTACCTGCGGAAGGCACACAGCATCATTAAGGACTGCAGCCACCCAACACGCAGACTGTTCTCCTTGTCACCATCTGGCAGACGATACAGGAGCATAGCTGCACGTACCACCAGACTTAAGGACAGTTTTTACCACCAGGCCATCAGGCTTCTGAACTCGCATATCTAAACATCCCACATTGCAGACTGGTCTACCTGCTTGTTGGCACTGTCTACTGTTTACGTACACTGTTTACTTTACTTGCACTGTTACTGTTTACCTGCACTGGTTACTGCCTGCTGCACTGTTCACCGTTTACTGCAGTGGTTACTACGCTGTTACATACTGACTACTGCACTGATACTACAATGTTTCATGATTACTGAACTGATACTACACTGTTTACATAAAGCTATTACCCCAATGTGTGATACTCGCCACTTTACCTCAAATTGAAAATAAAGCCTGCTTCATACATGTACATAGTGTTATATTTTATATTTTGTTATTTTATTTAAATCGTTTATCTTATTCCAACTTTTTGACTCATGCTTTTACCGCTGAGTTGACCTGTTTCTCTCGTCCAGTACATTTCATTGTACCACTGACCTTGTGTTAATCTACAGAGGACAAATAAAACTTGAACTACACTAGTTTTGTGTACAGAGACATGTGATTTAAATTTATTTTACATGCTCCTTTGTAAGTTACTTTGGAGAAAAGCATCTGCCAATGTAAATCTAAATCTTCACAAATGCTTAGCTATAACATCACATCATCTAATGACCTCTCATCAGACCATTAGATGATGTTGCTCAGACAGGGTTCAACAATTTAGAAAGCCCAAGGGCATGATGGTGTCTCCAAGAGGGACGTTCCTCCACATGATGTCAGATAACAAGGATAGTATATAAATGTGGCCCATAACCAACCCAAGACACAATGTTGCAGTATCAGATGGAATGCACAAAGGGTAAGTTGTACAATGTGGAATCAGTAATCTAGGATGTATCAATCACAATTCTTTTTTGAATATATATTATAGTTTAATTCATTTAAGGCTTATGACAATCCAAAAATTCCTTGTATCTCATACATCTGGGTAATACATTTTTCCTGTATAAAAGTGTATAAAATGGTAGTTGAATATAATTGGAGATTATGGAACTAGGTACGTCTCTTAGACAATTTGTTTGGAGATTTGTTTTGTAATTTGAATTTTGAACAATGATGTTAACATGTTATAAATTGTATGGCCAACAGAAGGCATAACATGACTGTTTCTTCAAATGTGTTTCCCTGTTCTTTAGATTTACTGAGCTACTGGAATACCTCTCAAAGGTAGAAGAGGGACAATGAATAATACTGTGTTTGAAGTAACCATAGTTTTTACAGCTTATCAGTCAATTGATTCTGCTAAAAATGCATTTATACTTGTTATTTTTTTGGTATATGCTGCCACGGTTGTAGCAAGCACTGTTCTGATGTTTATTATTTGCTCAGAATCAAGTCTTCATAAGCCAATGTATATATATTTATTCAATCTGGTATGCATTGGACTAACTGGAAGCACCTCAGTTTGGCCAAAGGTTATGTCAAACCTTTTTAATGAGCATCAGACAAGTTCATACACCGGATGTCTTCTTCAAGTGTTTCTTCTTAGTTTCTATGCAGCTGGCACTTGTGTGGTTTTAACAGTCATGGCCTATGATAGATACGTATCTATCTGTAAACCGCTGCGGTATCACATTATCATGACACCACACAAAGTTAAGAAACTGTTAGCAATCAGCAACCTTGTCCCTATTTTTTCTGTGGCAGGTCAAATATTTCTGACCTCAAAAATACCCTTATGCAAATATACTCTTCATAGACTGTTTTGTGATAACCTCTCAGTTTCCAACCTCTCCTGTGGAAGTACTAGTGAACGCCTTTTGAGCAATCTGTATGGTATGTTTGTTGTTATTGTATTGTTAGTTGTTGTCCCTGTATGTCTGATATTATTGTCATATGCCAAAATCATCTCTGTAAGCCTCAGAGTATCAAAAGATGCACGGAAGAAAGCACTTACTACATGTACTCCTCATTTGATTGTATTCATAAACTTTTCCCTTGCAAGTCTTTTTTCAGTGATATATAATCGAATTAATCTTTATTTGCCAAGTGAGATGAATATATTTGTGTCACTGCAGGTTGTTTTAGTTCCCCCACTCCTTCATCCAGTAATTTATGGAATCAGAACCAAAGAAATCAGAATGTCTTTTGTAAAAGCACTGAGAAGAATGTCTCCGCTTGTCACTTCTCATTAAAGGTTAACATAACAACCCTCACAAAATGTTAAATTTCTGTCCTCAATTTCATGTTTATGCCAATGTATTTTATTGTAAGCGTATACATTTTTCAAGCTTCAAATGATACACCTATTCTTTTTCTATGTACTGAAACATAATCCCAGGCCACTCCAGAAATAATAGATCTTTGATCAAAGGTTATGTGATCTGATACTTTTTGCTGTGGAAAGTGCAATGAATAACTTGATTGAATGATTAATCAGGTTAAATCACGCTATATAAAGAGTAACCTTGCACTGTAGCCACTTGATAGCTGGAATTAAGTAGTCTTCCAAGACCTGTATGCCTGCGTTTCAGTCAAACTTAGTTACATTTTCTAATGGTAATTGTGCACTACATTACTGGTTAAATTGGCACAATCAGTCTACAATTAGAGCATAGTGCTGCAGATCCTAGTTAATTAAGCTGAGGTATTAGCAAAGTTTCATATTTACTGGTGAATCATATATCTGCATCTCCACAAACTTTGTGTTCATTGTTAAACTTCATCTTGCAGAATGCCTTAGACACATTATGTCAAAAACCCATTTTCTCTGTATGAAAAATTAGAAAAAAAAAGGAAGAATATACATAAAACCATTACGTAAATGTAAAAGTAATGTTTTTTTTTCTTACCATTGGAATGTAGCTGTATAAAAGGGCCATCAGTTAGGAACCTCTGCCTCAGAAGACAGTGCTTAAATGGTTGTCCAAGGAAAGTATAACTCAGATTTACATACACTTACACAATTTCATAAAGTAATCATTTAACATCATCATCTATATTTAGTCAATTAACCCTCTCAGTATTTTTCATATTAAACACAAGTACTTTCAGTCAGGTTAATCATTTCACACTACCAATTTCAACATGTTGGATAACCAATGCACCGTGCAAGTTCCGTGTTTTTCCAGCAGGCTGGCAGAGCTCCCCCTCCCCCCGATGCACCCCAAAGTCAACAAGTTGCACGTACACCAAAGACCGCACCCATAAACTTCTCGTCCAGGTCAGGATTAGCCAGCTGACCTGTCCATCCAGGCTGCCCTCTGACCTTACGACCAATAGGGTTAAAGATACAGGTCAGCATATATAAGACTCGCATCCCCCTCGATCGTCAGATCAACCCCCACTCCGGCGAGAAGAAGTCAGAACCTGGACAGTTTAAGTTAATGCGGTGTGCGTCAGTGACGACTGTAAGTGCAAAACATTGTTGGGCTAAGGGTGCATCTTTCGTAATAAGGGGAAGATTTGTAATTAACTGTATATAGTTGTTATATATGTATGCATGTCTTTATTAGTATTTTCATTAGTAACGGTTGCATGTATGATCGCTGTAATTTCCCTGCCGTCTGCCGTCACTAAGATGCGTATTTATATGTATGCTAGTCCTTGCCTGTACGTTATAGCCACATAGCCGTATCGATACAATGCATGTGTACCTGTACAGTGACGTGCATGACCTTAGTGTAACCCCTCCTCTGTTGCCATAGTGCCGGTCCACGATCAGAGTCCCATTGGCACGCATGCGCAGTGTAGCGCCCCAATATGGCGGCGCCCTGTGAATTATTTTCTTAGCATAGCCACTTAGCATGCTGACATTAGCTATGTAGCATGCTACAGTTAAGAGTCCAATGTGGTTACCGCACACTAGCGCTACTAGTGGGCTCATGAACGCGGACCGGCAACAAGTTATTACAGTTTATCCAGTCATGCAATCAAATATTCCCTGTAAATAGTATTGTTCATGTGTATGTATATGTATTTATGTTTATGTTTACATCCATCTTTAATTACTTATCCATTATGTTTTATATGTTTATTTCCAGAAACCACACACACGTACAAATACATACTCACCTATACCTACACCCAAACCTGACCATATCAACCAAACCCCCTTTTTGTAAATTCAAGTGTGCTCATGTCGTGCTATGCGTTTTAATAAATATCAAAAACCCCAAATTGGATGCTTGGATTGTGTTCTGACCGACACCCCACGGTGACAGCAAGGTCCCTGAAACAGCACAAAGGCGTAGGGACACAGGGAGCAGCACACCTCACACTGCACTCTCAGTCACCCTCCTTTTCAGTAGCAATTAAATTAAATGGTTTAACAACAGTGTGTTTTTCTTGTACAACCAGTGTTTAACTCTCACTCAGGTTGAGATATATTGGTTTGAAATGATGTGGCTGCTACCATCAAGTCCTCGTCCTAATTCACTGTTCTTACCTACCTTCACTGGGCAGCTGAAGTCTGTTAGGGTGCCCTGTTACCACCCACATCATAACCATGTACAGTGATCTGGTGTTCGCTGTGAGTAATGCTTGCACTAAACTAACACATACCAGCAAGGAAAAACATTTAGTGTTGTACAGAATCATACATCTCACAGCACTTTGTATAGTAAAGCACATTTGTTATGGAAGTACACAGAGTTATTAACTGAGGTTGTACTTTAACAGTTGTGACATAGCTAACCTCCTGTGACAGTGTATGCCATCTAATGGCTCTGATATTCCCACTGTCATCTTCATCCATCCTGTAAAACAATTTTGTCAGTCATGTATATGAGTACCTCACTGCTTTTTGAGCATGTCTGGCAGCAGCTCAGCAGAGTCTGGGGAAGAGGGCAGAGATGTTTTCCAACTCCTCTTTTTCCTTCCCTTGACTCTTGCTTTTATCTTCCAGCTCATCGGTTCCTATGAGCGGCAAGTGCTGCTCATCAAAAAAGCAGCCAGCTATGCTTCCTTGATGTTTCCACTGGCTTAACCCCATGCACTTCTTTAAAATACCGATGCTGATCTTCAAGTGGCCAGGCCTTCATAATATGTATGTGTTTATTTATTTGTGTATAGTCAGACACTGTGTGCTTTCATGCCCTTGTTACTGCTCAGATGGTGATTAAAATTGCAACTGAAATGATCATCTCTGCCTTGTTTATTTCCCTGTCCTGGCAAAATATCCACAGAGTCACGCAGTCTTCATTGCATGTTTTCCAATCATTCTGGCCAGATGAAGTACACACAATAGATACATTGGACGTAGTTTTTAGTGGAATATATCGGTGTCAATTAAGAACAAACCTACCCTTTTGATTGATATATGTTTGTTCATTTTCTAAGCCGCTTATCCTAATTAGGGTCACTGTGGGTGCTGGAGCCTATCCCAGCGTTTTGTGGGCAAAAGGCAGGGAAACACCCTGGACAGGTTGCCAGTCCATCACAAGGGCACATTGTGTGAAGGAGGCTGGATACAAGTGTAGGTCACTACTTTCCTTATTTAAACCAAAAATAAAGAAAACTTTCAAAAACCGATACAGAACTTCAGGCAAACTGGGAACTCCAACGTAACACAGTGAACACCTAACAACACAAGACAAAGAAACACGAGAACCAAGGAGTATTTACAGCAAACTAAACAAGGCTTAAACGAACTAAGAACAGGTGCACACAATGATTGAACTAAAGGGCTAAACAAGGAAATCAGGAGGCGACATAGGGCTCTACTAAGACAAACTAAAAGAGGGGGTTACAAGAGGAACAGGGAAACAGAAACCAGACTCATCACTAGAGGGTTACAAAATGAACTAATGATATGAAAAAGGAACAGAGAGGAACAAAAAAGGGACAGGACGTGACACTGACATATATGCACATCATTAAATATAGGCTGACTTTCTGCTGTCTGTTTTTTTATATTTAAAGTGTAGCACTAAACTAGCTAGATTATGATATATGCCGCACATGCCACAACACTGCCTGTCCTAATCATAACAGTGTCCTTCCAAGCTCTGTGGTTGGCTCAGCGAAGTACTTGATCAAGTTCTGTGCACCTTTAGATTCAAAGTAGTGTAAGGTGATACTGGCCGATAAAGTAAAGAAATTTTCCATTTCAGTTTATCAGTGCTAGCCCAACAGGTGGTACTGATTGGAAAACAAGATAAAATGTAACGTCAGCATAGGCCAGGTCAAGGGCACTGGCCTAGTGGGATTTCTTCTGATAGCCGATTTACCATTACTCATGGGAAGAGTATCTATTATCTCAGTTGCAAAAGAATTATTTTTTTTTCTTTTTTGTGCTCCAGAAGATAAAATAAAGCAAATTAGATAAAATAAAGCAAAATAAATCGTCTAATATTGTGATTAAGCAATGGATTCTCACCAGACTGACAACATCGTCAAGTTAGTACATTTAGATATACAGCAAAAATATGGGGGAAAAAGTAGACAAGGGACATATAGGATATTGGGGAAAATTACACTGAAACTCCTTTGATTTTCTCTCTTGTTTCACAGGAACCACTCTCTTTGTAATCGCATTTGCATCTGTGTGAGAAACTCTAGACCATCTATTATTTTCGTAATTACACTGCAGCTAATCCATCCTCAGGGACAGGCTTCCACAATATCCCAGAGCCCTTGTACACAACAGGAACTTTATTTAAAGCTCAACTCTGTGCCTGCTCTGACAGACAGACCAAAAGGAGGTACGTAAGCCATATGGTGAGAGTCTTGGAATTGATGTGGTGTTGCATTACTGTATCATGAACCTGTTTAATCAAGCATAAATTATCTCTCTAGTATGCTATATGAAAGGTAGTGCAATTGCACTCCGGTAACTGATATACTGTGTGTTGTTAGTTTAGTACTTTTTTTGTGCTAGACATTGAACAATTGTTTTAATTCTCAACCTCACTTTCTCCACCAACAGGAAATCTACTTGATCATGATCCTTGCCACAATGAATATTACATTTATGTTCACTGCATATGGGCCTCCTGGCCCAATAAATTATGTATTTTTTAGTTTTACTTTTTTCATTTATATTGTTTCAGTTTTAGCAAACATTGCCCTCATGACTGTAATATACCTGGAACCAAGCCTTCATAAACCAATGTATATTTTTTTGGTCAATTTGGCAATCAATGGACTGATTGGGAGTTCAGCTATCTGCCCCAAAATTTTGCAGAATCTCTTGGAGGACATTCAGAGGATTTCTTACCAGGACTGTTTCCTGCAGGTGTTTTTTATTAATATCTATGTAACCACTGCATATGCTATTCTAACAGTGATGGCTTATGACAGGTATGTTTCCATATGCAAGCCCTTGCAATATCATACCATTATGACATCCTCAAAAATGAGACAGCTTTTATTTATTGTTTACTTCATTCCAGTCTTTACCATATCTGTACAAGTGTATCTCTCCTCACAAATCCCATTGTGTAGGTATACTATTCACAGGCTTTTTTGTGACAATCTCGCGATCATGAACCTTTCATGTGTGCAAAGCAAGCTGAGCAACCTGTATGGTATTAGCGTCATTGCTGGCCTTGTAGTTTTTCCTTTGTTCCTCGTTGTGCTCTCGTATGTTAAGATATTGATTGTATGTTTGAAAACATCAAAAGAAGCTCAAAAGAAAGCTTTGAGTACTTGCACTCCCCACTTAATCACATTTCTGAACTTCTCTTTCGTTTCTCTTTTCTCAGTCACTTATAATCGCTTTCACATGTACCTGCCAGGTGAAGTTCAGACATTTATGACAATTCATTTTAGCTTTATTCCCCCATTGCTACATCCAATAATATATGGCATGCGCACTAAGGAGATCCGGAAAGGTATTGCAAAACTAAGCAGGAGAAGAGTATTTACAATTTCACTTCCTAACACCAAATTGAGCATTTCCAATCCATTCTAGTCATTGCACTGAATGAACAAATCCTATAACTTTAGGAATAAAAGCGATCCCTTTTTTCCTGTTCAAAAGTACAACCTCTATTTGACACCTGACAAGACTTTTTTCTTCAGCAATTATAAAATTTCTTCTCAGAGATTATGAGACAGATGTACAGAAAGATCTACAGTTGAAGCAATAATAAAATGTTGGGTCATAGAGTATAAAGATTATTTGATTGCATTTAACAGTATTTGTTTTGTGGAAAGGACTGAGTATGTGAATATCATTGTTAATAAACTGTTACCTAAGACATCCAGTTTTGTATTAGTTTTCACTAATAAAAAGTGAAATAAAAATAAGCTGTGTAAAATTCAATCTAAAAACAGCTACAAATCCTGTGAAGGGAGAAAAAGAAGTACACAGTACACTTGCAATCATAAATAAAGACAAACTACTACACATGTATTAAATCACTTTTAATATAGTATTTAAATGACAGTGCAAGTTGGTCTAACATCCACATGTATGATCTTTTCCTGTGGTAGAGTTTGCTCCATTTTGAGCGTAAGTGTTCTCGATGTCATATCAAAATATATACATGTTGTCACTTGGCATTCATCACCTTGTAAAATTATCATATTTAACATAGACAAAATGTTCTGTGCTAAACAGGAAGGTTTACTGCCCTCAAATCTACAACTAACAGCATATCTTGTAATCAAGTGTAGGAATATGTGCATTTTTTATTCCTCCATAGCTGCTGGGTAAGTCAAAGTACACACGATACCCTCCAGAATAATTCATTAAGGTGGACACAGAAAGTTGTGTAAAATGATCAAAACATGTACTGAACTTTATGTTATGTTACAATAAAAATAAAATTTATTATCCTTGTGGCCACACACACAGGCAGTGAGTTTGGCTTTACACATAGCAGGTTTGTGATGAGTTATGAGCTATGCTCAATGAAAAAGTTTAGATTTAAACATAAGCAGAACGTTGAGTCAACTGAAATATGTAAGGTTGTAACAGGGGTTAAAAAAATACCTTGCACTGTTTAAATTTTCTAAAATTTTGTTGTTTCATTGCCCCAACTTGTGCAAAATTACATCTATCAAAGTCTTGCATGGTTCACTGGTTGCAACTATTAATAGTAGCATTTAATACCACTTTCACCCTCTTTGCTAATGTACAGAGCAGACTGATGAGTAAGAAATTGTGCATTGCCCCTTTTTAAAATCATAGGCAATCTAAATATTAAGTTTTGAATGAATGCGCATGGTAACAACCAATGACGACCAACAGTTTTTTTCACAAATTTATATTTCCACTGCCATTTTAAATGTAGAATTTTCCATTATATTTCTGACTGAATTTTGTTATGATTGTGGCAGGGACAGGAGAGGGAGCTTGTAAATATAGCTGCAAACAACCTCTATGGGTTCCATCTCACTGCTTTATTGTTTTCTGAACACCATATAACTTCAAATGTTAGGCCATTTTCACTCCCTTTGGCAATATATGGAAGTGATTGTGGGGCTGGGGAGAAAAAAAAATGGTTAAAAAAAAGAATATTGTATTTTTAGGTCATCATGTATGCAATAAAAACGTGAGAGAATCTCAAGTCTTGGGAGTAGACAGGCAACACAAGTAAGAGGATTTGACGGACTTTAAGAAAGTCTGCACTGAGAAATAGTGGCATGTGCCAATGTGAAAAAGCCAAAATGTATCTCAGTTGCTATTGTAATTCATGGATAACTTCTTTTACTATGTGCTGTGCAAGAGGTGGATAGGACAATATATAACACAAAATTCTTATTTTAGTTCATTGAATAATTTATTACAATTTCTCATTTTTTTAACTTCTTTTAGTTACATATAGCATATTCATAATTTGTTATTTACACACACACACACACATATCCACATATTACTCATCGTTATTTTGCAGACCTCATTAAAGGATACAGCTGCCACTTATAATAGATAATGTTTTTAAAAGCATCTCTGATTTTGTTCATCCTCAGCCCATACATAAAGGGATTAAACAGAGGTGGACACATTATGAAGTATACTGAGATGACTGTTCTAAGAACAATGGGAACATGGGTCATATCAAACCTGCTTTGAATAATCACCAATAAAACACCAACAGAAAAGTTTATCAGTGATGCCAGGTGAGGAAAGCAAGTGTTCAAAGCTTTCAGTCTGGTCTCTTTTGAAGACGTCATACAAATGTTTAGAATCTTAGCATAAGAGTATAATATAGGAATAAATGTTATACCTACACCAAAAAAAGTGCCAACAAGCCCATACACATTATTCAAAGTGGTACTGGTGCAGGCTAGTTTAACCAATAGATAGTTATCACAGTAAATTTTTTCAATGACATTTCCACATAGTTTTAAGCGAAGGCTTAATGAGATTGTAACTGCTACACTACAAAAAGAGTACAGCCAAACGAGTGAGATAAAAAAACACACTTTACATGATGTTATTATTTCATAGTAGTGCAAAGGGTAGCAGATGGAGATATATCTGTCATAGGACATAACTGCTAAGTTACCAAGCTCAGTCACGCCATATGTGTACAAACAGAAAATCTGAATAAAACAAAAAGCAAAGGATATTTCATTATTATCAGACAATAAATAAAGTAACAGTGCAGGAAGCAAACTTGTAGCACCATACAGTTCATTTACTGACAAACTACAGAGAAAGAGATACATGGGCTCATGCAGTCCTCGCTCTAAACAGATAACAGCAATGAGCAACGTATTTGAAAATAACATTGTGATGTACATGACAAACAATAGGATGAAATAAAAATACCTCATGTCTCCAATATTCCCATAGGCTGTTAGTATAAGTGAAGTGACCTCAGCTGAGTTATTCATTGTATTGCCCTTTACTGACATATCATGAAAGAAGTTCAATGGGAAAACAAAAAAAGTTGTACTGCAGGCAACTTTTACAGTCAGAATCACTGAAAAGAATTATACTATGTTACAGTGTAAAACAGGTTTTAAAGATACATTATTCTAAGACTACTGGTGATTGGTATTGCTCTACAAATATTATCATAAATATTATGCAATAAATCATTAAATAAATCCATATAGTTCACCTCTAAGGATTACGTCTTGCGATTCTTGGTGTGTCTTCAGAATAGCCAGTTTCACACTTTATTAACAGAAACACAAAGTAAAACACAAGAATCAAATCCATAAACCTTTCAGCAGTTTTGGTTCTTACTGTCCAGTAGAAACATACTGTAACAGAAAAAAAAAAAAAAATCTCATCTGACTTCTCCTTATGACAAATTTACTGGATTATTAAATGCAGAATTTCAAAACTGAAATCAAGACACACTTGGCTGACCTTTTATACTTGTTGAATGAACAAAAAACAACTTGTAGAAAGGCTATGACCAATGACGAAAAGAGGGTGGCAACTTTCTGTGGCAATAGATTCAGGTAGTAAGCCAAAAGTTTAAATGGAATGGATGATTGAGGAAACAGTATCGTAGGTAATCTACAGCGACTTTTTAAGATGCTTTACCATAATATTTGTGGATATATTTTGCAATATATTGTGCAATATATTTTATGATGTAAACAGCATATAGCCGTTACAGAAAGTTATATGAATTAGCTGGAAGATGGACTCTCGCTGTTCTGCTCAAACCACAGTTTTTAACTTAGATGTCCAGTTATGGTTAGCAGTGTATCCTGTGCCTATCCTGTTATACTGCTTCCTTGAGGTGGGGTGTAAACTAACACACAGAGAAGTTAAATACCAGCTGGGTAACACCCGTTAAATAATGTAATTGAAAGGTTTCAAGTTCAAAGACTTATTTTTGAATAAGAAATTAAAAAAAAAAAAGAATCAGCAGAGCAATGTTAATAGGTTAACATAAAGGTCAACACACCACCATATCAGTCAACCCCCAGTCAGTAGTCAGTGTAGTAACTTAATTGCGTACATCACTTGCATGTGATCAACCTCTATGCAGCTCTGAGCTCATCGGCACACACTTTTTTGGTTCCCTCTGGGAGGCTGGGGTGGGTGTTGGGGGGCTTGAGGCAGATTTGAGTCATGATGTTACCCAAGCCTCTGAACTTGTCTGCTGGATCCCTCTGAAGGTAGTAAATGCTCCCATGGTATAGTGGACACAGGTGTCCTCTCCAGACTCGACATGTGCCTCCTCAGTTTCCAAGTACCTCTGGATTTTGTGTCTAGACATCTTGTAAGGCCCCTAGCTCTTCAAAGGACTCAGCTGCATAACTTGGCTGTCTGCACAGTCTATGGGGCTGCCATAGCTCCCCAGGTGGGGCCTACTTATGGTAGGTAGATTCTGGACCTTAGTGTCCATCCAGGCCTTCTGGTTGGGAAAGATCTGAATGTGTTTGTTTACAATCACTTTGTTAATACAAGTCAATGTATGCAAGCACCAAGGATGTTAATTTCCCAATGCCAGCCTTTCCTCCATGTGTGTCCTGCTTCAAGAAGACACTCCATTCTGTGTGTTTGAAACAGTCCTGGAGCTGGGGGAGTGCACCCTTGGGCCATATCTGCACTGTCATGATGGTCTGATTCTGTTTATGAGTGGTCTATAAACTGGAGTGGGGATCAGAGCGACATGGTCTGATTGACCCAAATGGGGGGAGGGGGAGGCTCTGTATGCAGCTGTGGTATTTGGATAGACATGGTTCAGTGTATTTTCGCCTCTAGGGGGAAAATCAACATACTGATGAAATTTTGGAAGCACAGTCCTGAGGTTAAACTGATGAAAGTCTCCAGCAATGATAAAAACCCTGCCTCGATATTTGTTCTGCTGCTGTGTTACAAGCTAGAACCGCCACTGCATCTGAGCATGAGATATACAAGATGAGGGGAACAGAGTCTTCTGAATATTTTAGAGTCCTTGCACCAGCTGTTGCGCATGTATATACAGAGGCCTCTGCCTTTGTTCTTACCCAAGTGCGTGGTCTGATCCCCCTGGTGTAGCGTGCAGTTCACTAGCTCGAGAGCTGCATCGGGAATCATGGGGTGTAGCCAGGTTTCGGTAAAAATCAAGGTGCAGGCATCCTACATGTTTACACTCACAACAATATTCTGTCAGAGATAATCCAATTTGTTAGTGAGGGCCCGGGCATTACTCGATACTGGGGTTTCAGTGGCTCGCTATGGAGTCTGGCCCGCACACTCGCCCGCTCATTTTGTTTTTGTTTTCTATCCCTGCACTGCCGGCATTGCTTGAAAGACAGTGTGATCAACCAAGGACGCCCCGCTGCTCTTTGTGTGTCAGCCAGCTCTGGTGGTATGCTGGTGAGCTCCGGAGATAATGTAGTTATGTCTCGAGTAGCAGACCAACTACACGATTCTCCAATATGTAAAAGTTCCTGTTGAGTGTATGATAAAATTACATGCCCGTCACTTATAAAAAAAGGTTCGCGAAGAGAAGAAAAAGAAGCAAAAGGTAGCTTTGGTTGGCGGAGCACTGAGCCGCTGTGTGTTGATGCATTGCCATCTCCTGTGCACCTGTAATTGCAAACATCATTTCCTGGCATCCCACTGCATCCTGAGTTTGTTGTGCTCTTAAAGTGGTCTTCCATCACACAAGCACTGCACCACCTAAATAAAACAAAAATGCACATACCTAACAACAATGCCTCCAACAATTTGGGATGTGTGTGTGTATGTGGAGCCAGGGACTATTTGAGGATAAACGTTCTGCAATGATTGGCAGTCCAGAGTGTATCCACAGAAAAAATAAAAATGTTACTCGATTCGTTGCAGACTACAAATGAACTAAACAAGAAACAACCCCACAAATCGATATGATAAAATTACAGTGAAATCCAAATACGGCTACGCAATTGGTCCTCCCTTGCACAGTGAATGGATCAACACTGGTAAGTTAAAGAACACAGTATAAATAAAACATTTAAGTATTGCTGCAGGCCTTACTTCTATGGGGATTCTCTGTCACTCTCACCTCATTGTTGCTCTCAGTTATGTCACATTCTACTGTGCCATGCTTTAAATTATGGTTGAGAGGACACCGTCTTTTCATCTAGAGGCAAGCGTCCAAACTGACCCACTACACTGTGATAAACAGGGAAAATTTTTTCACTTACAGCACTCATTTATTCATTTTGTAATTCTGAATTTTGTCTCCATAAACAGTTAAATTAGATGTGGCATCAGATGAAATTGTTGCCATGTATGCTAGTGCACTCTTTTACCAGTTGTTCACTCTTTTGCTTCATTTCCATAGGCCACCACTATGTACTATTTTGCAGGGCCACGGAAGCACTGGTGCAGCGTTCTTTTTCTCAGTCTTAATGTCACGCCCTGGTTCTCTCTTTCTCCCTCTTCTGGTCCTTTTGTTAGATTTGCATATGCGTTTCCTGATCCATTACACTGTAAACAATGTGACCAATGGTTACTTTAAAAAAAAAAAAAAGATTATGGGAACAAAGTGACACATGATATAACTGAATAGATTTTCATTACCTAACCGTTGATTAAAACGTACTGAATGAGTGAACTAAATAAAAAAGAAAAAAGAAAGAAAAAAGAAAGAGCAAAAAGAAAAGTACATGTTAATAAAAGCAACAGTTAAAATATGTTGGACTTAGTAAAAACATGCCAATTACAATTGGGAAGACGGAGAACTGCAACTCCTGTAATGTGCGGTAACTGGTGTCTGTCACCGACCGATTTTGGGCGCCAAAATGCATTGGGCCGAAGTGTAAGGTTATTTAACCCAAATACCTCAAAATGAGTAAAATCTATCAATTTCCTGTATCTTTGATAAAATATAATTAAATTCTACTCAATGTATCAAAGCTAATTTTATTCAAGCAAAACTGTGTAAAATGCACTTCACAAATTATTCAAATTTCTTGAATTCAGCTCAATTCAATTTCAGACTGCACATAGTCTTTTTTTTATTATGTATAGGTTACTATTAGTTATTTAGTAAATATTAATCCCAGTTTTTACGGTGTGGTTAACCTTAGTAATTGAACCATCAGTTGCACCTGTTTTCGGTTAGTCTAGTCCTGTTCTGTTGTGTGTAAATACTAATAGCTTTCCCTTGTGTGGTGTGTGGGATTGTATTGTCAATGTGTCAAGAACCCTAAAGCCTATGCCAAGAAGCCTGTAACTTCTTGTAGTTGTTTGTTAAGCCTGTTTCTTTCTAATAAACTGAGGAACCTGCACATGCATCAAGAATCTCCTTCAGTCAGTGACACTTAGTTGTCTAGCAATTTGGCAATTTGTGTACTTCAATCTCAGATTAATTCTTGTCAAAAAGCACCCTCTTTCTTGGAATAATGAGTGGCTTTGCAAAATGGTTTATTTTTTGTGTAGACATGTGAATGACCTTGCCACTGTATACCCGTAATTGCAAGGTATGTTAGTGTCGTTGAAGTTGACAATGGAGCCATCTTAGGCATTTTTACTGAGTGTATTCTCAGGCACAAAGGGATATTATTGTTTGGGGAAGAGCAACTCATTCATGGGGATTTTATTTAGGATTCACATGAAATGGACTAATAGAATTGCAAGGACACAAAGGAAGCTATTTTGTTTTCGAAGCAAATTGATATTTTCAGCAATCCTCATCACATTTTACAAGTTCACTCTGGAAACCAGAAGAACAGATTTTCCTATTTGGTTTTGTGAACAGCTTTTTCTATTTGTTTGAGTAAATATGTTACGGCAATTATAGTATAATTCCCCTTTAAACAACAACAACAACAAAAAATTAAAGGCACGTCCCAGAATCTTGAGAATTCATAAAGCATGTCCAACAGATTCCCCGCTTAGTCTACATTCAAGACAAAATGGAAACCAAATGATCTACTCCAAAAAGCTTAGAGCAAAGACTTTTCTTCTCAGAATGTTTACAATGCTTCTTTTGATCTCATCAGTTCTCATTCCATATATAAGTGGATGCAGAAGTGGTGGTACCAAAATAAAATAAATTGAAAGTAATATACTCATTTCATTTGAGAGATAGTCATTGAAGCTAGTGTATATAACAGAGGAAAGAGTGGCTAAAGAGAAGTTTATAAAAGTGATCAAATGAGGTGCACATGTTTTGAGTGCTTTCATTTGAGCACTCTCTGATGCTTTGATGCTCACAGTTAATATTTTGATGTATGACAGTATCACTAAAAACAGAGGGAGAAAACCAAAAATAAAAAGTAACGCTAAGGCATACATGCTGTCTAGAGCAGTTTTTACACAGGCTAGATTGACAACTGCCAAACTGACACAGAAAAGCTTATTAATTGTGTACTTACATATCGGTAACCTTGAGGTGAGATACACCTGAACAATTAAAGAACAGACAGGGAAAATGTACACTGCACCAAGAAGAAGTCTGACTTTAGTTGGAGTCAGGATACTGTGATACTGCAACGGATTACAAATGCTGACATATCTGTCATATGCCATTGCAGTTAATATTGCATACACACAAGTTCCATATACATTTATAAAAAACGATTGCAGTAAGCAACCTGTAAAAGAGATTGTGCTCAGGTCCTCAAGGAGATATTGCAGAATGGTGGGACAGACAGAAGTACTTCCCATCAGTCCATTAATTGCCAGGTTGAACAAAAATATGTACATTGGCTTATGAAGTCTTGAATCAAGAGAGATAACTAGCATTAAAGTTAAATTTGAAAATACTGTGGTGAGATAAAGCACAAGTGTAACAAAGAAAAATCCATAGCTGAGTGGTCCTGGAGATCCATATGCACTGAGAATTAAGGTGATATTTGAATCGGACAGATTCATTTGACCCGTGACAAAGACAAACTCTATACTCAATCACCCACCCCTAAGAAGTAAACCTTTAACTTCGATGCCAGTTTTAGGCAACCGGATAGAAACACTGATGAATGCAATGAAACGCCATTAAGCTAAGGTTACAACAAGTAATTGCATTATAAATGAACGAGGGCCTGCATCTTGACTGGTTCCTAGTTGATCTCACACTCTCTGTCTAGTAGCAAACTTTTATGCTGTTTTTTTGACTGACCTGTATTTTACAGGGAATTCAGAGGATGGGTAGGGCTCCCCCAGAGGTATTAATTAAAGAGGGTTAAGTTCACACTATATGACAAATAATTTAAGACTGGAAGGGGTCATTTACAGTGTCCTCATAAAGTTCATGCACTCACATTAATACAGGATAACTACATTTTTGATGACTTCTTGATGCTTGCAGCTGGCAAGAGAGCAGTTGAAGCTTTTTAATATACTAAGCAAAATACATCTCTGCTTGTCTCCCCTCTTCCTAGAGAACACCACTGTTGTATAGGGTAGACTGTTTACTTGTCCATAACATACACTATGATGACGCCCTTGTCCTGAAAATCCTAAAGAAAGCAGGGATTTCTATTTTTGTTACTGCAAAATTTAAATGTCTAAGACAAAAAGCAGAGGCACTGTGAAGAGTTTTATATTTTGAGCCAGCTGAACAAGAAATGCTTACATTTCATATTTAAACCATGGATTTTGGTAACTTAAGCAGCCAGTAACATCACCTTACAAATTACAACCCATAAAATGTGTTTTTAACACAATAGTCCCTGTTTTTGTTTTTTTTTTTGTTCTTTTCTAAATGTGCCCACAAAGGTAAACTGTACAAGATAGCAGAGATGTACAAGATAGCAGTGATTTCAAGCAAGGAAAATTACTTTACGAAACACCATGCTGTAAATATCAAAGACACTGACAGCTACTGTAAATAGAAGTGACAATTTTGGAGTAAATATAGTAAAAATAAAGTCTCTTTTGATACTAAAAATGAGTTTAAAAGTGATAAAGTAAATTACTTCTGAGCATACTGAAGACCACTCTATACCAATAGTCACATTGTGCAAGGAATTCCTAAGGCCTCCTGGTTAGAGGAGACCTTATGTACATGCATTACAATAAAATGAATACAGTCGACCCTCCGTATTCGCGGGTCCCACATCTGTGGCTTTAACCAACCGCGGATCGAAAATATTCGGGGGGAAAAAATATAGAAAGTTCCAAAAAGAAATATATTTATTTATTATTATTTATGTATTACATGATTTTGTTGAGTATGCCATTCTGTTTGGTCAATTATGGTATTCTACAGTCTGTTATTTCTGAATATATGTCACGCTGGTGGTGTGGTGCAGGACCCAAGTGCAAGATACGATGGTTGAAGGTGACAAACGGAAGACTTTACTGACAAAATGAAGATTAAAATACACGTGCAAACTAATAACAAAAGCCGATAACAAAAAGGTGCAGCATGACAGTGCGCGAAATACACAAACAACGATCGACCAAGTACAAGGCAAACACTAGGACTTAAATAGAAGGAGAACTGAACAGGGCAACACAGGATTGGTTGAAACTAAACAAGGTTAATAATGAGACAAACAGGTACAGGTGAGGGGCGGAGACAGACACAGAACGGGAGCACAAAGACATATCCAACTAAAAATCCAAAATGGCTGTGCAGGTTGTGACAATATAGCAGACCGCTGCAATGAATAACAGACCATTGCAATGGACACAGTTCTGAATCGAATGGGCTTTTTATTTATTTATTTATTTTTTTGGCAGAAGTCATTTTCAAGCCAATATTTTGTGTATACTGATGTAGCCGTGAGTAGCCGTGAAATAAGCGGAATAATGTACAGCAAGCCGGTCATTATTGTGGAATAAATCTTGTGGAATAAATCCCTGACACAAAGCGGAGGGATCTTGAATCACCCTGAAAGGGTTTATTTCGCAAGAGAAATCCATTTGCATTTCTTTTTCAGGTCGTTAAACGAAAGCAATCCATAAGATTTGAAAGAAAAAATAAATGTTGTTGCTGATGTGTACTGTGTAATGAGGCCTACGATGGGTGCATCTGTACTGAACATGTTCAGTACATGTTCAGTACATGTGGATACCGAGGGCTGATTGTATCACACAAACAGAAATGATATGAAGTGTTACCTAATCCGCAAAACTGCAACCAGATACCAGCTCCATACCAATAAAGTTTGTGTGCCAAAAAGCTTACCACAAGAAAGCCTCTGCTATCAACAGAGCACAAATATACAAATATGCTAAATGTCACTGAAACTTTGAGTGGAATCAGATTCTTTGTTCAGACACAAAGATCAGAGGCAGGTTTGGTGTAAAAGAATGATTGTGGTGCAGAAAAGATCCTTATCTTCACTGTGAAGCATAGTGGTTGATTTGTGTTTTTGTGCTGTTTTAATTGAAAGGCCATGGGATCCTTGTTTGGATACATGGCATCATGAACTCAATCAAGTACCAGTTTTAAACTCTTCTTTTATTGTGCACATGGAGAAAATAGGGTTGCACTTTGTAATAAATGCAGGCATCCCAGTAATTCTGATGCACCCCCCACCGCCCCCACCCCCCATTAATAGTTGCTTTTTGTGACTTTTTTCTTTTGCTCATAATCATCTAGAGCACCATAATTCTTGAGGGCATTGTATATTCAGTAACTAGAAAGAAGCCAGGGCAGTTGACTGTGGAAAAGAAAACTCAAAATAGCTTTTGGTAGAAGAATGAATAGAGAAACAGAAATCTCTCCAAATGGAGAATTTTATTTTCATATCTTTTGACTGATAAGCATCCCATTCTGTTCTACAGTAATAAAACTGAAAAGTAAAGCTCTAAAATATTGCACAATATTCATGAGGCTGTAAAAAGACTTCATGTAGCGTGATATGAAACCTTAATGTGACTAATTCCTTCTTTTTTCCTGCTGTGAATGCTGATTAAAACATTTCATGATCCGTTTTACATCTCAGATAAAGGAGGAAGATAAGGTTATACTTAAATGATCATTTACCAATGTGGAGATCTGGAACTCAATGATCTGTTGCCCACTTTTTACATTACTATAACTAAAGCTTGTGTAGTTAACATGCTTTTCAAACAGTTTTGCTGTATTTTGTGATACACATTTGTACACTGTTTTCCTTATCCGCTTTGTTGCAAATTATTTTGCAGAACAACGGATGTGCGTTATACCTTCACTGAGGAGAAAGAGAAAATCTAATTATCTGTGCTTTGTTTCAGCGCTGCCCACACTATTTAGTGGTACATTTTTCCTCAGGATCCTTGAAATACACTTTCTGATCTCCTGAGTTCTTATTCCATATATGAGTGGATGCAGAAGCGGTGGGATCAAAATAAAATGCACTGACATAAATATGCTCACCTCATCCGAGAGATGGTCATAGAAACTATTATATATTACAGATGATAAAGAGGCAGATGAGAAATTAATGAAAGTGATCAAATGAGGTGCACATGTTTTTAGCGCTTTCGTTTGAGCAGTCTTTGATGCTTTGATGCTGACGGTTAATATTTTGATATATGACAGTATCACTAAGAAAAGGGGAAGAAAACCAAAAACAAAAAGCAGAAATAAGAAGTACAAACTGTCAAGGAGAGGCTTCACACACGCTAGATTGACAACTGCCAAACTGATACAGAAAAGCTTATTGACAGTGTGCTTGCATAAAGGCAGTCTTGCCGTAAGATAAACCTGCACAGCTAAAGAACATATAGGGAAAAAGTATGCTACACCAAGAAGAAGCCTGACCTTAACTGGAGTCATGATATTGTGATACTGTAATGGCTTACAAATGCAAACATATCTGTCGTATGCCATTACAGTTAATATTGCATATGCACAAGTTCCATACACGTTTATGAAAAATGTTTGCAGTAAGCAACTTGTAAGGGAAATGCTCTTCACATCCTGAAGAAGATATTGCAGAATTGTGGGAAATACGGTGGAGCTCCCGATCAATCCATTGATCGCCAAGTTGAAAAGAAATATATACATTGGCTTATGGAGAGCTGAATCAAAAATGATGACCAACATTAAAGTCAAGTTTGAAAATATTGTGGTGAGGTAAAGCACAAACACAATAAAGAAAATGCCATAACTGAGAGGTCCTGGAGGTCCATATGCGGTGAGCAAAATCGTGATATTTGATGTAGACAGATTCATTTGACCACTAATGAAGACTTAATACTTAACAGCTCAAAACTGTAAAGTAAACCCGCAACATTGCAAAAGTAAAATAAATCTCTCTCTCTCTAAAAAAAAAGCTTTTAGTTGCAGTTACTAAATACATGACTGCTTTATCATTTTGTGTGGACCTGACTGTGGCTCCTTAATACTCACTTCTTATGTTGTCACAAACTTTTATAGCGATTCTTTGGCTGACTCATGGGTCTTACAGGGAATTCAGAGGATGCCTGAGTATCCTCTCAGGCATAAACTAATGGGGGGGTCATTTTTCCTCATAAGCTAAGTGGTTTAAGTTGTGAAATCAAATACACAGATGCTGTTTAAAAGGCCTGATTTAATATGGTACAGTAAGGCATTGTGCTTTCAGTGGTTTGTCTTTTTTTTCCCTGACCACTCATTATTTAAGATACACAGTGTGGACTCTTTGCCCATTCATAATGATCATTACATACTTGCAGTTGTAAGATTTATGATCTAAAACAGTGGTTCTCAATGCTGCTCCTGGGGGATCCCTGCTCTGCACGTTTTCCATCTTTCCCTGCTCTACCTACCTGGTTGAACTCATCAGTGTACACTTTTGATTGGCTGAGCACACCTGATTTAATCAAGAGCATGTTGATTAAATGGAGTGCATGGAATTCCACACACTGTAAAAACTGAATCCTGCAAGTGAACAGATTTCATTAAAAATCCTAACCAACTCATAATAACTATGCTTTCTTAATTAAATAATAAAAACATGACTTTGTGTTTTACAAAAAAAAAAAAAAAAATCTGCAAAAAGGAAATGCAGAGAGAAAATTTACTGAAAAAATTTGATTCATTTTGCACAATGTTTCACTTTTAAATGGGAACTGACTTGTTCATGTTAACTAGACATCACGATTGGTGATGTTTCTTATTCGGTGGGGTATGGACTTTTGTAAGAAGGTTTTGTCAAGGTAAGTTCTAAAAACAAAATTTTCCACCACTTGTTCTGTGAATGTGACAGATTTAGGTAATTTGTCTTCAGACAATCCACAGTGTTTCACAAGCATTTAAATGCTAGAATCTTGCAAATCAGACAAGCACATTTGAGCAAAAAGTTCAATTATCCACAAATTACAAGAATGTGTGGGTATAACAAATGTTGCACAGTTCAGTAAAGAGAAATAACACTATCACAAAATAACAATCATTTACTCTACTTACACGATCAGTGTAAATTACTCTGTGAATCGTTAGTTTTATTGTTAATCAAGGTGGGTTAACGGGAACAGGTGGAAATTAACGATGGATTTAAAGGGGAGTTTTGGGCTTCCCCTGTTTCCAGTTCACCAGCTGCCACTGGCCATTTGCTCAATCAATGTTTCTCAGTTAAAATTGCTTTGTTACAGTGGAAGTTATATCCTGATTTTGTTTTATTCTATTCATATTCTATTGGCAAGTAAATCTGTTTAAACTATTTTTCTTTCTTTTTTATGTTGCAGATCTGCATTAGACTCCTCATCAACAACCTGTAGGCCTGTAAGCACATTACTATTATTTTTCAACAGTTTCAAGGTGTAGTGGGTCATGCTATGGCTTTGTAAGACCTGCCAGTGCAGGACACCTTCAAAGGGAGCTCTCTTGAAACACTATAGATTATTTCATGACTCATTTGTACATGGGCATTCTACACCATGTCTTCATTCTAATTGCTCTTTCAAAATGCTCAGTGCCCTTCGTAGGCATTTCAGTAGGTACCATCTCTCTGAGCAAACTCGGAATCAATCAAGGAGTAGCACTTTTCAGTGTAGAATTTGTAACACACGCAATTCCTCTGAAAAGGCAAATTTTCTGCATTTGACTCATCATCTCAGAAGTCTTGAAGCAGTGGAATGTGTATTTCATGGTGGTGAGTTTAAGACTAATAGATATGGAACATTTGTGATGCACAAAAGGAGAAATCACAATCCATATTACAAAGATTTTAAGGCAGATGTTATTGTAAGAAGGGAGTCTGAAACATGTCTGTTTGCCTCTGAGCCACAGTACTAATATTTGTGAAAGTATAGGCGGTAATGATGAGCTGCCAGATGCATCACAGACAGTTAACAAAACTGCTTTGCTGCTGTTGAAATTGGAGTGCTTATATAATGTATCTACTAGATGCATCGATGACCTGATAGGAGAGCTCTGGCTAATTTCCAGTGTTCGAAACATTGTCAAATCAAATTTAAGAATAATTGTACTCTTAGTGAAGGGTGTTTCTGGATTTGTTGATTAACTCCAACCCCAAGTCCAAGTCCAACCCTATTGGACTGGCACTAGAGGTAGGTGGTCCCCTTGACTCTGCATTCAAGAGAAGGCAGTATTTTAGGGACCATTTGGATGTTGTTGAACCTGTGGAATATATCTTGGATGCATCTGAAAGCAGATGTTATCAGCATGTTCCTGTTCTCAAAACATTGCAGCTAGTGTTGAACAGCCAAAAAAATTTGTTCAAAAAAAACATGAAGTGCCCAGTCCCGTTTTGAGCCATTTTATGATGGCAGTAACTTTAGGTAAAATCATTTCCTTTCGTGGGATGAACTTAAAGTCTCTTTAATTGTTTATGTGGATGAGTTTGAGGTATGCAATCCCCTTGCAACTTCCAAGAAGAAGCACAAAATAACTGCAGTATATTGGGTTTTGGCAATCTTACCACCTGAATTGAGATCTGCTCTTGCATCTATCCATCTGGCTATTATTTGTAAAGCTGAGGACAGTTTTCTGTGCAGCCCCTGCATCCCCTGATGACATTCAGTAAATGGCCTGGTATTTAAAAGAATCCATGATGCCAGTCACACGGTCAAGAATGCTGGTTCTCACAGCAGCAAAACATCCCCAAAATAGGACAGACCCACCACCCACCATCATTCTTTTTTTTTTCTAATAGCCTTAATGACTACTAAGTAATTTATAAGGGAAGGGGTTGAATAGTTTTGTACATGGTGTCAGTACCTGCACTTGGACTGTCACTCTGTGGCCTCCTGCTGGTCATTCTGTGTTTGTTTTACCATGTGCTTTTGTTTGTTTTGGTTTTCCCTGTCACTCCAACCCCGCCCCTCACTTGTGTTTCTACTTCCTGTCATTGTCCGTTTCCCGCCTTCTGAGTTCACCTGTTTCTCATTTTTGTTTGGATTACTCTGTCTATTTATACCTTCCTCTGCTTGTCTCTGGTTTGTCAGATTGTCCCAGTATCTTGACTGAGTCTGTCTAGACTGTAAGCCTGTTTTTGATTTCCTGCCTGTTTGCCTGTTAGAATCCAACCTGTTCTGAAATTGTCATTTTGCCTGCCTTTAGGTTAGTCTGCCTGAGTTTTGTTCTACAGCCATTTTGAGTGCTGTTTTTGTGTTCCTGTTTTTTCCCTGGAGAGTCTGGAGACTTTTGTGTTGAGAGATCTTTTCTTTATTAAAACATCGAACTGAAACTGCTTTTGGGTCCGATTCTCCGTTCCGAACCTGACACATGGACCTTTTTGGTGTAAACTCATAAACTAAACTTAGTGTTGTCAAAATTATGCAAATGTGACTCTGTGATTGCTTACAGGGGCCTTAATATATATTCATTCATTAAATTTTCCAGAAGAATGTCTTGAGGGTTAAGGGATGTAAATAATTTTGACTTCAGCAGTATAAAAACACAAATTACAGATTTGGAATCTATGGGAAATATTGAATCAGCATGCCAAATTTCAGAATTCTGGTCATATTTAAGGCGAAGTTACTAAGCTCCAAAGATCAGAAAAATGTCCGTGACTGAAAAGAAATGCTTACTTTAAAGGTAGTTTTGACACTTACTAAATAATCTACACAGGAAAGTTTTGGAAATAGGAAGCTAAAATATTGGGATATGTTATGTCAGGGCATATTCTTCAAGACAAGATATTATCAGCAAATTCTGAGAAGGTGTGGTGGATGCCTATAGTTCAAATAACATGGAATAACCCACAGGACACATGCAAGTCAATCTACGGTGTGCTGTGAATCCTGTTTGAAATATTTTGTTGAGAAAATTTTAATTTTTCTTTAAACATTGAATCGTGACTCTGTTTCTTAATATGAAATGTGATTATGTGTGATAGAAGCCAGGCAGATCCCCCTCCCTCAGGCCCCTGTGGAGTTGGGTTTGTGTTAGACCTCTGTTATTGCAGGAAATGACATGCAATTTACAAATGACCTATTAACATTTGGCCATGAAATTGTGCCAAAATTGAACATTTATTATGACTTCCATGACTGACAAGTATGGCATTCAGCTCAAGACCGCATAAGAAATTACATAAATGTTTGATACATACTGTTTAGGGCTCTCATGAGTGTTTTGCATTATTCATGAAGCTGTTATGAAGTGTCAGTGTAGAATCAGACAAAGTCTTATACTGACCACTTTAAAATAGTGTTTAACCCTTTTTTGTGGCCTGCAGTGAACAATTTGCCCATCTGTCTGTTTGAAATTGAATTGATCACTTAAAGTTCAGAAGAACATGTGGAAGACACATCTTATCTCCAGACTCATCATGTGTCCCTCAGGTCTATTAAACCAGTAAAGCTGAAGCTTGAGATGTTGGCAGTTTTAAACAGCTTTGCAATGTGTTGTGCTGTTTTTGTGGTGTTTACTATTCAATAAAACCTTCAGTGATACATCTACAAATAAACCTTATCATTAAGGGGATAAGGCCATTATCTTGAAATGTAAACAACAACTTTCTATCTAAGCCCCATCAAAGCAATTTACACGGCATTATAAAAAAACAACAAAAAAAAGAAAATGCTCCAAATCTTGCTTTTGATCAAGCTAAAAATCAGATTGTCAGTGGGTTGTTTGGGTGCTGCCCCCACCATCCAGAGCTAAAACAACTTTGAAATACTTTTTCTGATCTCCTGAGTCCTTATTCCGTAAATGACTGGATGTAGAAGAGAAGGAATCAGGATGATTTGCACTGACATAAATACACTTCCCACATTTGACAAATGGTCATAGAAACTATTATATACAACAGATGTTAAAGCAGCAGATGAGAAATTAATGAAAGTGATCAAATGAGGCGCACATGTTTTCAGCGCCTTCATTTGAGCCGTCTTTGATGCTTTGATGCTGACACTTAATATTTTGATATATGACAGTATCACTAAGACTAGAGGAAGAAAACAAAAAACAACAAACAACCCTACAAAGTACAAACTGTCAAGAAGTGGCTTCACACATGCTAGATTGACAACTGCCAAACTGATACAGAAAAGCTTATTGATAGTGTGCTTGCATAAAGGCAGTCTTGCAGCAAGATAAACCTGTACAGCTAAAGAGCATACAGGGAAAAAGTATGTTACACCCAGAAGAAGTTTAACTTTAGTTGGAGTCATGATAGTATGATACTGTAGTGGCTTACAAATGCAAACATATCTGTCGTATGCCATTACAGCTAGTATTCCATATGCACAAGTTGTGTAAATGTTTATAAAAAATGTTTGCAGCAAGCAATTTGTAAGTGAAATGCTCTTCACATCCTCAAGCAGATAGTGCAAAATTACTGGACATATAGTGGAGCTCCCAATCAGTCCAATAATTGCCAAGTGGAACAGAAATATGTACATTGGCTTATGGAGAGTTGAATCAAGATAAATGACCAGCATTAAAGTCAAGTTGGAAAATACTGTTGCAAGATAAAGCATAAGTATGAGAAAGAAAACTCCATAACTGAGTGGTCCTGGAGGTCCATATGCTATGAGAAATAAGGTAGTATTTGATGCAGACAGATTCATTTGACCCGTAATGAAGACTACTTTACAATAAAAAAACTCAAAACTTTAAAGAAAACCTATAACATTGATGCAAATATACAGCAAACTGATGTAAAATATACTGCAATCACTTTATGCTGAGATTCCTGAAAGACATAATCACATCAGAAATGACTGAGGGCCTGAGAGTGTGCTGGTTCCTTAATACTCGCCTCCTATGTGGTAGCAAACTTTTATAGAGATATTTTGATTGACACGTGTTTTACAGGGAATTCGAAAGATTCTTGGATTTGCCCCACGGCATGAATTAATGACGTTTTATTTCTCATTCTATGATAATTAATTTAAAATTTGATGGAGTGGCTAATATTGTCTCTACAGAAGTTGTTTGAAAGCTCTGAATTACTGTGGAGCAGTGAAGTCACATGCTTTTACAGGTTTATCTCCAGTTTTTCAGCTTTTCTGGTAGTTTTTTCAGGGCCTTTTTCACGACCTGTGGATACAGAGTACAGTCTATGTGAATATTCATGATGACGATGCATACTTACAGGTATTGCCTTTGTGATGTACACTGCAGGCAACAATTTTTTTTCTATTTTTCCTTTAATTATCAAAACTAATTATAAATCGTTGAAAGAAAGCATAAGAAAAAAAAAAAAAAAGACTTAAATTTGATTTTCATACTCTTGGGATTTACCAGTCTTGAGGGCTAACAGGCTTTTGAGACAACACTGATTATGTGGAGTGCCACAGAGCCACATGAGCAGTGGTCATCACAACCTTCCCATGGTCTCAGAGATAGATCAAGTTTCAGTGACAGCAACTTTACATTGATTTTGAGTACTTATGAATATGAGAACTGCAGATGCCAGTATCTCCATGACTGGAAGACACTAATGGAACTACCATTTATGTGTCGTTGTGTGTTGTCTTCATGTTCATAGCGATTGTTTCTGAAATGTTACTGAATGCAGTTGATTATTTTCCATCAATAATTGACCTCCTCCAGAAAATGAGCTATACTATTACTAAACCAGTTATGATATAGGTTGTAAACAAAAATAATAATATGAGTTTTAATTCAGGGGCGGCACGGTGGTGCAGTGGGTAGCGCTGTCGCCTCACAGCGAGGTTTCGGGTTCGGTTCCCGGCCAGGTGGCCAGGGTCCTTTCTGTGTGGAGTTTGCATGTTCTCCCTGTGTCTGCGTGGGTTTCCTCCGGGAACTCCGGTTTCCTCCCACAGTCCAAAGACATGCAGGTATGAATGTGATTGTGTCTGCCCTGCGATGGACTGGCGACCTGTCCAGGGTGTTTCCCCGCCTTTCGCCCTATGAGCGCTGGGATAGGCTCCCTAATCAGGATAAGCAGCTTAGATAGTGAGTGAGTGAGTTTTAATTCAAAAAGTATACTTGTTAGACAATCCTGCATCTGGTACCAAGATAGGCTACCATGTTAATCTATGGCATATGCTTGCTTTTCCAACAAAATTAACTAAATGCAATTACTGGAAATTTGATATTCAACGGTTCACCTTGAAAAATTGATGTACCATGAAGGTGATGAAGCTAGAACAGTGGACTGAGTATAACAAAATTCATTGTTGCACTTGTTAGGAAAATTCACGTAGAGTGTATAACTCAGATCTACACCGATATAAAATTATTATTTCCTTAAGCTTCTACATTTTACAATAAAAACACAATAAACCAAGTTAACCTGGGAAATCTGTGCTTTAGACCTTATTTCATGTCACTGAGTGGGAGCTCTTGCAGTTGCAAAGTTCTCTGCAAGTGCCAACTTTAATGATTTTGGTGCAAACAGTGTGGTCTGAAACAGAGCGTGTGAACTAAGATGTGGTTTGCATGCAGATATGCAACCACAGACACAGGACACATGTGAGTCAATCTATGGTGTGCTCTAAATCTTGTTTGAAATATTTTGTTGAGGAAAAGTTTCATTTTGTTTTCTACAAACATTGGATTGTGAGACTGTTTACTTGGCTTAATTGTGATTGTTTGTGATGGAAGCCAGGCAGATCCTCCTCACTTTTGAAGGCCCCTGTGGTGTTGTTTTTGTAACAGACCTCTGTTATTCCAAGAAATGACATGCAATTTACAAATGACCTGTTAAAATTTAGCCATGAAATCTTGCCAAGATTGCACATTTATTATGGCTTCCATGACTGACAAGTATGGAATTTAGCTCCAGACAACATTTGAAATGACATAAATATTTGATACATACTTTTTAGGGCTCTCGCGAATGCTTTGCATTATCCATGAAGCTGTTATGAATTGTTAATGTAGAATCACACAAAGCCTTATACTGACCACTTTAAAATAGCGTTTAATCCTTTTTTGTGGCCTGCAGTTAAAAATTTGCCCATTTGTCCGTTTGAAATAGAGTTGCCGGCTTAAAGTTCAGAAGAACGTGTGCAAGATACATCTTATCTGCAGATTTATCATAATTTGTTCAACTGTATTAAACAAGTAATGCCGAAACTTGAGTTGACATGAGTTTTAAACAGTTTTGGCATTTGTCGTGCTGTTTTTGTGGTGTTTCCTATTCGGTAAAACCTTCAAGATCTTCATTAAGAGGATAAGGCCATTAAAAAAAAAACAAAAAACAAAAAAAAAAAAAGAAAATGCTCCAAATCTTGCTTTTGATCAAGCTAAAAATCAGATTATCAGTGGGTTGTTTGGGTGCTCTCCCCACCATCCAGAGCTAAAACATTTTACCTCAGTAACTTTGAAATACTTTTTCTGATCTCCTGAGTCCTTATTCCGTAAATGACTGGATGTAGAAGAGAAGGAATCAGGATGAATTGCACTGATATGAATATACTTCCCACATTTGAGAGATGGTCATAGAAACTATTATATATAACAGATGTTAAAGCAGCAGATGAGAAATTAATGAAAGTGATCAAATGAGGCGCACATGTTTTCAGCGCCTTCATTTGAGCCGTCTTTGATGCTTTGATGCTGACAGTTAATATTTTGATATATGACAGTATCACTAAGACTAGAGGAAGAAAACAAAAAACAACAAACAACCCTACAAAGTACAAACTGTCAAGAAGTGGCTTCACACATGCTAGATTGACAACTGCCAAACTGATACAGAAAAGCTTATTGATAGTGTGCTTGCATAAAGGCAGTCTTGCCGTAAGATAAACCTGCACAGCTAAAGAACATATAGGGAAAAAATATGTTACACCAAGAAGAAGTTTAACTTTAGTTGGAGTCATGATACTGTGATACTGTAGTGGCTTACAAATGCAAACATATCTGTCAAATGCCATTACAGCTAGTATTCCATATGCACAAGTTCCATATACATTTATAAAAAAAGTTTGTAGTAAGCAATTTGTAAGTGAAATGCTCTTCACATCCTCAAGTAGATATTGCAAAATTACTGGACATATAGTGGAGCTCCCAATCAGTCCAATAATTGCCAAGTGGAACAGAAATATGTACATTGGCTTATGGAGAGTTGAATCAAGATAAATGACCAGCATTAACGTCAAGTTGGAAAATACTGTTGCAAGATAAAGGATAAGTATGAGAAAGAAAACTCCATAAGTGAGTGGTCCTGGAGGTCCATATGCAATGAGAAATAAGGTAGTATTTGATGCAGACAGATTCATTTGATCAGTTATGAAGACTATTTTTTACGATAAAAAAAAACTCAAAACTTTAAAGAAAACCTATAACATTAATACAGAAGTAAGGTGAATTGATGAAAAAATATACTGCAGTCACTTTATGTTGAGATTCCTGAAAGACATAATCACATCAGAAATTATTGAGGACTTGAGCACCTGACAGTGCATTAGTTCCGTAATACTCGCCTCCTATGTGGTAGCAAACCTTTATAGAGATATTTTGATTGACACGTGTTGTACAGGGAATTCAAAAGATGCGAGTATTTGCCCCTGGGCATGAATTAATGAAGGTTTTTTTTTTATCATAGATCATTGATAATTCATTCAAGGTTTGGTCACGTGGTTTATATTGTCTCTACAGAAGTTGTTTAAAAGCTCTGTGAAGCAGTGAAGTCATGTGCTTTTACAGGTTCATCTCCAACTTTTCAGCTTTTCTGCAAGTTCTTTCGCGGCCTTTTTCACAGCCTATAGATGCAGGGTGAAGTCTATCTGAATATTAATGATGACAGTTGCATACTTGCTGTTATTAGTTTTGTGATCTAAAATGCAGGCGATAAAAATTTGTTTTTGTTTTATTTTGTTTTTTGTTCTTGAGGGCTCACAGCGAGGGCATAAGTTTCCATATGAATGGCAAGGACATGTCCCTACTACTATTTTGGGAGGACAGAACTGTCCCTACCAATATTTGAGCAAACTCGTTCGCAGTGTCTTTAGAGTGAAGTCATATTAGACAATTACGATGTGACCTCCTAGAGGCTATGTCTCCAAGACGGCCAATATTGGCATGCTAGCATTTGATTGGCTGAAAAGGAGGCGGCTATCTGAAGGCTCATGTCAAATGCAAATATCGTACTTTATTCCAGACACGGAGGAGGTGAGAGCTGATCAGTATGCTGACAATGGTATGCTGTCAGGGGCGTCAGTCCATACCTCAATTGTGGGCAAAAATGTAGTCTTTCAGATCACTTACTCCCCTTCCTCTGTTGCCTGCACTGCACAGCACACATAACGTAATTTTGTCCATGCCAACACGTTTTGTACTTTGTTGATATCATGCCACCAAGAAAGAGAAGGGGCATTAGGAGCTTTTTTACCACCCAAGACGTAAGTAATAGTTAGTAAACTAGCTAGCCAGTAGCCACGTTAATTTAAAATGAGAACCTGCTAGCTACCTAATGTCACCAGCCTTTCCACTGTGGAAAATAATGTCAACTGATGTTAGTTAAGCATGTTAGCTAGCGTCAACTAGCAAGCTAACCCTGCCTTCCATCATCTGTAAGCTAGCAATCAGGTTGCTAACAGGGGTAAACATAAAATAGTTGGATATATGAAATTATGAGATGTATTTCAGTCTAGAGATCCCATGAAAATGTCACCGTAAATGAATTTGTATGCAGGAAACGCAGCAGCAGGCGAGAGACGTAGAGCAGGCTGATGAGGAAACAAGTGGATCCTAAGGGTTTCAGGTGAGGTCCTAATTATGAATTATAGTTTGGAATTATAGGAAGGCATCAACATTACAGTTAGTCTTAGGATGTTCAGCAAATATAACCTTTGAAAATCAACATGTTTGGTCATGAGCTTATTTTGTGAAAAAAAAAAAGAACTTACATCAGAACAAGCTGGTTTCATGAGATCCTATTTACTCAATATTTAAAACTGCCCTCAAAAATAAATCGGACCCCAAGTTTAACCATATGTTCGTATGTGTCTTATTCATCCATGCATCAGTTGGTTCCAAGTCTGCCATGGGGCCAGTGGTCTCCTAGATTGCTTCCAGAAGGGCAAGACTGTTCTTGAGCCAGTGTCATTGACAGACACCCTGGATATTGAACCAATTCAAATATCTCACCAAAGAAACCCCCCCGCCCCCCCCACCAGATTCACTGGTAGAGCTACTCAGCATAAGCCAAAAAAACCAGAGGAATACTATAGGACAGAATTGTTCAAGGTTCTGGACAGTTTGGATGTTCAGTTAAACCATTCAGTTGTCAGCATTAAACAGTCCTCTTCTTTTTTTTTTTTTTTTTTTGCACTCGTCACACACTCTCCCTATTCATTGGTTTTTCACTGGGGGAGGGGGTTTGGCTGTTCTGTCCCTAGGAATGTTGAGACCAATCCTATGCCCTACACTCACAGACTTTTGAAAGAACAGTGATTACATGGAGTGCCACAGAGCCACATGAGCAGTGGTCATCACAACCTTACTCTAGTCCTAGTCTCAGAGACAGATCAAAGTTCAGTGACAGCCATTTTATAAATATGAGAACTGCAGATGCCAGCATCTCCATGACTGGAAGGCACTAATGGAACTACCATTTATGAGTCGTTGTGTGTTGTCTTCATGTTCATAGCGATTGTTTCTGAAATGTTACTGAATGCGGTTGATTATTTTCCATCAATAATTGACCTCCTCCTGAAAATGAGCTATACTATTACTAAATCAGTTATGATATAGGTTATAAACAAAAATAATAATGAGTTTCAATTCAAAAAGTATACTTGTTAGACAATCCTGCATCTGGTACCAAGTTGGCTACCATGTTAATCTATGGTAAATGCTTTGTTTTCCAACAAAATTAACTAAATGCAATTACTGGAAATTTGATATTCAACGGTTCACCTTGAAAAATTGATGTACCATGAAGGTGGCAGGAAATGAAGCTAGAACAGTGGACTGAGTATAACAAAATTCATTGTTGCACTTGTTAGGAAAATTCACGTAGAGTGTATAACTCAGATCTACACCGATATAAAATTATTATTTCCTTAAGCTTCTACATTTTACAATAAAAAACACAATAAACCAAGTTAACCTGGGAAATCTGTGCTTTAGACCTTATTTCATGTCACTGAGCGGGAGCTCTTGCAGTTGCAAGGGCCAACTTTAATGATTTTGGTGCAAACAGTGTGGTCTGAAACAGAGTGTGTGAACTAAGATGTGGTTTGCATGCAGATATGCAACCACAGACACAGGACACATGTGAGTCAATCTATGGTGTGCTCTAAATCTTCTCTTAAAATATTTTGTTGAGAAAATTTTAATTTTTCTTCTCTACAAACATTGAATTGTGAGACTGTTTACTTGGCTTAATATGAAGTGTGATTATGTGTTATAGAAGCCAGGCAGATCCTCCTTACTTCTGAAGGCCCCTGTGGTGTTGGTTTTGCATCAGACCATGAAATTGAACATTTATTATGGCATTTGTGAGTGACAAGCATGGCATTTGGATCCAAACAACATTTGAAATGGCAAAAAATTGATACATACATTTTTTAGCACTTTCATGAATGTTTTGCAATAAAAACAAAACACCAAATTATTTGTTGTTTAGGTGCTGCTGACACCATCCAGTGTTAAAACATTTTTCCTCAGTAACTTTGAAATACTTTTTCTGATCTCCTGAGTCCTTATTCCATAAATGACTGGATGTAGAAGAGGAGGAATCAAGATGAATTGCACTGATATGAATATACTTCCCACATTTGAGAGATGGTCAGAGAAGCTATTATATATAACAGATGTTAAAGCAGCAGATGAGAAATTAATGAAAGTGATCAAATGAGGTGCACACGTCTTTAACGCCTTCATTTGAGCAGTCTTTGATGCTTTGATGCTGACAGTTAATATTTTGACATATGACAGTATCACTAAGACTAGAGGAAGAAAACCAAAAACAACAAACACCCCTACAAAGTACAAACTGTCAAGGAGAGGCTTCACACACGCTACATTGACAACTGCCAAAGTGATACAGACAAGCTTATTGATAGTGTGCTTACATAAAGGCAGTTTTGCTGTAAGATAAACCTGCACAGCTAAAGAGCATACAGGGAAAAAGTATGTTACACCAAGAAGAAGTTTAACTTTAGTTGGAGTCATGATACTATGATACTGTAGTGGCTTACAAATGCAAACATATCTGTCGTATGCCATTACAGCTAGTATTCCATATGCACAAGTTCCATATATGTTAACAAAAAATGTTTGCAATAAGCAACCTGTAAGTGAAATGCTCTTCACATCCTGAAGCAGATAGTGCAAAATTACTGGACATACAGTGGAGCTCCCAATCAGTCCACTAATTGCCAAGTGGAACAGAAATATGTACATTGGCTTATGGAGAGTTGAATCCAGATAGATGACCAGCATTAAAGTCAAGTTGGAAAATATTGTGGCAAGATACAGCACAAACACAAAAAAGAAAACTCCATAACTGAGTGGTCCTGGAGGTCCATATGCTATGAGAAATAAGGTAGTATTTGATGTAGATAGATTCATTTGACCAGTAATGAAGACTACTTTACGATTAAAATCTCAAAATTGTAAAGAAAATGTATAAAATTGATGCTAATGTGAAGTAAATTGATGAGAAAATATACTGCAATCTCTTTATGTTGAGATTTCTGAAAGACATAATCACATAAGAAATGATTAAGGACCGGAGATTGCATTGGTTCCTTAATACTCGCTCTCTATGTGGTAGCAAACTTTTATAGAGATTGACACGTGTTTTACAGGGAATTCGAAAGATGCTTATGTTTTCCCTGGGGCATGAATTAATGAAATTGTATTCATTATTGCATGATAAGCCATTCAAGATTTGATGGAGGGGCCTATAATGTCTCAGAGGCTGTTCGAAAGCTCTGAAATATTGTGGAACAGTGAAGTCATATGCTTTTATGGGTTTATCTCCAATTTTTTTTTGGAGATTGCAGCTTTCCTGCAAGTTTTTTCCTGACGTTTTTCATGGCCTATTGATGCACAGTACAGTCTGTTTGAATACTCATAATGACAATTGCATACTTGCAGCTATTGATTTTATGATCTAAAATACAAGCAATAAAAAGCTTGTTTTTGGTTTTTGTTTGTTTGTTTGTTTGTTTTTATTATTATTATTATTATTATTATTAAGACAAAATATAAATTGTTGAAAGGAAGTGTCAGAAAAAATAATGCTGAAATTTTGTTTTCATTGAGGCTCAAGCAGTGAACCTGCATAGGCACCCATTGTGTTTCTACCATCCTCTTCTTCTGGCTAGGGTGTCTATGGCAGCCCGTAGAACCGTGGGGTAAAAAGTTTTGAAATTTTGCACACTGATTAGTGACAGACCCCTGATTCATTTCACCAAGTTTCATGTTGGTGCCTTGAGCCCTCTAGCGCCACCAATGGCTCAAATTTGGAGGTGCGTTTACACACGCAACTTTTGAACCGTGAGCCCAATTTTCAAAACTGATTTATCATTGGATTCCTTGGATCAAGCTAAGCTCAATGCACCCCATGCCATCAATTTCTGCCATATTGGATTTGCCGCCATACTGGATTTTATCAAAAAAGTTTAAAAAAAATTCACATGACACAAATTTTGTCCAATCCTCCCCAAAATTGGCACAGATGATCTTCAGACCAAGCCTCACAAAAGTTATCAGATGGATTTTTGATTTTCAAAAGCATTCGTTTGTCACAGCCAATTGAAATTGGTGGCGAAGTTGCCAAAATGGTAGTGAGTTCTTATTTCAGAAACACTTCAATGTGTCAACACCAAACTTGGTGGACTGACTCAAGACTCCTCCCAAAGGGAGTTCGAGGGAGTGAGAGGGAGCCCTGTCACAAGCTGGTCCAGAGCCGGAATCCCTCTGCAATCTCTTCCCTGGAGACAGGAGTGTCAGCTGGGTGCTGGGTCTATGTTGTGGTCTATCATTCTGTGATGACTGCAGTACAGCTGGACCCAAATGCAAGACACAGGTGAGATGATTCAACAAAACAGGAGAACTTTACATACATAAAGGCAAATAAACAGGTACAAACAGGAACCAAGACCAGGGAACCAAAAGGTGCAGTCAAACAGCGTGAATCCAAACACGAACATGGTGCCGACTGTGATACTGTTAGACAATCCTGCATCTTGTACCAAGATGTACCATGATAATCTATGGTAGATACTTTGTTTGCAATAAAATTAACAAAAAGCAATTACTGGAAACTCCATACTCAGCAGTTCACCTCGAAAAATTGATATAAAACAAAATGTAACAAAATTCAGTGTTGCACTTGTTAGGAAAATTCACGAAGAGTGTATAACTCAGATCTACAACGATGTTGTATTATTATTTGCCTAAGCTTCTACATTTTACAATAAAAAACACGATAAACCAAGTTAATCTGGGAAATCCATGCTTGAGACCTTATTTCATTTCATTGAACTGGAGCTCCTGCAGTTGAAAAGCTGTTTGCAAAGGTTAGCTGTAATGATTTGGTGAAAACAGTGTAGTCTAAGGGTGCTTTCATATCTATCTTATTTGGCCCTGACGTTCGGACTTTTCAATTTGGTCCAAATCAAAATAGCAGGTGTGAAAGCTGCCTTGGACCTCGCTCTGGATCAAAGGACCAAAATTTGGTCTGACCAAAAGAGGTGGTCTCAGTCCAGATGAAATGGAACCATCAAATAATTCATTTGCAGTGTGAAAACACTTTTTTGGATGGTTTGGACTTTCGGACCAATTACAGGAAGCTGAGGCAGGCTGTCATCACCCAACAATAGAAGAAGGAAAAGAACTGGAAGAGAGGTAAAAATCAGCCATGGTAGCACATGGTGAGAGATGGAGACGTATTTAATTGTAATTTGGTCCAACATAGAAATCAAAAGTCAACTTGAAAAAAATGCATAAAAAAGTCTGAAAGTTATAATCATTCATTTGGCGAATTCAAACTAGTCTCAAGTACTGTGCTTGAAGTTGGTGCTTCTGGTCGTAATGCCGTAGTAATAATAGTTTAGTGCCAACGAAATGAATCTGTTCATTCATATTTTCTCCATTCAAATGGACAAAGCTACCCGCCAAATTTGACAAAATTCCGATGTCAGACGCACGCCCGTCTACAAACAAATCAATGTCAAGCTTCGGGAGATGCAGCCCATGCAGGTGATGATGACAGTACATAGGTATGTCATACAAAGTTCTTTAGTGCACTCGCAAAACTGCAATGTGAAATCAAAACTAACGGGATCAAATGTATAAGATGCAACAAAACATCAACCTTGGTTCGGACCTTGGCAGGGCCAGGCATTTTGGGGGGCAGGTGTTCAAGTGAAAAAAGGGCAGCCCTCTCACAATTATTCATAAAAAAATAAAGTTACACACAGTAGAACATCTTTTACTTAGATCATACATATTTATTTCAAGATCCAAACTTATGCAGATGCTTAATACTCAACAGATTTCTACAAAATTATCAGTTCACACAGAGACGATGGTCTTTAGCATTTACTATTTCTACATTTATCACAAGGAAAGGCAACAGCAAAGAAAACAATGCCACACTGGGCATGCTTTAGTGGGTAAGACTGCTTGGTGACAGAGCCAATGCTTTACAACAGTAAACCTCACCAGACTGTAACTGTCAGTGGCCCAATTTCAAGTACCCTAGATAACTACTTTTCCGCAGACAAATTTTAATGGGCTATTTTGCATTTGGCAATGTTTTAATAATATTTAAGGCAAATACATGATATAGATTACTGCAACTGTTGTAATGTAGGCCAAATTTATACAAGGTTAGTTCAACGTTGACAAAATACTAATATTCAGCTAAAGTAGCTTCATGTCTGATTTAGAATTGGCAGACTACCTTGTGTAGTTAAAATAAATTGTGAGCCTATAATAAGATTTCAGTAAAATTAGAAGAACAGTTGAATTTTCGAATCTGAACTTGTAAAGGCCCTGGACTATTGAACTGAAAAGACAACAAATTGGCTTGCCTACAGATACCAGTAAATTTTGTGTCACAGGAGTGTCACAATTTACTAAGCTGCGTCTTAAAGCTTTTGTGAATCAGCGTGAGCACGTAAACAGTGGACGAATCATAAAGCCTATCTGCACATTTTCTTGTGACGGGTGACAGGTCAGCTAACGTTTCTGATATCCAAATATGATTACAGAGACTATTAACCATGTAATGCATATTTATTTATTTCAGTTACCTGACAAAGGAACTAGCCTAGTTCACTTGTTTTCACTGATGATGCTATTTTACACCAAACTATTGCTTGTTGTTAAACTTAATGGTGGGCTAATGTTTGACTTAGCCTGGCTGTATTGGGATATTTTAATAGTGGTTTAATTTCACAATTGTCACAAACAGGGCAAACACTATCGGTACCTGACTATCACCAATGAAGGCAGGTCAGCGAGACGTGGATGTTGCTGTGCAAGGCACTCGATTTGCATGCGTTAACTGTGGTGGCTGTGATAAGTGAGTCGATTAGGGAGGGGCAGGGGCTCGTATGGTCTCGCAGAATTAGAACTCAAATGTAATTGTCTGCCATTACAACACACTTTTAATTAAGAATTGATGCCATGAATTGGGCCAAATTCAAAAATTAAAATATAAATTTAGAAAAAGAAATAGAAAAAAAAAGTCTGGCAAAAAGGGCACTTATCTAGTCTTAGGCCAAAAGGGCAGGTGCTTGAACACCACCTGGGGTCTATCTGTGCACATGCCTGGACCTTGGTCCAGACTTTCAGGTGTGAAAACACCCTAAAACAGTACATGTGAACTAATATGTGGTTTGCATAGAGATATGCAACCTCAGACACAGAAAACACATGATTCAGTCTATGGTGTGCTCTACATTCTGTTTGAAATATTTTGCAGAGAAAATTACAATTTTTGTTTTCTACAAACATTGGATTGTGAGACTGTTTACTTGGCCTAATATGAAATGTTATTATGTGTTATAGAAGCCAGGCAGATCCCCCTCATTTTTGAAGCTCCCTGTGGAGTTGGTTTTGCATCAGACCTCTGTTACTGCAAGAAATGGCATGCAATTTACAAACAACCTGTTAAAATTTAGCGATGAAATTTGCTCCAAAATAGAACATTTATTATGCCATTTGTGAATGACAAGTATGGCATTCAGTTCCAAACAACATTAGGAATGACAAATATTTGACAAATACTTTTTTAGGGCTCTCATGAATGTTTTGCAGTATTCATAAAGCTGTTATGAAGTGTCCATGTAGAATCACACAAAGTCTTACACTGACCGCTTCAAAATAATATTTTACCCATTATGTGGTCTATCGTGAACAATTTGTCCATCTGTTTCTTTGATATAGAGCTGATCCCTTACAGTTCAGGAGAACACATGCGAGATACATCTCATCTGCAGATTTATCATCTTTTGTTCAGTTCTATTCAATATGTAAAACTGAGGCTTGAGGTGCTGACATGATTTTCAAACAGTTTTACAATGTGTTGTGCTGTGTTTTTTTTTTTTTTGTTTGTTTGTTTTTTTTGTGGTGTTTACTATTCAATAAAACCTTCAGTGATACATCTTCAAATGGACTTTAGGTCATTAAGAAGATAAGGCCATTATCTTGAAACGTAAAACATCAACTGTCCATGTAAGCTCTGTCATCAT
The DNA here is from genome assembly GCF_902362185.1 of Chanos chanos. NCBI lineage: Eukaryota > Metazoa > Chordata > Actinopteri > Gonorynchiformes > Chanidae > Chanos > Chanos chanos. The sequence continues at coordinate 7,363,900 of NC_044500.1, read as the reverse complement.
GATTTACACTGCATAAAAAATGCTCCAAATCTTTCTTTTGATCAAACAAAACACCAAATTATTCAGAGGTTCTTTGGGTGCTGCCGACGCCATCCAGTGCTAAAACATTTTTCCTCAGTAACTTTGAAATACTTTTTCTGATCTCCTGAGTCTTTATTCCGTAAATGACTGGATGTAGAAGAGAAGGAATCAGGATGAATTGCACTGATATGAATATACTTCCCACATTTGAGAGATGGTCATAGAAACTATTATATACAACAGATGTTAAAGCAGCAGATGAGAAATTAATGAAAGTGATCAAATGAGGTGCACATGTTTTCAGCGCCTTCATTTGAGCCGTCTTTGATGCTTTGATGCTGACAGTTAATATTTTGATATATGACAGTATCACTAAGACTAGAGGAAGAAAACCAAAAACAAAAAACAACCCTACAAAGTACAAACTGTTAAGAAGTGGTTTCATACATGCTAGATTGACAACTGCCAAAGTGATACAGAAAAGCTTATTGATAGTGTACGTACATAAAGACAGTCTTGCAGTAAGATAAACCTGCACAGCTAAAGAACATATAGGGAAAAAGTATGTTACACCAAGAAGAAGTTTAACTTTAGTTGGAGTCATGATACTATGATACTGTAGTGGCTTACAAATGCAAACATATCTGTCATATGCCATTACAGCTAGTATTCCATATGCACAAGTTCCAAATATGTTAACAAAAAATGTTTGTAGCAAGCAATTTGTAAGGGAAATGCTCTTCACATCCTCAAGCAGATATTGCAAAATTACTGGACATACAGTGGAGCTCCCAATCAGTCCACTAATTGCCAAGTGGAACAGAAATATGTACATTGGCTTATGGAGAGTTGAATCCAGATAGATGACCAGCATTAAAGTCAAGTTGGAAAATATTGTGGCAAGATACAGCACAAACACAAAAAAGAAAACTCCATAATTGAGTGGTCCTGGAGGTCCATATGCTATGAGAAATAAGGTAGTATTTGAAGCAGACAGATTCATTTGACCCATAATGAAGACTACTTTATGATTAAAAACTCAAAATTGTAAAGAAAACTTATATAACATTGATGCAAATGTTAAAGTAAATTGATGAAAAATATACTGTAATCACTTTATGCTGAGATTCCTGAAAGACATAAAGACATTAGCAATGATTGAGGACCTGACAGTGCATTCGTTCTTTAATACTCGCCTCCTATGTGGTAGCAAACTTTTATAGAGACATTTTGATTGACATGAGTTTTACAGGGAATTCAAAAGATTCTTGGGTTTGCCCCTGGGCATGAATTAATTAAGCTTTATTCGTCATTGCATGATAAGCCATTTAAAATTAGATGGAGTCCTATTTTCTCCACAGAAGTTGTTTAAAAGCTCATTAGTGTGGAACAGTGTAGTCGCATGCTTTTACGGGTTTAACTCCAATTTTTCAGCTTTTCTGCAAGTTTTTTCCAGGCCTTCTTCATGGCCTATTGATGCAGAGTACAGTCCATTGGAATATTCTTAATGATGATTGCAGTGAATAGTTTTGTGATCTAAAATGCAGCCAATAAAAAAGTTTCTTTTTCTTTTCTTTTTTTTTTTTTTTAATTATTCAATCAAATTATAAATCATTGAAAGGAAGTGTCAGAAAAAAAAGTGTCACCTTTACTTTTGAAAGAACGGTGATTATGTGGAGTGCCACAGGCCTACGTCACCAGCTTTCCCCTGATTTCAGAGACAGGTCAACTTTCAGTGACCAAGATTTCATTTTGTTTTTGTGTAACTTATAAACAAGAAATTCATGAGGATTGCAGGCACAGACATCTTTTTTCAGTAGAAGGCACTAGTGGAGCCATCTTTTTCTCTATAGTTGTGTCTTCCCTGATAGAGTGTTTCTGAATGTAAAGAAATGTCAGAAAATGAGTTTTTACTTGAAAATGTGTATCTGTTAGACAAACATACACTTGGCGCTAAGATAAGCTATCACACAAATATATAGCAGTATGCTTTGTTTTGCAACAAAATTCACCACATTCAATCATTGTAAACTTAAAGATACTTATTTTATTTTTCTGATTGTTTTGCAGTAAACTGTATTGGTTGAATACTCAGTGTGCTCTAAGTCCTACTTTAAATATTTTGCTGAGAAAATAAGGCCTGTTTTCTCTGTTTACTAGAATAGCCCCAAAACTGATAAAAGCTTCAAAGATCCAAGTAATACACTGCCACTTGAAATGACTCCAAAACCATAATATATAGCTACACAAATCAAAGAAGCATGTGATTAGGAATGTGTCATAAGACCTAATGGGCACAGCTTAATATGGCATGCAATTATGTGTAATAGAAGCCTAGGAGATTCCGCTCACTACTGTGGGGCCCTGTGTTGCTGCATTCAAATCAAACCTCTATTATTGCAGGAAGTGACATGTATTATACTACTTACCTATTAGCATTTGGCAGTGAAATTGCTCCAAAATAGAACATTTGTTATGACATCTTCTACTGACAAGTATGACATTGAGCTCCAAACAACTTTGGAAAAGACATTTTAGGGCTCTCAAAAATGTTTGGCAATATTCACGTGGCCAGTATGAGGTGTTAATCTAGAATTGTACAGTCTTATGTAAACTTTTAAATAGTGTTTACCACGTTGTGGTCCATACTCAACAACCTCTGCTTCTTTCTGTCTGAGAAAGAGAAATGATCCTTTACAGTTAATAAGAAAATGTGCAAAATACGTCTCATCTGCAGATCTGTCATCTTTACTTTCTAATAAATAAGTAAAACTGATCCTTGTGTTACTGGCATGCATATGAAGATAACTTAAAATAATTATGCAATATACAGTATCCTATGATATTTCAATTGACACACCCCTTGCATCATAAAGAGTATACTGCATTATTTTGAAAGAAATTTTAAACAAATATCCATTCCAGACATCTGGCAGTCCATGTTACATTTCAATATGTTTGTTCAGTTCACCGAAAATGGAAAATTCAAATTGTGATATGTTTAGGTGTCTCCCAAAATGTCTAGTGCTAAAGCATTTTTCCACATGAGTTTTGCAATACTCCTTTTGATTTCCTGGGTTCTCATGCCATATATGAGAGGATGTAGAAGTGGTGGGATTAGAACAATATGCACTGACATAAATATACTCAACTCATATGACATGGAGTCATTGAAATTGTTATATACAATAGATGAATAACTGGCATAGGAGAAATTGATGAAAGTGATCAAATGAGGTGCACACGTTTTTAACGTTTTCAATTGAGCAGTCTTTGATGCTTTGATGCTTACAATTATTATTTTGATATATGACAGTATCACAAAAAACAATGGGAAAACAGCAAAAACAACAAGTAATCCTAAAGCATACATGTTGTCGAGAGCAGGCTTCACGCAGGCTAAATTGAGTACACCCATACTGACACAGAAAAGCTTATTGATTGTGTACTTACAAATAGGCAACCTTGATGTGAGATAAACCTGCACAGCTAAAGAGCATACAGGTACAAAGTATGCTACACTAAGCAGAAGCTTAACTTTAGCTGGAGTCATGATACTGTGATACTGTAATGGCTTACAAATGCAAACGTATCTGTCATATGCCATTACAGTTAATATTGCATATGCACAAGTTGCATACACATTTATAAAAAATGTCTGCAGCAAACAACTTGTAAGGGAAATGCTCTTCACATCCTGAAGAAGATATTGCATAATGGTAGGACAAACAGCAGAGCTCCCAATCAGTCCATTAATTGCCAAGTTAAAGAGAAATATATACATTGGCTTATGGAGAGTCGAATCTCTGATGATAACCAACAATAAAGTCAGGTTTGAAAATACTGTGGCAAGGTAAAGCACAAAAGTAATGAAGAAAACTCCATAACTGAGTGCTCCTGGAGGTCCATATGCCGTGAGAATGAAGGTGATATCGGAATTGGACAGATTCATTTTTCTTAATTTGATGATATAGGCCTGCTCTAATAGTACTATCCCAAGATGACAATGTAAATTTACAACAATGAAACTAGTAAATTACGGATGGCCTGGGTGCAGGCAGGTTCCTTAATTGTATCTGCTTTTGTATGGTAGCAGACCTTTATACAAACCCTGTGACTGACGTATAGTTAACAGGGATTTTGGAGGAAGGGTCAGAGGCCCTCTCAGGCATTAATTACAGAGGGCTATATGCAGTACCAAAAATTGTGTATGAAGGGTGGGGTGATTTAAATTGTCCCCAGAGATGTCCCATCACAAGACTAAATTTCAAATTCTTGAATTTTTGTGTGTTTATTTCTAACTTTATGTCCCTTTGCTCTGTGCAAATAGCACTGAGATAAATTGTACTAGTGCATTACTGATCTTGTTTTATGATCTTCACTCAAAACTGATGATAATTTTTGGGTGGAGTATATGTTTGTACAAGGTGATGACATTGTTATGTACAAGTCTAACACAAGACTAAAACTATAAAAATGGTTCCTGGAAGGAGTGTTATGATCTGGGGTTGCTTCAATTGGTCAAGTGTAGGTTCAGCAAAGTTACGTGGCAATAAAATGAAGTCAGCCAAGTACCTGAATGTACTGAATGACCTGGTTATCCCATCAATGGATTTTTTTCTTCCCTGACGGCACGGGAATATTCCAAGAAGACAATGCCAAGATTCATCAAGCTCAAATTGTGAAAGAGTGGTTCAGGGAGCATGAGTAATAATTTTCATCCATGAATTGGCCACCACAGAGTCCTGACCTTAACCCTACTGAAAGTCTTTGGGATGTGCTGGAAAAGACTTTACGGAGTGGTTCAACTCTCCTGTTGTCAATACAAGATCTTGGCCAAAAATCAATGCATCTCTGGACGGAAATAAATGTTGTGACATTGCAAAAGGTCGTCGAAACAATACCATGGCAAATGCGCACCATAGTCAAAACTAAAGGTGGAAAAAAAATATTAGTGCACTGGAAAGTGTGTTTTTTTGGCCAGGCAGTGTATACTGAATTGTGCTATTGTGTTATTATAAGTTATTACAAACATTTCTGGAGATATGTCATTTATGGCACAGCTCTCTCTTCATGCCGTTCTCCTTCTAATGATATTATCATTCTGAGACATTCAAAGTAACCTTGTCACTATGGGAATAATCTCATCATTAAATATAAAACATCAGATATCACTCACAAAGTTTTAATAATTCATGCTGCATGTCAGTACATTTGCTCTAAATCTTTATTATCATGAAGTGAAAAAAAAAAAATTACATTTGGCTTTCCCCAAAAAATTTGAGGAAAAACTTTTGTTTTTTGTCAGATTCTTTCAAATATGTTATTTGATCTCCAGATGTCTCATCCTATATATGTAAGAACGCAGAGTGGTGGACTCGGGGGGGAAAAAAAAAAAAAAAAAATCAAACACTTTCATTCACTCTCTCCTATCCCAGCATTCATTGGGCAAAAGGCGGGGAAATACCCTGGACAGGTCGCCAATCTATTGTAGGGCAAAAAAACAAGCAAAAGAAAGAAAAACACCCCCCCCACAAAAAAAACAAAAAACAAAAACCAAAAAAAAAACAGATATACTAACATAAATACACTCAATTCAGTAGAAAAGAAATTACACCGAACAGCTCTACAACAATATCAAAATAATACTCCTGTTGAATAAATACCTTATTCAGGCTTCCGTGAATGTTGTGCTACATATGTGAAGATGTGCGTCAGGAATGTTCTTCCCAGTGTCTGACAGATTAAAAATAAAGCTGAAGCTTGTCTTTGTGGCATATTTCTAAATATATGAAAGCAACTATAGTATACTCTTCTTTTAATGATATTTACATTGTCACACCTTGAAAGTACTCCCATTATGAAGAGACATAAGGGCATCATCTTCAAAGATAATTTTGATATTTTATCCATGCAGGACACCAAGCAATTAATGCTGCAAATAAATACATTTTCTCTGTATATTTATTCTGAAGACATGAAAATAAAATAACATGAGACTTGTATACATGTAAGTATACATGTATACATGTATAGATGTATCCCTCAGGTTATTTTGTGCAAAAAATGTTTTTTCTTAGGATCTTTGAAATACTTATTTTGATCTCCTGAGTTCTCATGCCATATATTAGAGGATGCAGAAGTGGTGGAACCAGAATAAAATGCACAGACATAAATACACTCACTTCATTTGACAGATAGTCATAGAAACTATTATATATAACAGATGAAAAAGTAGCAGAGGAAAAATTGATGAAAGTGATTAAATGAGGTGCACATGTTTTTAGTGCTTTCATTTGAGCAGTCTTTGTTGCATTGATGCTTACAATTAATATTTTGATATATGACAGAATCACAAAAAACAAAGGGAAAAGACAAAAAACAAAAAGCAACCCTAAAACCAACATTGTATCAAGAGTGGATTTCACACATGCTAGATTGACAACTGCCAAACTCACACAGAAAAGCTTATTGATTATATGTTTACATATAGGCATCTTTGAGGCAAGATAGGCTTGTCCAGTTAAAGCACATAGAGGAAAAGTGTACACCACTGCAAGCAGAAGCCTGACTTTAGTTGGAGTCATGATACTGTGATACTGTAGTGGTTTACAAATGCAAACATATCTGTCATATGCCATCACTGTTAAAATTGCATATGCACAAGTTGCATACACATTTATAAAAAATGTTTGCAGTAAACAGCTTGTAAGGGAAATGCTCTTCAGATCCTCAAGTAAATATTGCATAATTGTAGGACACACAGCAGAGCTCCCAATCAGTCCGTTAATTGCCAAGTTGAACAGAAATATATACATTGGCTTATGGAGAGTTGAATCAAAAAAGATGATCAACATTAAAGCCAAGTTGGAAAACACTGTGGCAAGATAAACCAGGAATATAACAAAGAAAACTCCATAAGTGAGTGGTCCTGGAGGTCCATATGCAGTTAGAATTAAGACGGCATTTGAATTGGACACATTCATTTGACCTGTAATGAAGATATACTTTGTAATTATATTTCAAAATGGTAATGTAAACCTGAAACATTGACGCTAGCGTAAAGGAATAAATAATAAATTAAGTAATAAATTACTGAGGACCTGGCTGTAGATCGGGTCCTTTACTGTGTCTGCTCACATGTGGTAGCAGACTTTTATACCAGTTTTATGAGATACATTTACAGGGAATGTGAAAGATGCCTCCTGAGGACTAATTACTGAAGGTTATATTTTAAGACTATCAAAAGTCATTTAAGCCACGTGGCACGCATCCCCACTGACATCTCTTTTTTCAGTAGCTTTGCAGGATCAGGAACTCTTGAATTCTTTTCCTTACTTTTTTTTTCCTTTTTCACTTCCGAATCTAAGTCATTTTGCCTCTAGTAAGAGGTGTGTTTTAAAATTCAGAGGTGCATAGCTTAAGTTGGTGCACTTTATAAAGCTCATTCCTAAACTGTAATTATGGTAGAAATTATGTTACACTGTTATTGTACTCTAGTCTTGAAATATACAGATTGCCCCAGTTTCCATGATGAACTGAGCAAACACCAGATAAAGTATAGCACATTTCATTTTTTTTTCCATTTCTTAAAAAATAACCCTGAATTCTGAATTTAAAGAACGAACACACATACATTTGAACTTACATATTTTCTTTACTTTTGGTTGCGGCATAATAAGATTACATGATTAGATGATGAGATTTGTGTTCAATGGGTTTCTAAATGATAGTTCAGGACGAGCAAAAAGAAGATGATATCTCACACCTCCCCCATTCAATCCATATTTTATAAACCTGCTGGCCTTCCACCACGAGTTTACAATATTTAGGCATGTCAACTTTCTTTCAAGTGCTCCATGGTCAGTGATGCACCATGGCTCTTTTGGGCATATTGTGTTTATAATACTTCTTTGGAAATTAGTGAGGTTTCTCAAATGGAAGCAATAATTTGTTGTTTTATACATAATCCTCCAGAACTCAACATCTCTCTATTAAATGAAATTTCACTGAAGATGGTTCAAGCTTTGGGTCTGATTCCTTTGTTACAAATTATTTTTTGAAGGAGCACACCACTAAAAATAAGAAAAAGGTCAGTGAGTATTTTCCTTGCAATATTTCCATATTCAGTATTTTCTTTTGGTAATGTACGCATGAAAACAGAGGCATATGTGATCATCTGTGGTGCTCCCTACCATTGCAAAGTTGTCACCTCTATGGCTTCACAGTGGCTCAGTGGTTAGCACTATTGCCTCACAGCAAGAAGGCCCTGGGTTTGAATACCAGCCATCCCAAGTCCTTCTTGTGTGGAGTCTGTGTGGGTTTCCTGCGGGGGCTCCAGTTTCCTCCCACCACTACTAGTCCCTAGTCCCTGCATGCTACGACTAGTACTCAAAAGGCAAAAGGCAAAAAGACCTAGCTCATAGTGTGTGTTCGTTTGCTCACTGGTGTTAGTATGGATTAAATGCAGAGTGTGTGAGTGTCAGTGTTGTTCATGTCAATGACATTTGGAGAGGTCAATGGCTGGGGAGGAACTGGATATATCAGAGCCAGATCTACACACATATGAAGCCAATGGAGGTAGCTTAAATTCACCATTCAATTGACAGATTGCACAATGACTGTTGGTTATGTGACCATATGTTTCATCTTTCATGTCAGCATTCTTTACAACACACGCATACAGGTAAGCCCAAGTTACGTATTCGACTCACATTTTATTTACCAGCGCAGTTCCACTATTCATACTCATTCAACACAAATTACAAAATATATATTGCATGGTCTTACCTTTACTCTTTACTAAATGCTAGAGCTAGCTAGCCTCTCTAGAGCTAACAAGTCTGGAGCTAACTAACTTAGTGTCACTGATTATGTGGGCTCAAGATATGCCCCCGTCAGTGCGGCAGATGTGATAGCTGCCTCACCTGGCGCTTTTTTCATTGCAGTTTCATGACGAGACCAGAAGTCTAAATATCTTTATACACATACGTGAAATAAGTTACCTGAACTTGGAAGGCGAGGACATGTGATGAAGTGGTCTACAAACATTACATTGTGACATACAGTCAGATAATGACAGGCACATGCCTATTGCCCATCCTCCACCCAGTTTCTGAGGGCTTGCACAATCAGGGGGGTGGCTGAGCTCATTGTTACCGCACCTCTCCTCTCTTCCTGTATTTGCAGCCGAGATCAGCAAATTTCTCTCTAGCACCTGGCACAATGCACAATGATGGTGCAATCTCTGAACAATTCTGACCCCATTTTTAGAAAGTTAATTTATTCACTATCTGAATGAGAATTAAGTGTTCCTTGACATTTTTGGGACTGTTTTCACTTCCGCTGACTTTAGTTCAGCTTTTCTTGACACTATACATGCGGTTTTAACATTGCACTGGTATTGTCTCATGTTGGATGCTCACCCTTGCACATCTGAGATGCACACTCACACATTAAGATGGCATTATTCCTCTCACTTTCACAAGTTCCTTGACACACCCTTAAACCTCTCTGTGCTGCTAAGGTGATGTATGCAGCACCTACTCCAAAATTGCTTCAAACTCCAACCAGAGCTTTTAAGTGTATTGTGCCTCCTTCCATCAAGCCATCAGAAAGTGTGGTCTTAGTGGACTGTTTCCCAGTTTGAATGGGGAAAAAAGAAAAGTTGTGTGTGTCCTTATGTGTTTCATTCTTAGACGAGAACAGTTCATGAAGAAAAGAGTTCATTACCGGCAGCATTCAGTTTCAGCATCTTATACACATGTATTTTGTCTGAAGAGGAAGTGAGAAATCATCTTCTTAAAAGTTTATTTCTAAGCTGAAATTCTATATCCAAGTTCATTAACCAACAATAAAAAACCTATTCAGTTTCAAAAGTACGTGTGTTAATTCTTCGAGTCTGCAGTCATTTCTGAGGCACATTTAGAAAAACTGGAATATATGATATTGACATGCTACCTCCATGCCTGACTCATATGTACTGGGAATTTGGATATTAATAAGCAAAAACGGAAGCTATTATCTGAATATCTATGAGGACACTGTAGCTTTTGGTACTGTGAAAATGTAGCCTTCAGTAGTTAATGCCTGAGAGAGCATCTTATGCATCTATTAAATTCCCTGTGAAATCTATGTCAGAGAACAGGTATAAATGTCTCCTACCTCACAACAGTGACTGCATCCACAGACAGATCTTCATTACTTTACTGGTCTGATTATGTGTTTCAGATAATTGTAGTTCAGAACTGTTTCAGTGTGATCTCCAGTTTATCTGTTCATTTACATATTAGCATCATTGTTACAGGTTAACTTTATGGTATTGTATCACTTATCATACCGCTTATCCTTGTTATAAGTCATATGATTCTGTTCAATTCAAATATTACAATATTTCTCACGGCATATGGACCTCCAGGACCACTCAGTTATGGAGTTTTTTTTGTTATACTTGTGCTTTATCTCGCCACAGTGTTTTCCAACGTGACCTTAATGTTGATCATCTTTTTTGATTCAGCTCTCCATAAGCCAATGTATATATTTCTGTTCAACCTGGCAGTTAATGGACTGATTGGGAGCTCTGCTGTGTGTCCTACAATTATGCAATATTTACTTGAGGATCTGAAGAGCATTTCTTTTACAGGTTGTGTAATGCAAACATTTTTTATAAATGTATATGCAACTTGTGCGTATGCAATATTAATGGTGATGGCATATGACAGATATGTTTGCATTTGTAGGCCATTACAGTATCACAGTATAATGACTCCAACTAAAGTCAGGCTTCTGCTTGGTGCAGTCTACACTTTCTCTCTATGTGCTGTAGGTGGACAGCTATATCTTGCCTCAAAGATGCCTATATGTAAATATATAATCAATAAGCTTTTCTGTGTGAGTTTGGCAGTTGTCAATCTAGCATGTGTAAAATCTGCCATTTACAGCATGTATGTTTTAGGTTTGCTTATTGTTTTTGGTCTTCTCCCTTTATTCCTTGTGATACTGTCATATATCAAAATATTAAGTGTAAGTGTCAAAGCATCAAAAACTGCTCAAAGGAAAGCGCTAAAAACATGTGCACCTCATTTGATAACTTTTATCAATTTTTCTTTTGCCACTTTTTCATCTGTCATATACAGTAGTTTCTATGACTATCTGTCAGATGAAGTAAGTGTATTTATGTCTGTGCATTTTATTCTGGTTCCACCACTTCTACATCCAGTCATATATGGTATAAGAACTCAGGATATCAGAATAAGTATGTCAAAGATCCTGAGAAAAAGAAAATTTTTGCATTAAATATGTTAGAGAGCAGGCAAACAAGTATCACATAATTTGATTTTCTCTTTAACAAAATAAAGATTTACAGCAAATGTATTTACATGAGGCACAAGGTTCCTGGATGGATAATTGATGATTTATCTTTGAATATGATACCCTCATGTCCCTTCCTTGTATGAGATCTCATTGAGAGTGTGTCAAAATGTGAATGTCATTAAAAGGAGTAATTCTGTAAATGTTTGTAAAAATGAGCTAGCAGAGCTAAAGCTTTAGTTTCAGCATTAATCAACTGTCAGAGCAGGGTAGAGGATTATAGAACATAATAATAACACACTATATTTACTAGCATCCTCTTGCATTTTTATAGAAAAAGTATTTTCATAGAAAAAGGCATAAAGATGCCAAACTAAGGGTTTTTTTTGTTTGTTTGTTTTTTGGAGTAATATCAGTATTGAAAGATAAGAGTTGTCTGAATTATTAGCGTGCATTTTTGAGGTTCAACCCTGATGTTTGACTGTAAAGCTGTTACTTTGAGTGCTTTAGTGGTGAAGGTGGACTCATCATGTCTGAGACCAGATTTTGTCACATTAGCAGAGTTTTATTACTCTGAGTTTTATGACTGACAAAGCAAAGCAACCAGAAATTCATCATTCATGACTCTCTAATTGTTTTGGCCAAGAACATGTCCTGATATTCATATTACACTGATATTCACAAACACTACATGGACACCAGATTTACCCAGGTGTATGTTAATGGATCCCAGGCTGTCCTGAGGAGACATATGTGCACATGAATTTGTAGTTGCCATAATTAACATACATGAATTGCATACTAATAATTATTATATGATGGCATCATCACTGGAAGCTTTTGAACCCAAAATGACTTGAAACAAAAGTATTACATGAAAGAATTACTCAGAGGCTGAAATTGCCATAAATGTGTAATTGCTGTATTCTCCTAGCACATACGTACCTGAACGCATTATAAGATGGAGCTTTGACGCATGCATGTGCACTGTATGATATCGCTGATATTGGTTAAATTGGCAATTAAGTAAAGGCGTGTGCTTTACCTCCACTTTGGACACTGTATGGGAACCTATTATGGTAAATGACGAGTCTTATCATTCGACTTAGTAGGCCAAGAAACAAACTATTCACAGATTGTCGACATATTCCACACATTCAGCACCTTAATGACTAAGCAGCCGGGCAAAGAGATAAGATGGACAGATATGGGAACAGCCTGAGATCTTGTCTTGTCAGATTATTTTTCAGAATGTTTCACAAATGCAGAATGACAATGATGACTGGCTAATTAGTCAAAAACAATCAACCAGGCTGAGCCTTGTCTAAGCTTAATCCTGTTAGTTTATCTTGTGTTTACATCACTGGGAATTTTTCCCTGCTTAGTCATTCATCATTTGAGAGTCTTTGTTAGTCAACTTGTGATCCACCATGTTCTTCTCTTTTACCTGCCCTTCATGTTTGTAAACCTTTGTCTACTCTTAAAACTGTCTGCTCCACATGCATCCAAGCTCTCGAAGCATTCATGACACATACACAACATTTGTTTGTCTGCCACTGGATTCATTCCCAGTGAACATTTCCATGACATGAATGTGTTATAACCAAAGAAATTGGACAGGCACAGGAACTTCATTAGTCCTGTTTGACTGTTTTTGACTACTGGTTCAGATTGTTTCACACTTCCGCCATCTGAAACAGCAAACAGACCAGACTTACTTATTTTAAGCAATTTACTACAATAATACTTAAAATAGTGACAATTATACATAGACAAAACCGACAAAATAATGTCCTTTTACAGCACTCTTCACTAAAGAAAGCCCACCAGAAACAAAAAAAACCTGCTGTTAACCACACAGGTGAAATCCCGTTCCCAAAACAAACAACTGCATTTTTCAGTTATTATGTGTTGACACATGTAACATTGCAATACTTAGTGAATCATTACATTTCTGGTGAACTGACACAGGAGTATCTCACATTATTAGGTTAATCGTTTCTCTGCATTCCATTCAGACCCTCAGTTACACACATCTCTAGCCTCACAGTCTACTCACAAGTTATGTGTATGCTACAAAGTATGCGAAATATCCAATGGTAAATAGTGGGTCCTGTTAATGCTCCTACACTGTCCTACACTGAAAAAAAAAGAAAAAATGAAATAAAGTGCTATAGTTAAGCATTTTTAAGATTAGACATCCCAAAAGGTAGCTGGAAAAACGAATTTTGAGCCATTTTTAACTGGTATTAGGAAGTGTTTTGGTCATACTGAGCCTGTATTGCTAAAATGCTGCTTTTTTAAAAAAAAAATTTTACTGTTCTTGTCACCCTCTTCATTTCAAGAGTGTTTCACCTATATTTGAGCATTTTTAAGATAAAAGAGTTCTTAAAGTTAGCTGGGAAAACTCATTTTTAGTTTCAGGCTAAGCAATTCTTTTTCAATAATGGTGCAATGGGACAATTTTTTCTGGACTCCCTCTGGGCGGAGTTTTGAGTCAGTCCACAAAGTTTGGTGTCGAGACATCAAAGCATTGCTGAAATATGAGCCCACTTCCATTTTGGTGGCTTTGCGGCCGATTTTGATTGGCTGTGACGGATGAACACTTTCAAAAGGAGGACCATCTCTCTGCAGCTTAGAGGAAACTGTACTGTGATAGGACTTTCATTGCCCCATTCTCAGAGTATGCGTGAGATCTGAGAATTCGACAGCTAAGGAGGGAGATTCAAACTTGGCGGTGCGCACCTGCCAGAGTTCGTTCCTTAAAAATGTAGTCTATCCACCTAATTCTCCATCTAATTAATTATTCTCCAAACAGATTACAAATACGCAAATCTCATCATGGAGCACCTCGAGAGATTTATCGATGATTGCTTCTCACGGTGCATCATGGAAGACGCTTGCCTGCCAACAGCAAACACTAACCTGGCGAAGAAGAAAAAGACGGACTCCTCCACCAGCACGGACGATCTCACCACCACCGGAATTGAGGTCACTGTACTCGCCCCCATTAATACAAAATCCTTGATGTCTTTTGCTTGTTGGACCATGAAATAAAATGGCCTCAAGTTCACCCACCACCAGATTAGGACGCTCCAAAAGCATAATTCAGAGTTCCAAACTATGGTGAAAACCATCCTGCATTTACAAACTGGAAGCATGTGAGACAATCTGATATTCTCTGGAATTCCAGAAAGCATACCAGATAACCCCGAAGCCCTCATTAGATTTTATGCCGGGTGATCTAGAATTTCCACCGGAGACTGTGAGCAATATAACTTTTCACCATGTTGAGGTCCCTGTGCTATCATCGCAAAATTCGAACACTTTCAGCAAAAAGAACTGGTGAAACACAAAGGGAGGGAGCTGAGAGGCACCAAATTCTGCCTCATCAACCAGTTCCCTTGGAAAATAAATGAGCACCGCGAAATACTATGGCCAATTCTTAAAAAGCACAGGGAACAAGGCAAGCGGACTTCCCTTGTTGTAGACTAACTTTACATTCATGGACATCTATTTCAAGACTGTAACACCACACCCTGGCTTTTCTGAGACCCCATTAAGACCAATAAGTCCAGCTGCTAGCAACTAACCCTTCTACTGCTGTGTAACTAACTTCATTGTCTTGACTGCACAACTTCAACACCAAACACTCACACCCTCTATCTCACTTACTTGTCCACTCACTCTCTCGCACACACGATACCTATCACACTACCTACACACATCTATTTATATTTCTCTCCCTCTTTGTGTTCTACTCTGTCTCATTGTTATTTGTTTGTCTTTGTCTTTCTCTCAGTATTTCTCTGCACCTGTCTGTCCATCTTTGTTTGAAAAATTCGGGGAGAGGGGAACCTGGGAGAAGATGGGGGTATGCAATTAACCTCTTAACTGGGATGACACTGCATTGTGATGTAAGTAGGATGATTATGGTGAACTCGCTTCTCTATGACGTTATTCATTGTACTGTTAATGGATCTTTATTATTACCGCAGATATCTTATTTTTGCCAAATGTGGTATTGCAAACTAACACCGGCCCACTACAAATTTCACAATCATATCTACTCTTCCTATTATATATCTCTAACACACACAATACTACATAACACTCAGCTTTAAAACTGACTTCAATCCCTATAAAATATGCCACTCAAACCTGGAATATCCGTGGGTTTTCCTCATAGGCAAAGCAACTAAAAATCTTATATCTCAAAGAAAAGAGGCGTAACAATTTTAATAAACAAAAGAATACCATTAATTCATAACTCACAGAATTCAAGAACTCACAGAATTAAATGACAAATATGCTAATAATCCCACGGAACAAGCTCTGCATGAATTAACAACAACTAATTTTCAATTGAACACTATTATAAACAAGAAAAAACAATTCATACTGAAAAGACTAAGACATGACAATTTTGAACACAACAACAAATCTGGCAAATATCTGGCAAACTAACTAAAACGAGGCAAAGACAAATCCATTATCCTGGTCCTAAAGAACTCAGCAGGGGAAACCATGCAAATAGCTACAGAAATAAATAATACATTTTACATTAAATTATACACCTCAGATCATTAACAAAACTTAACAGGAATCCACTCCTTCCTCAGTAGTACTGACCTTCCTCAGCTTAACAAGGAAACAGCAAATGAGCTAGACGCACCATAAACAAAGAATTCTATAACACCCTCAACCAGGTACCAAATAATAAAGCACCAGGACCTGCTGAGTTCTTCAAGCACTTCTGACACACAATCTCCCCACTTTTTTTTAGAATGACTCCACATATGAATGCAGCACTCCTCTCAGTACTACTGAAGCCTGACAAAGACCAAACCCTATGTTCTAGCTACCACCCCCTATCACTCATCAATACCGATCTCAAAATTATCAGTAAAGAGCTAGCTATCAGCACTGAAAGAGTAACCCTATCACTAATCCACTCTGGCCAAACCGGATTTATCAAAGGAAGAGACGCATCAAATAACATGCACAGATAATTCAATTTAATCAATACATCCCAAAAAAGTAAAACAAAAACGATATTTGTTTCGTTAGATATGGAAAAGACATTTGATAAAGTAAATTGGACATTTCTATTTGAAACACTTCAGAAATTTGGATTCGGGGAATAGTTTATTCAATGGATAAAAACATTGTATAATTCACCAATGGCAGTTTCTACTAATGGACTAACATCACAGACTTTCATGGTACACATGAACCTCTAGCTGCTGCGGAACGCCAAAATAACAATAAAAATAACAATAACAAAGGAATTCAAACCTCCAACACACACCACAAATTCAGCCTTTATGCAGATGGCATACTGCTTTACCCTACAAGACCCATCAAACACCCTGCAAGAAGTTATGGAGCTCATCAGTTCATTTTCTGAAATATCAGATTACACTGTAAACTGGACAAAATCAACAATCTTACCCATCTGTGTCACTCATTCTTATGCTACAGCTAAAAAACACACTCCTTACCTCCTCAGGTAATATTAAATATCTAGGCATAAATATCTCCACTAAGCTGTCAGAGTTGTTCCACTAATATCTTACTAAATTTTTTCTTAAGTTTGTTCTTGAAAAAGGTCCTAAGAAAACGTCTGTGTCAGATTCATGATGTGTTTTTAAACCTCAGAATTGTTCACACCTTAGAATGATGAATCCCATTGTCCTTGTAAACTGAAAGCATGTGCCAGTTGTTCCTAATTAGCACAGGTAAATGCTCCACCAGTCCCCACAAAAAGGCATGAGACTGCAGGGCCATGTGGACACTCAGACATCTACGGAAGCCCGTTTCCACCACATTGGGGGAAAAAAAAAAGTTTCCTTAACTTTGACTTTATTTTTCGGAATTCCAACTTTATTTCTCACAATTCCAACTTTATTTCTCACAATTCTGACTGTATTTCCTCACAATTCTGACTTCATTACCCATAATTCTGGGTTCTTTTCTAACAACCAACAAGTAACTTGAGCCATCACTTCTGCTCCTGCTTTAATAGTTCAACGCAACGCGTGTACAGTAGCAGACAGGAGCAAAGGCTACAATGGATGCGTTTGCTCTGTCCATATATTTAAATATTTATCCATATGTATAAAACTAAAACTTACTTATTCTAACACACTGGCTTTACCACCTGTCTGGTTTCAGATGGGATAACCCATAAGTAGTGTATGTAAAGGTACTGCTCATTTATCACGATCTCCAGCAACTATTATGTTCCCATGTCTTTTTGTTCATTGTACAAAAGTATGAATAAATATGCACTACATTCTGGAGTGTTACATGAAGTGTTAGTGTAGTGTTTATTTTAAAAGACTATAATGCTTTGTAAAAGAACGAAAATAATTACTAAAAAATATTACAAATGATAGATATTATTTTAATTTAAATCTTATAATATTATAGAACTGTAGAATTGAGGAAAACGCAATATACAGTTGCACAGATTCTGTTCTTATCCAAGAACATATCCCAAATAATAATAATAATAAGAAGAAGAATACTTTATGTGTATAGCACTTTTCATTCAAAGTATGTAGCTCATATGTAGCTCAAAGTGCTTTTACATTTGAGTAGAAACAAAAAATAAAAATAATAATAGTGATAATAATAAGTAATAAAATAGTAGCAAATAATAAATAGACCACACAAAAAAAGCAAAGATAAACCACATAACTCAAGGGGCATAAAACAGGAAAGATCAAAGTTAAAGAATAAAACAGTTTAGAGTAAAATAATTAAAGGAACAGATCAAATTAAATAAAAAGAAATTTAAAAAAAAGAGTGAAAAAAGCAATTTAAGGAATGGATAAAATTAATATAAAAATAAAATGAAAAAACATCGGTGAATGTTGGTGAATTTCAGAATCTTTGTGAACACTGCGCTCGTGGATTTTAAGAGGAAACGTCTTCTTAAGAACTGCTGGTAAATAAGGCCCGCTGATCCCAAATTAAACTTTAGGTTCACTGATAACCCACCTGTTCATGAATCATGATTTGTTTGAAAATACTGCAATGCAATTTTCAAAATCAGTAGTTTGAAACTGTGCCATTCTTTTTTGAGTACTCAGGTTTCATGTGTGCCAGTCTTTTTTAAGAGTGGTATGTGGTATGTGCCATTAAGTACTCAGGTATGGTATACTTACTGTTTAACTGGAGATGAGAAGAGGATGTCATATTTGACATAATCTGACTATAAACAAGCCAGATATTTAATTTCAAGGTTAATAACATTTGCTTCTAAGTAAAATAGTTCTATATTCTTTGCATATTATAGCAACATTGTGATCTCCTTTTTATTAACTGTATGTGGAAATTTAGTCTAAGAAATACACTTCTGTTGTCTTTTTGTTGTTGTTTTGGTTTTTTTGTTGTTGTTGTTGGGGTTTTTTTTACAATTTGTGGCCCATTTCTAGACTTGATCTGAATTTCACCAATCATATGAATATAGTGCTTAACTGAAATACCTTTGTGGAATATAATCTTGATTAAATTGAAGCATGTTTAAAGGTTTACTGACTCACTTTGACATACACATATACAGTAAATGTAACATTTGCTTTTGTAAAGAATGACATCAGTAATTGAGAGATTAAATAATCTCAAATTCTGGACCCCAGCTCTAGCAGGCTGAAGAACCATTGTGCACAGTTCAATCTTTTTTTTTTTTTTTCTTGTCACTGATGTATCCTGATTTTAGCAAAAAAATTCAATTTAACTATCAACTAGATTGTTCAAATTTGTACAAGCTCATGAACATATAAACACATGCATATGGAAAGTGAAACATATGTGTTATTTATTTATGAATTATATCACAAATACATAGAGTATGTGTTTTTACTAGTGATGCTAATAACTCACTCAATTCAGTTAATAGGCAACTCCTGGGTGCAATGCTCAAGAATGTTCAGTTGAAAATATTTTTCTGCCTTAAACTTAGCCAGGGGTTAGCTTGCTTTTTACACATAACATTTTCAAGATCTGTTGGCGTATAGACCTAGAACTAATACCATAAATGGCGACATTAAATAAAGGTGCTATCAGGATATAATAGAGTGATAGGAAGATACGAGCCTCATGGGGAACATGATCCATGTTTATCCTGCTCTGTACCATCTCAAAGAAGGATCCAAGGATATAATTCACCATAGACATTAAGTGAGGAATGCATGTTTTAATAGCTTTGATTTGTGAATCTTTAGAGGACTGTAAGCATACTCTCAGAATCTGTGCATAAGAAAAGAGTATCATGAGTAGCTGTGGGAACACGAAAACACAAAGTGACAAAAGTCCAACAATGCTATTAATCGATGAATCAATGCAAGACAGTTTAACCAGTTCAAAATTCACACAGAACAGTTTAGGAATAAATTTACCGCAAAATTTCAACCGTAAAGTTAAAGAAAAATAGATTATAAAAAGAATGGAAGGATACATCCAAGAAAATGCCATAAGTTTGCAAATTCTTGAGAAAGACATAATGTGATGATAATGTAGAGGATAACAGATTGCTACATACCGGTCATATCCCATGACCGCCAAAATAGTGAATTCAATTGTGACATAGGTATGTAAGAAATAAATTTGAGTAAGGCAGCATTGCAGTGACATCTCATAGCTGTCAGACAGCAGAAGATGGAGTAAGGCTGGCACCAGCCCTGTGCTTCCATACACTCCATTCAGACTTAAATTACATATAAGGAAATACATGGGTTGATACATGGATCTTTCTCGCAATATGGCAGTAGTGATGAGCAGACTGCAAAAAGTGATCAGAAGGTAGAGCAGCAGAAATACAGCGAAGTGTAAATATTTATACTCCTCTATAAAAGTGTAGGCTGACATGATGAATGTCACTGAGGTATTTTCCATTGCAGAGAAACTGTGGAGAAAACATATTTCCAAATGTTTATGACATTGGATATCATACACCAACCAGACACATAAACCAATAACCATAAAATTGGTTTGTAGAGAAAAAGAATCTTTTTCTGACATTTCAAATAATTTTTATAGATCAAAGCCTAAATAATCTGCAACCCAATTTAAATAATAGGTTATATCTGGGTTTGGAACTGGACTGGGATTCAGCCAGTCTAATTGCACTAAACATCTGTTCATCAAAGTTTGATAAGTTGATTCAGGTGTACAGATATGTTGTTTAAAAAATGGATTTCACCATTACAAACATGTTTGATATTGTAATTAAACCAGATTAAATTGTTTACCAATATGTAAATCGATTTCTAAGGAACATATTCTGTCAAGGATTGATCATGGTTCATTGTAGTGGTAAGATTATTGTCTCTAACTTGAAAATGCCATCAGCTGGTATCAACCAAAATGTAATGCTTAAAAAACAATTTGATGAAAGTAGTAAATAAGTATGTACTCTTACCCTAAAAGCTTTTTGAACATGAGGGACAACTACAATATAAAACTACCCATATATTACCCCAAATATGACTTTTAACCCCAGCTGTAATCCTGAAGTATTACAAACAATAATTATGTTAAGCACATTACACTAGAGTAATACCTGTCTCCACGTATCCTTGATAATTTCAGCCTCCAGCAGTGTACAACTGGCTCACATTGCCTTGAAGACTGTCCAAAGAGAGTGCATTGATTGTTTTTATAATGACTGAAGTCACGGTCTTCTACACGCAGAGGATTATTATGTTGATGAGCTTTACTCTCTCTAGAGTGTATGCTATGTGTAACTGCTCTTCATTTACTCTCAAAGGTCGCACAGCTGATTAGCTTGCCTGCATATACACTGGTCTGCTGAGGTATACACTGGCCATCAAAATTCAGGGCAAAGCTGCTGAGGTGTTTTATGTGCATGTTTCAGTGCAAGGAAAAAAAAAAAAAAAAAATTTTCTATATATATATATATATATACACACACACACACACACACACACACACACACATATATTTTAAATAGATCTGTGAACATCTATATGCTAGCACTGTTATGGCACTTGGCAACATGCAGGCATGAATGATAACATGTAGCGTGTATCTGAACTGCAGTGATAGTGAGAACTAGTAAAGCTTTAAAACTGAATTAGAAAGTTCGAATTTGCTTAATCTGTAAGAATATATAGACCAGACTACTGCAAGTCCTGAGTCAGATGCCATATTGAGCGTAATTTAGACTGACTCTTTGGGATTATGTAAACTGTATGGTTTGACATCACAGTTAGACACATTGTCTACTGTTAAAAAGCCTACCACAATTTTTAACTCTTGGCTGATCAAATACCACATGGAATTGACATATAGTCCAACTGATTTAACTGTATGACATAACAGTTAGTTAAATGTGTAAATGAATAAATGCAGTTTCATAAAGGATTCATAAATAATGGAAGCACTGGGCTTCATTCACAAAGTGTTCTTAAGAGGACATTTCTTCTTAAAATCCACTTATGCAGTTTTCACAAAAATTCTGACATTCACCAATGTTTTCTTATTTGGGAGTTGTTTTTCTTCAATTCTACAGTTGTATAATGTTATAGGATTTAAATTAAAATAATATTTATCATTTATAATATTTTTTAGTAATTATTTTCATTAATTTACAAAGCATTATGGTCTTTTAAAATAAATAAAAACTACACTCACACTTCATGTAACACTCCAGTATGTAGTGCATATTTGTTCATACTTTTGTACAATGAACTAAAAGAGTGACATGGGAACATAAGTTGATGGAGATTGTGATAAGTGAGCAGTACCTTCACATACACTACTTATGGGTTATCCCATCTGAAACCAGACAGGTTGTAAAGCAGGTGTGTGAGAATCAGTCAGTTTTACTTTTATACATATGGATAAATATTTAAATATATAGACAGAAGCAGCCATTGTAGCCTTTGCTCCTGTGTGCTACTGTACGCACATTGCTTTTAACCAGTAAAGCAGGAGCAAAAGTGATGGCTCAAGTTACTTGTTGGTTGTTAGAAAAGAACAGAATTACAAGAAATGCAGTCAGAATGGTGAGAAAAGAGTCAGAATTGCAAGAAATCAAGTTGGAATTATGAGAAATACAGCCAGAATTTTGAGAAATAAAGTTGGAATTCCGAGAAATAAAGTCAAAGTTAAGGAAACTTTTTTTTTTTCCCCAATGAAGTGGAAACGGGCTTCCGTAGATTTCTGTGTGTGCGCATGGCCCTGCAGTCTCATGCCTTTTTATGGAGACTGGTGGGGTGTTTACCTGTGCTAGTTAGGAACAACTGGCACACGCTTTCAATTTACGAAGACAGTGGGTTTCATCATTCTAAGAACAAAGGTACGAACGAGAACACGTTATGAATCCGACATAGACTTTTTCCAAAGACCTTTCTCAAGAACAAATTTAAGAAAAAATGATATTGGTGAATGAGGCCCATCGTTTGTAATAATGGCCTTCATTCATGAAACGAACATATGACAGAAAGCTGGTTTATGGTCATTTCCATGCAAATCTCATCATTTATCAATGTGGATGTGAGCGGAGGCTACAATCAAATCTCACGTCAAGTCTGAGCTCATGTAAACAAGTTTTTGAGCCAGGGTGGACTTGCGGTGCAACATAGTAAATCTGGCTGAGTCAGAGAATCATTATTAGACCATATATTCTGACTGGCATCTAAGCATATGCAGCCACATATCCATCACTTAAAAATATGTAGCCTATGGCAAAATATTTTATTGTGTAAAGGCCTACATCAACTATGTGTCATATCCCTAACATTAATAGGTTTTTTCAAATTGTTTGCATTTAATGGGGTTAACAGTTTTTTGGTGTAAGATTAATTTGTCTTATTTTGAGAGAGCCTACTTGTTAGGCTAGGCTACTGCTGACATAATTACAAGCAAAATTAAGCTATTAAAAGCAATGAGCAGGCTAACTGATTTGTAATGTGATTGGTTCAACTGGACTTGTGACGTTAGAGTTTCTATTTCAAGGTCAGAGAAGTTTCTCTTCTTGGACGTATTATGCATCTCCACGTTGTAAACTCTAGGGGTGAGGCCTCTAAACTGAGAATATTTAGGGGCATGATATTTAAATGACGATTTCAGCCACCACATTTATCAATGCCTGATCATCCTTACGCTGTAATTGGCGAGATGCAAACATTTCATGAGTGTTACGTCCCCGGTGGAGTGTGGTGTCTAGGGGTATGTAGGGGAACGTAGCATAAAGGACCCACCACCTGTGCTGGTTTTGGGATGGGGTGATGGGGGAGGAAAACACCGACACGGGGAATTGATGTAAAAAAGAGTGCACAATATATTTAGAATATTTACAAAGTGAAATTCACAAAATATTTACAGACACACACAAAAACACACGAAGGTGGGAGAGGACGATAGACTGTGCCAAAGAAATGAAACTAGTAAAACAAAAATCACCCTAAATGACCACACCGGAAAAACACACACTGAACTAAAAAACAAATAGGTGGCAGAGCCAAAGGAAACCTGACTACACTAACTAACCAGCAACCGAAATACAAAAGTGGCACCCGCCTCTAACCCATCCCTATACAGCGTGAACCCTACCGCGGGGATCCCCTTCCTTACCTGTCCTTCTCCCCGCGATAACCAAAACACCAAAGCCAGAGCGAAAACCACAAAGTCAATAATCGAGAATACAGGGTCGAACACGGAATGGCAAGTTTAGTAACAATAGCAGAGAACACACAAATGGCAAAAGGCAACGACGAGATCGAAATCTACCACGCAGAGCATCCAGTGTCGTTTAAATGTTGGCGCTCCGTGTCTGGTTGGCTGAACCGCGAGGGGCACTCCCTCCCTGGTTGGTTGAACCAGAGAGGGCAGGGCGGGGCACAACATCAGGCCAGATGGTATTGCCAGCCCACCACAGCTGGGTACCTGTGGAGAGAGAGAGGCAAACGAAACAAGGGACACAAATAAAACGTACAGTGCGTCGCACATAACAATGAGTCACACATGAACCCTGTCGTAAGATGATTTCTGCACTTGGATCTGTACTGGTCTCTATGTTAAATTGATAAATTAGGGCCAATGTCTTTTTCTAAAGACAGACGTGGCCCTTAAACACAAGTTAATAGCTATCTAGCATGTTTAATGCTGAAAAAATATGTAAGTTGAATCTTACCAGTATCTCTACAGAATCAAATCTGTTAGAAAAAAAAAAAAGTAAATAACGAAAGCTTACAACCAAAGGGACGTAAGTGACATCATCAAAACAAAAATGACCATAGAATGATGACTTTGAACCCCTTCCAATTCCACAATTTGGAGATCTGCGTTGTCGGTCTACTGATCACCGGCCTATCTGCTCATCATCTCCCTCACCTGCTGTCACTTGGTTCTCCTTGATTTCTCCCTGTACTTATACCCCTTGGTTTCAGTCAGTCATTGTGAGATCTTCACCCTCCATGTGATTTACTGAGTGTTCTCCTTTGTATTCCCAGTGTGTCTGCTCTTCATTGTTTTCTCGTCAGTCTTCAATGCCTCTTTTGTTTTATCCCTGTTTGTTTTGTATTATCACCATCGATAAGTTTAATAACTATCAATTTTACCTGCACTTGCATCTTGCTTTTCTGGGGAATTCGTGACATATTGATCTGATACTGCTTTATCATCTCTATATGATATGTACCAAATTTGTTGGTGATAGCGTCAACAGTCTAGGACTAATTCACAAAAGTACGTTTTTCAAAAAAATTTGACACACAATGGGTGTATTTGACTCGGCAACACCCAAGGATTCGGAGGGGGAAAAAAAAAAAAAAAAAAAAGGATCAACTCGGACAAAGGATTCAAAAGTTATAGGCAAAAAAAAAAAAAAAGGTACCTTCAAATTTGGCCTGTTGGTGGCGCTATAAGGATGCGTGGATTGACCCCAAATTTCACAACTTTATACCTTATAGTTCTAGGGGCTGCCGTAGACTCCCATGTAACAAAGTATACTAATGATAATGAAAAATTCTAAAAATTACAAAAGCGTTCTAGCAGCTTCACTGCTTGGCCCCTAATAATAATAATAATAATAATAAGCACCAACAATTACAATGTTGCCTGCAGCATCGCTGCTTGGCCCCTATTAGTAATAGTGAAGAATGCTAACAATTACAGTAGATGCCTTGTACCATTGGTGCTTGGCCCCTAATTACCTGGCATACAATAGCCACTTAACTAGCTTGGGATAACAGAACTAGCTAAAAAAACATTTCAAACACACATAATCCAGTTTAACATACCCGGCGTCAGTAGGTTGTCAATATACAGTACAATAATTTAACACATCTGTCACGTTTCTCAAAAGAGGCTGGACGCACATGCAGATCAATTTCCCTCTTTATTTAAAGTAACAAGAATTTCCAAAACTTACAGACTCGCGAACAGAACCTTAGCAGACCAAGAACATGACCTGGAGGGAATATCCAAACATGCCAACACAAAGAAACAGGGGAAACCAAGGAGTACTTATAGCAAACAAAACGAGATCTAATTACCTAACACAGGTGAGAGCAATGATGGAACAAAAGACTAAACAGGACCGAACCAAAAATTGACAGAACGGGGGGGGGGGAACAAGAGAAAACAGTGAAAACAGAACCCAGACCCAACACTAGAGGGAGAACAGAGGGACCAGGGCGTGACAACATCTCTGGCTCCTGTGCATAAAAATAGAACACCATCACTGTATTGTCTAACTTTCTCGCAACAGCCATTTCATACTTCATTAGCTATGAGGGCTAACATTCTATGGCTAATCCTCATGCTGTTTCAAGTAGCTAGCATTAATATTTTCGATAAATGAAGCAAGACAAATACTTTACATAACTTGATCTCCACTTAGCGTAATGCATACATGTTCATGACATTGTTTATACAGTTAGACGATGATTATAAGATGATTACGATATTTTTAATATGACAATGAGCGGAGCTCTTATTTCAGCATACCACACATCACCAGCATAAAGGAAAGAGATGAGATGAGTTTTATTCAAGTGTGCAACATTAAGAAAACTAAAAAAAAGTTTTCTTACTAAAAGTTTTCTTCAGAAACTAAAAAATACATAGAATATATGTATTGTTAATCTATGTTATCATTTACTACCATAAATATAGGCTGCAGTATTACGAGTTAAGGTTTGCGGGGAGCCTAGAGATATTCACGGTTTTGCCACTTTCGCAGGGGGTCCTGACCTCCGCGAATGTTGAGGGCTTACTGTATTTCTGATGTCATCAGTAATACTCCAGGGTTTGGACTTGTGAAAAACGTTTATATTGTAAATGCTATCTGTGTATTGTTTTGAATGCCAGCCTCTTTCTACAATTGAGTGGAAGGATGATTATTTAGCTTACGAGGTAGAAGTTCCCTCCCTAGCCCGAGCCGCAATATTTGTGGACGCTGAAAATCTTGTTGATTATACACCATACTACTATTTGACTTTCAGCAATAGAAAGTACATTCCACTGAAGCACGATCTCACATATATCATTGCATATCACTCACTTAATACAAATGTTTGAGTCTGAATAGAATGTTATATTTTTATATGTAATATAATCTTATGTTTTATTGTCATGGTGCCAAAACATAAAGGACTGGGTAGTTAGAGTATGTATGTATGATGAGTTGGGTAGAGATTTTTGTTATTTGATGGAATGCATTCGGGACATCTTACAACTGCTGACCATTCAAGATGAGATTTTCCATTACATCTGATTTATTCCTAAATTAAGCAAGCGTCCTTCTTGAGACATGAAGGTTAATCCTTTACAAATAACATAGAAGCTTAATGTCACGCTGGTGGTGTGGTGCAGGACTCATGCACAAGACACGAAGGTGTGGTGACAAAAAGGAGAACTTTACTTGGAAAATGAAGATAAAAATACAAGTGCCACCAGGAACAAAACCGATAACAAAAAGGTGCAGCTTAACAGTGTGTATTTAAACACAAACAACGATAGACAAGGGACAAGGGAAACACAAGGGCTTAAATACAAGGGAGAACTCAACAGGGCAAAGCATGATTGGTAGAAATTAACGAGGTTAATAAATGAGACAAACAGGAACAGGTGAGGGGCGGAGACAAACACAGAACAGGAGCACAAAGACATATCAAACTAAAAGTCCAAAATGAGGTGCAGGCTGTGACACTTAAAAACCTTCTCACTTGACAAAAAAGCTTGTTTAATTTGACATAACACTCAAAGTAAGATGTTTACAAGACTCTTTCACTAAACAAGATATTCAAGATGCACCGTCTAAAAACAAGTCCTTATAGCTCAAGGAAATTTTGGTTGATGGGTGACTGTGTCTTATATTAGTGAGATTTGGATTTTTTGCAGTGCACTCTGATACTATGGAAAATAATAAATCAGCTGTAAAATGCTATCAATTAGGATATACATCACATAATTAGACAAATCGCTTTTGCATATGAATACGCAACCTGAAAACAAAATCCACGGCATTTGTATTTCTGATTAGCATCACACAGAAAAGACACTTTACATCACATGTTGGCCTATATGTTCAGACTCTGTGAGTAATGCTTCTCGGTATGTATAATACTTATAGCAGTGATATCATAAACCAGTCACAGTTAAAAAGATGGTCTGCAACATGAACTCACACCTACTTCTGCTCTGCAAATCACAGTGTCTCTCTACAAATATGATATCTGCACACGTGTACACAGTACAGTAGCAGCAGCAGCTTTTTAGCTTAGTTATTTTATCCTAGTGTTCACAGAAACATGGCATGTAAAAGTTAATGACACCCTACCCTACCTTAAAAAAGCAACCCCAGCAGCAGCTCCAGTTAGCTAAACTGTAGGCAGTGTTTTTAGCTAACTAAAACTTTTGGGGGGTGTGGGAGGGGGGGGGATTAAGGTGATGTAGGCCTTCCAGTAAGGACTACAAGCCCAATATGATAAATGTGTACTGAAGCATTGTCAGCCTGCAGTTTTTCTCATGGTCATTACTTTGGTGTGTTGTAAAACCCTACTTGAATACCCTGCAGATGTTATTTCTCTGCAATAATTAGCATAATTGCTTTTCTAAAAATTTCACCACAATTCTGGAAATTTATGTCCATCACGTTTTTGGACATTATACTTCAGTGGTCTTAAAACCCTCTAAAATGCTGAAATTACAAATTGTAACACCAGTGTCATTCCTAATGGACTTGTTTCTTTCTTTATCATAACAAATCATCAAATGTCTGATATCAGAATAAAGATTAGAAGAGACTCCGAAAATGTGACTTTTATATTGGGGTCTTTATGCATACATATATTACATACAATTCCAAAGTAATGTCACAAGTAGTGGAAGTGTTAAATATTTTATTACTGTACTCAAAAATGTCGTGTGCAATTTATGAAGCTGTTAGGAAGCTGCTATGTTAGGTTATATTATGTTATGTTGTGTTATACGTTTAACCTATATAACAGCATACATCTGATACAGAGTCAGGACAGTTCAGGCCACCTTTTAACTTGCTCTACACCCTTCTTTGTGAAAAACTGGAGATGGAATCATTTGTGAATTATTTGGGTGCCTCTCATAAAATCCAGTGCAAAAACCTTTCTTTTCAGGATTTTGGCAATACTTCTTTTAATCTCCTGAGTTCTTATGCCATATATGAGTGGATTTAGAAGAGGGGGAATCAGAATGAAATGTATCGACATAAATATGCTTACCTCATTAGAGAATGAGTAATTGAAACTACTGTATACAACAGAAGAAAGGATTGCAGAGGAGAAATTGATAAAAGTTATCAAATGAGGAACACATGTGTTTAGTGCTTTCTTCTGAGCACTCTCTGATGCTTTGATGCTTACAATTAAAATTTTGATGTATGACAGTACCACTAAGAATGGAGGGAGAACAGAAAAAACCAAAAGCAGCCATAAGTCATACAGGTTGTCAAGAGCAGTTTTCACACAAGCTAGATTGGCAACAGCCAAACTCACACAGAAAAGCTTATTAATTGTAAATTTGCATATTGACAGCCTTGAGTTGAGATAACCCTGCACAGCTAAAGAACACAAAATGAAAATGTACATTAAGCCAAGGAGAAGCCGGACTTTAGTTGGAGTCATGATAATATGATACTGTAATGGCTTACAAATGCAAACATATCTGTCATATGCCATAACTGTTAGTATGGCATATGCACAAGTTCCATATACATGTACAAAAAAAAGCTGTAGTATGCAGTTTGTAAGGGAGATGGTTTTCATATCCTCAAGAAGATGTTGCATAATTTTAGGACAAACGGCAGAACTCCCAATCAGTCCATCAATTGCCAGGTTGAACAGAAATATGTACATCGGCTTATGGAGACTTGGATCAAACAAGATGACCAGCATTAAAGTTAAGTTTGAAAATACTGTGGCAAGGTAAAGCACAAGAATAACAAAGAAAACTCCATAATTCAGTGGTCCTGGTGGTCCATATGCAGTGAGAAATATTGTAATATTTGAACTGGACATATTCCTTGTGCCTGAAACTAGCACACATATAAGTAATTCTTAGATGTTAAGTAAACCAGTGACATTGATGCTGATGAAGTAAATGGCCAAATGAAATGAACAAACAAATGAAAATCACACTGAATCAATATGAAACTGAGATTGTTACTACACATAATCACATCATAAGTCAGTGAAGTCGCGATGGCTGACCTGACCCTAATTGTCTTCAGTTGCTGTGCGGTATCAAACTTTTATACACTTTCTTTGATTGACATTTACAGGGATTTCAGTGACTGTTTAAGGGCTCCCCCTGGCGCTAATTACTGAAGGTTATGTTTGCATTGATGTAAACAAAGGACTGCGAAGTCTTTCTCAACTTAATTTAAACATTAAATCTCACTTCTGGGTGCTACTAACATGGACACAGCTCAACTGTACACTGCTTTCAAGTAGTTCTACAAACGTAATTATAATTTTAACTCTGGTCATTAAAGTTAGACAAAATGACAAAGCAGAAATATGAAAACAAAAACTAAAAAAGACAACTGGAGTTAGATGAAAATGCTGTGATTGCTGTCCTGTCGTGAGCACACTGAGGCAAATCCCTATTGCCTAAGTTGTATGGCAATAATATTTTGAATCTTGAGTCTTGAACTGAGAAAACAGAAACCAAAAGGGAAAACAAAATACAAAATGTGATGTATTAAGAGAGTGACAACACAATAACATGAACAAAAATATCAAAAATGCTACATTTGTACTGGAAACATGATACCTGTGTTCCAGCTGCTAGGGGGCAGTGTAGAGATTACTGGATGCGTTTACACTCACTCACTCATTATCGAAGCCGCTTATCCTGATTAGGGTCGTGGGGGGGAGCCTATCCCAGCGCTCATAGGGCGAAAGGCAGGGAAACACCCTGGACAGGTCGCCAGTCCATTACAGGGCAGACCCACATACAAACACACAGTCATACCTAGGGGCAATTTTGTGTCTCCAATTCGCCTAACCTGCATGTCTTTGGACTGTGTGAGGAAGCTGGAGCTCCAGGAGGAAACCCACACAGACATGGGGAGAACATGCAAACTCCACACAGAAAGGACCCTGGCTGCCCGGCCGGGAATCAAACCCGAGGCCTTCTTGTTGTGAGGCTGCACCACCGTGCCACCCAGATGCATTTACAGACTGTTAAAAATTGAAGCAGAGGATAGAGAGAACAGTTTCGACTATCAAAACACAAAGAAGGGAAATACATGGTGTCCACTCCCACTTCAAAGCTGAACACTTGGAAAAGGAGGTGAATGTGTTGTTATGTTTTGCATTATTGTGTTCTCCTTGCAGCTTAATGTTTTATTTATTAGCCAGCTATCCTGGCTGTGCAGTTGATATTTCATTGTGCAAAGTCTGGATAAACATCTCCCTCGCACTTGTCTGACATCAAGAGCAAGAGTAGGCATCATGTATTCCCCAGCTTTTGATGCTATTGGCTAAACCCAAAAACATGACTGGGCATCCAACATGGCGGGTCTGATGCTTTAGATGTATGCTTTTTTCTTTCTTTTTTTATCAGCAAATATACCTTAATTCAGAGTAAGCTTAATGCCAAATTAAGGTGCTTTGCACCTGAATAACAAATGAAAATTCTTTTCATATTCAAGGATTCAAGGATTGAGATAATGATAATACATTGCAATTCTATCTTTATAATCACGCAACAATTTGTCCTGTTTCACCTTTGTTAATTCTATGTATGCTCTATATGTGTCCATAAAACGCATATTATGCATAATTATATGTATTCTGTCCAATTACATCATCAGCCACTTTCAAATGCCACTGCAGCAGTCTATCTTCTCATCGTGTTGAACATGAGAAAAACTCAGTGGCTGTTCAATTCCCGATCCTGATTCTTCTTCCTTTCTTTTCCCAGTTCTTTTTTTATTGAATTTTCATGACTTTTCATATTCTAAAGAGACACTTCCAGAAGATGTCTGACTCATCAAAATAAAGTGAAAAGTTAGATTCCAGAATCACATTTATATGTGACACAATGAAAAACTTATAGTTGCTGCATCAAAACACCATACAGACATACATTTGCCATCTCTGCCCACTCACTAAACCACAGACTGACCTCGCCTTATTTAGGAACGGTGAGAAACTAGAGTACTAACAAAAAGAAACTACAGTATCTTGCCTTGGCCAAGGTCCATTCAGATGGCTCCAACACCTGAATACTATTGAATGTTAATGGGGGAATCACATTACTGAACCCCAGCCACTTTGTATCTATTTCCAATATGTTACTAATGTAGCAGATTAGGTTTCCCCCCTCTCTGCCTGCTCACTTAATTGTCTCCAGCTGGATTTGTTAATTAATGGGCACCTTAATTACTCGGCAGCCCCCTTTCAACGTTAAATCTAGGCAGGGGACAGCTATCTGGATGTACATTTTCTATCATCCCCCACTTCTTCCTGGTGTCTGTTGTGGTGGCATGGTGCACAGTTTGGCCAGCATGGTCGAGTTGCTGTGTTTCCCCACAACCTGTCTTCCCAACAATTCCGAGCATAGTGGCTCGTCCCTTTGTTGCAGATATGGAGTAGAATTGGTCTGTTTTGAGCCTTGCTTAAGGCAGTTTTGCTTTTGTTTTAAGGTAGGCTGGCTTCTTTCGTATTGTCAAACTTTATTCGGCTGCCATTTTGCTTTTAGATAATATAGTCCTCTTTCTTGGTCTCTGGTTTGTTGTTAATAGTGGTTGGGCCGGTATCTGTGGCTCTCGTTTTCTCACTGTTTGCAAGGCTGCGTCTCCGTACCCCGGCATTTATAGGCTCGGCTGCACACGACGGTGGGTAGCCTTTGTCAAGTTCCCGGCCTTCCCTCTTTGGTGGTGCTGCTGCTGTTTTTGTCTCCACATCTCCATGTCTCAACATCTCTACATTTGGTTGGTTTTATTGTCTTATTCTGTTTTCTTTTCTTTTCTTTGTTTCGGTATTGCATTGGCTTGTCTTTGCTGTTCGGTTTGTGTTTGTCACTGTCAAGAGTGCCTTGTGGCTCTCTCTCCAATTATTTTGTTACTGTTCATTGAGTTTGTCGTTGACTTTGTTTGGTTGTGACCATTTTCTTGAGTTTTGTAGGTTGTTTTGAACATTGATTGATTTGCATTTGTCCCTCATTGTTTGTTTGAGTATTTGGGTCAGAATCAGTCAGATCCCGGTATACAGTGCAGCGCTGTGGCAGCTGGAAAGCCTATGTTAGTGTAGGGGTCGTCAGGCCCGTAGAACATATTACCCATAATTCCCTGCTTGACCGCATGGGTAATCTGTACCCATTTTCTCAGATTTCACTGTAACGGTATTGGATACAGCAATGGAGCCAGATACCATATACAGTGATGACGCAATTTTCGCCATAAAACCGCGGAAAATTCCAAACTCTCTCCTCTTTCCAGCTCTTCAATTCTGCAACTCTCTAGCAGCGGCTCGCTCTAGCAGCAGCTCGCTAGCAGCGGGTGTCTCTCTTTCTCTACCGAAGAAAAGGACAAAGTAACAACGAAGCGAGATATTTGTACAACCAAAGTTTAATTTACTTTCTCTCGCGCAGTTGCAACTTTAAATTCTACCGGCTAGTTACACTGTAATGCACACAGTATTCGACGGAAGGAAAGGCGACCGGATCCCTTTTTATTTCTTTAAACGTCGACGAACTTAATCAAGAACCCTTAAAGATCATCGGACAAGTAACGGAGCCCTGAAGATCTTCAAGTGACCAGGAAAGGAACTTCTCCCTGGACCTGCGAATCGCACTGCTCATCAGGCCACCAAAGACGCACCTTCGGTCGCCACGCGATGAGCTATTCCAAGTAAGGCTGGCATCTGGGCACACTTTAGTATTGAGATTACATGCAGTTAACGTGAAGGAAGTGTTGTTGTTTGAATTCCTTTATGATTTTAATGTACACACTGTATTTCATGTACAATGCGGTTTATAGCCGTTTGTTTATTTTCTTTTGGTTACAACTTATGAAGGATAGATCTGGCATGCGTTCTCTCTCTCTCCAACTCCCTTTTTCTGATTGCACACCTCCAACATTGGGATTGCAGCGTGACTCAAGGGTTGGGTAGAGTTGTTAAGTTCAGGGCCTACTTACTTGAGACTAGCTCTCAAGTTAGACATTCTTTGGTCAGTCGCACACACGTGTTTCTCATTGCCCTTCCCCATTCTAGTTGGTGCCTAGCACTAAATCCTCATACCACACATACCTCTTGCCTGTGCGCCTCCCTCTCTCTTCAGTGCGCAGCTGGGCACACGCCCACACACACGCACGCGCGCTCTCTCTCTCTCACACACTCACACACACACACTCACTCATCTCTGGTCTAACACTCATTCAGTCCTACACTGAATACCTGTACATTGACTCATCACCATTTTGTTACCGTTTACCCTTTTGATCATTCTATTTGCTGCTGATTATTGATTGTACCATATCAGTATTAGTTTGCCAAGTAGTATGGATTATGTTAATAAATGGTATCATTGACAAACTGTTGTCCTGTCTGTTTCTGCCACAGTATTCACTGAATGCCAACCACTGCCATCAAAGCACTCCCAATTACCTTCATCAACCTGGTTGTTCATGAGTGTTATGGATTTAGTAGTGTAATTGTAGTACATTAGTGCTGCAATGCTTTCTAAGACTGTAGCACAGTGTTACAGCTAGCGTATCCCATTAATCTTAGTTGTTTAACAGAATATTGAACACCCAAATTAATGGTTAATAAATTGAGACTGATTTATAAATCAATCACACCTACATCTTTTGGTGTCCCTGTGTTAGGATTGCAATTGTACCTACATTAGCCTACATTTAGCTGATTTAACATTATCCTAGCTTCACTGTGGATGCAAACCAACAATGTTGTCAGAGTGAAGTATAAGGAGGCATCTTCTGTTTTTGAGATTAAGGATATTTTGCGTCTCAAATTAATGAAGTGTAATATTTAAACAAATGCCTGAGAAAATTGAATCGTGAGTATACGGTGTGTCAAATCATTTTATTTTCAGACTGAGATGTAAGTTTGTCATTTAGTTTTAGAGGGTAAAATATACATGGTATAATTGTGAGGAATAACTCTGGAGAGTTATTCTTTCTAGATTACTCTTAATTGATAACTCTGAGTGGGAAGTGAATTGTGGCAGAGTAAAATTGCAGTTCTTCTGAACAGAGTTAAAAACTAGCAGAGTCACTTTCTTTTAGCTCTGGGTAAAACAGTATGAGCGCTGATTTTGAGAAACAATAGTCATATCACAAGAGTAAAATATTCACACTAATTTGAGACTAATTGACTGAAAACAGCTCCATCACGTAATCCCTCTTCATCTCGGAGATCGTTTTTGCCTCCTTCTACTCCTTACATTATTCTTAGTGTGTTTTTGTTTTGTTTTTTGTCCGTTATTTTTACTTTTTCATCACAAACGAATGAAGTGTCATGTTTAAACAGGTGCCTGAGAAATTAAATAGAGTTAGTTATTCTTTCTAGTTCACTCTTAATTGATGATACCCAACTCTGGAGGGGAAGTGAATTGTGGCAGAGTAAATTTGCAGTTCCTCTGAAAAGAGTTAAAAAGGAGCAGAGTCAATGGCCCTCATTCATCAATCTAACGTAGAAAACAGTGCAGATCCGAGCACAGAAATAACCTTATGACAGAGTTCACGTGTGATTCATGAAATGTTCATATCTCGTAAATTACAGTGCTAGAGTAATCGGCCGTTGATAAATGTGCCGGCCGAAAACGATTGTCATTTAAATATCACGCCCCTAAATATTCTCGGTTGAGAGGCCTCGCCCCTAGAGTTTACGACATGGAGGGACGTAATACGTCCAGGAAGATAAAGTTCTCCAACCTCGAAATAGAAACTCTGACATCGCAAGTCCGGTTGAACCAATCACATTGCAAATCGGTTAGCCTACCAATGGAAGCCCAAAGATGCCACGAACTTACATTTAATTTAAGATTCCGTTTTCTCATGATAACGTGTTATTTTTCTTTGTTTTCTCCAGATCTCCACTTATTTATGTCATCATGAAATAATGAAGCTTTGTTGTCTCGAGATAACAACATAATTAATACAAGATCTCGAGACAACAAAGAAAAATAACACATCATCCCGAGAAAATGGAATCTAAATGAAATGTAAGTTCAAAATACTGTTAACCCTGTTAACTGCAAACAATTTGAAAATAGCTATTTATGATAGGATATATGAAACATACTGGTCGATACAGGCCTTTATAGAATAAAACATTTTGCCATGGGCTACATATTTTTCAGTGATGAATATGTGACTGCATATGCTTACATGCCAGTCAGAATTTATGGTCTAATAACAATTCTCCAACTCGCCACTATGCTGCACCGCAAATCCACGACTCAGAAACTTGCATACGTGAGCTGAGGCCTGCCGTGAGATTTGATCGTGGCCACCGCTCACGTCCATATTGATAAATGCTGAGCTTTGCATGGAAATGACCGTACACCCAGTTTTCTGTCATATGTTCGTTTTGTAAATGACGGCCAATTTCTTTTAGCTCTGAACTGAGTAAAATAGTATGAGAGTTGATTTCAAGAAACACTAAATAGAGTCAAATATCACAGAAAAGAATAAAACATTAAGACTAAATTGAGGATGATTGACACTGGAAAAACAGCTCCATCAGAGGAGTAACTTTTACTCTTTTCAGAGAGGGACCAAATGTTATCTGGCATTAGAATAAAACTTTCTTCAATTTCAGTAAATTTTACTCAGGGAAATGTACTGTGTATGAAAGTATACGAGGAAATAATTACTTGCACCAAAATAATAAAATGGGATACCTCTTAGAGTTGAAGACTTTTTTAAATTCCTCTCTGATTTTGGTCATCCTCACACCATACATAACAGGATTAAAAAGAGGTGTACATGCTGGGAAATACACTGAGATGACTATGCGAATAACAACAGGTAAGTGACGCAAATCATATCTACCCTGGATGACCACAAACAGAATACCCACTGAAAAGTTGAGCAGTGAAGCAATGTGTGGGATACAAGTGTTCAGAGCTTTCTGTTTTTGTTCCTTGCTGGACCTCAGGCAAATATTGAGAATTCTGATATAGGAGTACAAAATGGGGCTGAATGTTACACCTATAACCACAACTGTGATAAACAGTCCATATATATTATTTACTGTTGTATCTGAGCAGGCTTGTCTGACCACTAGGAAGTTGTCACAATAAACTCTGTCTATCACATTTCCACAAAGTTGTAAACTAAAACTTAAGGAGATAGTAGTGAGGACTATGGTAAAAGAATACAACCATGTCAGTAAAATTAAAATATACACTTTACAAGGTGTTATTAATCTTAAGTACTGTAAAGGATAGCATATAGACATATACCTGTCATAAGAAATAACTGCTAAATTACAAAGCTCAGTTGCACAACATGTATACAGACAAAAAATCTGAATAAAACAAGAAGCATAAGAAATTGTATGGTAGTCTGACAGTAGATGATTTAACATAGATGGGAACAAAGCAGTACTACCATATAAATCATTAACTGATAAACTGCACAGAAAAAGATACATAGGCTCATGCAGAGTTCTCCTTAAACATATGATTCCAATAAGAGATGCATTTGAAAATATTATTGCAATATATATCAAAATGAAAATGGTGAAATAAACATATCTCATTTCACCTACATCATCATATATCACTAGTACAAATGATGGAAACTTAGTTGAATTTTCCTCTCTGTGCATTGTGTTGGATTTATCTTGAGATTGCCACAAAAAGATAAATGACAAATTCAACACATCTCATTAAAACAAACAATGAGCACCTGCAATAAATACAAGTGAACTGTGACAAACTAAGATTATAACAAGTTTAAAGGGATCTGTAATGAGCTTACAACCTAAGTATGTATCAACACATTTTTGAGTTACATTTCAGTGGTAACACAACACTCGATTAGCTGAGTCAGCAACACACTCAGTGTTTTGAGAGCCTAATTTAAAAGCTTAATTCACTTAATTCACTGCATTACATTAATCACATATATCGCATCCTGTAATATTAAAGTGGCACAAATATCCATCACAAGACATCTAACTCTGAAAATATTAACACGAGTGACTTCTATGGAAAATAATTAAGCTGCTTCATGATTTCAGTCTGTGCTCAGACTTTAGAACTTATATACTTTCTGAAAGGAAGAACAGGCTGGTTATCTCTACCAATAGTGGAAAAGGTGGCATGTAGCTGAGTACAGGTATCCTGGGAGAAGACTGAGATAGACCACAAAGTTTGAGTGGTGCTTGGTTACCGTCACAAGGAACTGCATGACAAAATACAAAGAGTCATAATTTCCATCAAGGCTTTGAACTGGTTCAAGGAATGAAAACGAACACCAGAAACAATTTGATATTTCGCTAGGAACAAAAAGGAAACCAGAAACTTGATATTTTTTGATGTTCTGGAACAGAAACATTTATTCGAAATAATGATAACCGGTCAATAACGTTATTTTCTCGTTTTTTTATTTATTAAAACAAAATATTTACAGCTTGCAATAACTTTGGTGCAGAGTTTACTTCCTGTCTTCCTCTGAACGTCACTCACATCTTTGAATAGTGGGCATAAATTTACCAGCGGCAGTCGGTGATATAGCGTGAAAGTGAAATGTGGTCTGGTCTCCCTATTTGCAACCAGGGGAAATAAATATTATGCTGTGCACCTTATAAAATGTTGGCCTTAGACATCAGCTTCATCAGTGTTTGATAAATAGGCCACCACGTAAAGAGAATTAATGTTGGAATAGCTAGCTAGTTCCAGTTAGGCTAAACATAATTTGCCCCGCATTACCTTTGAGCAAGCTTGTTAACTGCAGCGTTAAAAAGTGATGACACAGTTTCTCATTTCTGACATTTAA
The DNA here is from genome assembly GCF_902362185.1 of Chanos chanos. NCBI lineage: Eukaryota > Metazoa > Chordata > Actinopteri > Gonorynchiformes > Chanidae > Chanos > Chanos chanos. Next base: position 7,325,073 of record NC_044500.1, on the reverse strand, counting down.
ACCTTTGTGTTTAGATGGGACGGCACCGAGGAAAACCCAGTGTGGAAGCATCTTTCTTTGGATCCTCCAGCCGATAAGTCCATATGCAAAACTGAGGGATGCGGAGCTAAAATTGCTGGAAACCACGGAGGCAATCTACAGAGGCAGATTCAATGACTGCAGTCAAACATCTTCAATGACACAGCAACCCATGTCATCCAGAAGAGACCAACTGATACAGCCCAAACGACTTTGGACACGGTTGTTGTTAAAAAGCCCAAAGTCATCCAAGTGCCCATCACACTTGGCATGTTAATAGATGCTTGTTTGGAGCTTGTGACAGTTAATGGCAGACCATTTTAATGGAGGACTCTGGCTTCAGAAGGATAACTGACCCATTTCAACAAGCCATTGGAAATAGTTTTACAATCGCTTCAGCCAACATACATAACATACGTAAACCAGACTAGCACATGTTAAATAGCTAACTTTAGCTAGCTAGTAACTGACATTCACTGCCCTGTTACTATCATGGAAAAGTCCTGTGTGCAAAGTTAGTTGTTTCTGAATAGAGTCACTTGCCAGAGTCGCACGTGTACTTAGCTAATGTTAACCAGTGATGCATAACTAGTTTGTCCTGGTCTGAATTTTGAAAATGCTAATCTTGGCATTTTCAAAACTAGCTTTTTCAAAATTCGAGCTTTCTTTTTTAAGCACTTCTAATGTTTATAATGTTTAAACATTTATAATGTTAATCACTTGTTAGATGCCGTGGTGGACTGACACACTTGCCCTATCTTAGCTAATTTAACGTTATCCTAGCTTCCCTGTGGAGGCAAGCACATAATTTTAACCTAGAATTTAGGGATCACATTATAAGCTGCCCTCAAGAATTAAAGTCACCTTGCAAGCTAATACCTATGCGTTGTATCTGAAGGCCCCATAAAACTTTCATTCATCATGGCTTAATGAATGTTCTTTTCTTCATCTGGCTGTGAGTATTCGCCTTAATATGTTTAACTTTGTCTTTTTGGTTCCTTCAGGATGCAAACCAATAGCACTGTCAGAGTGAAGCGTAAGTAGGCACCTTCTGTTTTTGAGATTAAGGATATTTTGCACTACAAGTTGTTTGACATTCTGGTGTCCTATACTTGTTATTCAGATTTGTTTATTGTGCCATACTCTTTCATGTAATTCATCTTCTCCATCCTCATCTTCTTCCTCCTCATCATCTTCTTCTTCCTCTCCTAGATCGTCTTTGTCCTCTACTCCATCATTCTTATATTTGGCATTATAGTATTTTTTTTCCATTGTATTTATTTATTTATCTATTTATTTATTTATTTTCATCATCACAACTGAATGAAGTGTGCATTATCATTTTATTATTATTTCAGCATTATTGTTTTCATTTTTTTTTTTTTTTTTTCCATCACGAATGAATGAAGTGTCATGTTTAAACAAATGCCTGAGAAATAGAATTGTGAGTCATGGGTATACAGTGTGTCAGATCATTTTATTTTCAGACTGAAATGCCAGTTTTGTCAATTATAATTTTAGGGGTTTTAGTGGCTAAAATATGAATAGCTCTGGGAACAGTTAGTCCTTCTTTCTAGTTCACTCTTAATTGATGATAAACAACTCTGGAGGGGAAGTAAATTGTGACAGAGTAAATTTGCAGTTCTTCTGAACAGAGTTAAAAAGTAGCAGAGTCAGATTCTTTTAGCTCTGAGTAAAATAGTATGACAGTTGATTTCAAGAAATAATAAATAGAGTCAAATATCACAGAAAAGAGTAAAATATTAACACTCAATTTAGGATGATTGACACTGGAAAAACAGCTCCATCAAAGGAGTAACTTTAACTCTTTTCAGAGAGGGACCAAATGTTATCTGGCATTAGAACAAAACTTTCTTCAATTTCAGTAAATTTTACTCAGGGAAATGTACTGTGTATGAAAGTATATGAGGAAATAATTACTTGCACCAAAATAATGAAATGGGATACCTCTTAGAGTTGAAGACATTTTTAAATTCCTCTCTGATTTTGGTCATCCTCACACCATACATAACAGGATTAAAAAGAGGTGTACATGCTGGGAAATACACTGAGATGACTATGCGAATAACAACAGGTAAGTGACGCAAATCATATCTGCCCTGGATGACCACAAACAGAACACCCACTGAAAAGTTGAGCAGTGAAGCAATGTGTGGGATACAAGTGTTCAGAGCTTTCTGTTTTTGTTCCTTGCTGGACCTCAGGCAAATATTGAGAATTCTGATATAGGAGTACAAAATGGGGCTGAATGTTACACCTATAACCACAACTGTGATGAACAGTCCGTATATATTATTTACCGTTGTATCTGAGCAGGCTTGTCTGACCACTAGGAAGTTGTCACAATAAACTCTGTCTATCATATTTCCACAAAGTTGTAAACTAAAACTTAAGGAGATAGTAGTGAGGACTATGGCGAAAGAAAACAACCATGTCAGGAAAATTAAAATATACACTTTACAAGGTGTTATTAATCTTAGGTATTGTAAAGGATAGCATATAGACATATACCTGTCATAAGAAATAACAGCTAAAGTAGAAAGCTCAGTTGCACAATATGTGTACAGACAAAAAATCTGAATAAAACAAGAAGCATAAGGAATTGTATGGTAGTCTGACAGTAGATGAATTAACATAGATGGGAACAAAGCAGTACTACCATACAAATCATTAACTGATAAATTGCACAGAAACAGATACATAGGCTCATGCAGAGTTCTCCTTAAACATATGATTCCAATAAGAGATGCATTTGAAAATATTATTGCAATATATATCAAAATGAAAATGGTGAAATAAACATATCTCATTTCACCTACATCATCATATATCACAAGTACAAATGATGAAACCTTAGTTGAATTTTCCTCTCTGCTCATTGTATTAGATTTATCTTGATATTGCCACAAAAAAATAAATGACAAATTCAACACATCTCATTAAAACAAACAATGAGCACCTGCAATAAATACAAGTGAATTGTGACAAACTAAGATTATAACAAGTTTAAAGGGAGTTGAGTTGCATCTGTAATGAGCTTACAACCTAAGTATGTATCAACACATTTTTGAGTAACATTTCAGTGGTAACACAACACTCAATTAGCGGAGTCAGCAACACACTCAGTGTTTTGAGAGCCTAATTTAAAAGCTTAATTCACTTAATTCACTGCATTACATTAATCTCATATATATCGCATCCTGTAATATTAAAGTGGCACAAATATCCATCACAAGACATCTAACTCTGATAAAATTAACACTAGTGACTTCTATTGAAAATAATTAAGCTGCTTCATGATGTCAGTCTGTGCTCAGACTTTAGAACTTATATACTTTCTGAAAGGAAGAACAGGCTGGTTATCTCCACCAATAGTAGAAAAGGTGGCATGTAGCTGAGTACAGGTATCCTGGGAGAAGACTGAGATAGACCACAAAGTTTGGGTGATGCTTGGTTACAGTCACAAGGAACTGCATGACAAAATACAAAGAGTCATAATTTCCATCAAGGCTTTGAACTGGTTCAAGGAATGAAAACGAAAACCAGAAACAATTTGATATTTCGCTAGGAACAAAAAGGAAACCAGAAACTTGATATTTTTTGATGTTCTGAAACAGAAACATTTATTCGAAATAATGATAACCGGTCAATTACGTTAGTTTCTCGTTCTTTTATTTATTAAAACAAAATATTTACAGCTTGCAATAACTTTGGTGCAGAGTTTACTTCCTGTCTTCCTCTGAACGTCACTCACATCTTTGAATAGTGGGCATAAATTTACCAGCGGCAGTCAGTGATATAGCGTGAAAGTGAAATGTGGTCTGGTCTCCCTATTTGCAACCAGGGGAAATAAATATTATGCTGTGCATCTTATAAAATGTTGGCCTTAGACATCAGCTTCATCAGTGTTTGATATATAGGCTACCATGTAAAGAGAACTAATGTTGGAATAGCTAGCTAGTTCCAGTTAGGCTAAACATAATGTGCCCCGCATTACCTTTGAGCAAGCTTGTTAACTGCAGCGCTAACAAGTGATGACATAGTTTCTCATTTTTGACATTTAAACCTTTGTGTTTAGAGGGGACGGCACCGAGAAAACCCAGTGTGAAAAAATCTTTCTTTGGACTCTCCAACCAATAAGTCCATATGCAAAACTGAGGGATGCGGAGCTAAAATTGCTGGAAACCACGGAGGCAATCTACAGAGGCAGATTCAATGACTGCAGTCAAACATCTTCAATGACACAGCAACCCATGTCACCCAAAAGAGACCAACTGATACAGCCCAAGCGACTTTGGACACGGTTGCTGTTAAAAAGCCCAAAGTCATCCAAGTGCCCATCACACTTAACATGTTAATAGATGCTTGTTTGGAGCTTGTGACAGTTAATGGCAGACAATTTTAATGGAGGACTCTGGCTTCAGATGGACAATTGACCCATTAGAACAAGCCATTGGAAATGGTTTTACAATCACTTCAGACAACATACATAACATATGCAAGAAGGTGTCAAATGTTGCCCAGAGCGAAAGACAAAAGCTAATGGATGAACTAAGTGGGAGACTTCTTATGCTGAAAACTGGCAGCGTTATGTGAAGATACTGCTCTGTCCTAGGCATCAGAACATTAGAAATAGAGACTATAGAGTAAAATATCTATCAATAGATATTTTTATACCGTGTGAAAGATACATTGTCATGTCATACAGCCCTGCATGGAGCATCATTAACTGGTATGTCATTTGGTTCAAACCGATTCAGGAACGATTATTTTAAGGTGGAATGCAAAACAGGAAATGTGGAAATACCGATTCCGCTCAGAAGAACCGATTAAAAAAAAACAATTTAATGCACAGTTGTTCAGGGCGTATTGTTGTGACCACCTGGTTGTAAGAGAAGGCCACTAGATCTGCTATTCCAAAAACTGCATGTTAGTTTCAGTCATAATGGGTATGAATTCCAAAGCTAAAAGTTGGCAGTAACTAACTCACAGACATAGCTAAGTAATACGATTTTTTTTAAGTCTGCATGTGAGTCCACTATTAGATGCTATGGAAGAAAATGGTATGTGGCTAACTGATTGGCAAACTGTCAGACACACGTAGGCGTGCTGCTATGAAGTAACCTAACTATGTAAAATATCCAAATTGTGTTAGCTTTGAAAGCCAAGCTACCAGTGTTCTCAGTATATACATTACTTTTTGATTTGCCTTCTTCCCCTTGTGTTGTTAGCTTGCCGTGGTGGGGAGGCTTGGGTGCCTCGATGACTCTGAAGGCTATACCGGTGGGGGTCATATCCCCAGCAGGTCCAACCAAGCTGGGCAGGTTTGACAGTAGGGGCTAGACGAAAAGCAGCACCTGGCCCTCCAGGTTGGAGGTTTGCCGTGGGGCTAACAACACCCTGTAAAATAGCATCATATTACAGAAACTGCAATATTTCCTAAAACAGCGGGCCCCATAGTAGACTCGAGCCAACCACTTGGCATTGGCAATATGACCACTCCTGATGAAAGCCTTCAACAGGAAGTCAGGATTGTGATGGACAGTCTACTAGGGCCCAAAACAAAGATCCGCCTAGGCACATGGAATGTCCGCACCATGTATAAGACATCTAAACTAGCCCAGGTCATCAGTGAGATGAAATGGTATAGGCTGGATATTTTAGGAATTAGCGAATGTCGATGGACTGGTTCTGGACACCAAACAACCAGCAACGGATCCATTATCCTCCACTCAGGGCATGAAAACAAGCACATACACTGCACGGCTCTTATAGTCTCCAAAGAAAAGGCAAAAACCTTAGTAGAATGGGAACCTGTAAGTGACAGAATAATAAGAGCTTGCTTCAGTTCCAAACATTGTAAACTGACGATCATACAATGCTATGCTCCAACAAATAAGGCTGAGAAAGAGGACAAGAATGACTGGTATGAGGAGTTATAACGAACTGTCTCGTGGTGCTCTGGCTGATGGTGCTCTGGCTGATTCAGCTGATGAGGACCCTGATATTCACACCAGATGGGAAACCATCTCACCAAGGTCCTGGGCTACAGAGAAAAAAAGAACAAGGAGTGGCTGACACCTGGCACTTGGCAGAAAATAGAACAAATAAAACAACTCAAGGCCAAGATGCCAAACACCAAGTCACTGAGGCTCCAGAAACAAGCCCAGAAGCCTGTAAGACCAAGGATAAGGAGGTCAAAAAGAGTACTAGGAATGACAAAAGGGCATTTGTTGAGATGTTTGCCTGCAAAGCAGAACAGGCCACTGCTAGATGGAAAATGAGTGTTGTACACAAACTCACCAAACAACTCTGTAACAAGAACATCAACCAGTCTGCTCCTGTAAAAGATAAGGATGGTAAGACTCTCTTAACAGAGGCTGAACAGGCAGCGAAATGGGCGCAGTTCTTTTGTGAAATCATCAACTGCCCTGAACCAGAACATCATGCTAACCCCACACCTGCAGATAACATACTCAACATCAAGACCAGCCCCCCAACTGAAACAGAAGTCAAGAGTGCCATTATAGCAACAAAGAATGGAAAAGCTGCAGGCATTGACTCCATTCATGGTGAGATGCTGAAGGCTGACCTCAACACCTCGGTCAAGGTTTTCACAGACCTGTTCAGAAACTTCTGGGACAGAAATGTCATTCCTGAGGACTGGGTCAAAGGTCTGATTGCCAAAATTCCAAAGAAAGGCAATCTACAAAATTGGCGAGATATCACATTGCTGTCCATACCATCCAAGGTCTTTTGCAGTTTTCTTGGGCAGAATTAACATTTACACCAAACTGAGGCAGGAACAGGCAGGCTCCAGGAGACCAGATCTTTGCTCTAAGGAACATCATGGAGCGATGCCTGGAGTGGAACAATCCATTACTCATCAACTTCATCGACTTCCAGAAAGCTTTTGACAGCTTACACCCTGTGGAAGATCATGCAATCATATGGAGTTCCCCCAAAGATGACCACATTGATGAAGATGTTGTACAATCAATTTGAGTCAAATGGCAACCTTACTGATTGGTTCCCCGTGGAATCTGGTGTACGCCAGCGATGTATCATCTCCCCGATACTCTTCCTTATTGCTATTGACTGGACCCTGCGAAAAACCACTTCAGACAAGCCCAGAGGCATCCAGTGGACTCTCTTTACCTAGCTAAAAGACCTTCATTATGCTGATGACCTGGCTATTCTCTCCACAAATCACACTCACCTGCAAGAGAAAACAGACAGGACTAACAGATCTGCTAAACAGATGGGTTTGAATATTAATATCTTCAAACCTCAAGCGATGTGCATAAACTCAACACCATATGCACCAATCACTGTGGATGGTAACCCTGTCAAATATGTTGAGGAGTTTACATATTTCGGAAGTCTCCTCAGTAAAGACAATGCATGCAGCAAAGACATCAGTACAATGCTGAGGAAAGCTTGCAGTGCATTTGCAAGGCTCCAAACCATCTGGAAGTCAAAGCAGTACAACCTAAAAACCAAGATCCGACTGTACAACAGTAATGTCAAATCAGTTTTGCTGTATGGGTCAGAATGCTGGCAAGTGGTTGAGAGTGACATGAAAAAGATCAATGCATTCCACAATCAATGCCCTCGGAAGATATGTCGCAGCTTCTGGCCACAAAAGATATCCAATGCAGACCATGTGGTGTTGGAAATTAAACACCGACAGCTCCAATGGCTTGGACATGTCCTTAGAATGGACCAGGACTGCATTCCTAAAGTAGCCCTGAGATGGACCCCACCTGGAAAGAGGAAGCCAGGGAGGCCAAAAACAACCTGGCAAAAAACTGTGACTTTAGACCTGAAAACGGCTAACTTAACTTGTGCTGCACAGGATAGGACTAGATGGAGACAGATAGTCGCAGCCTTATGTTCCACAGGGAATGAAGAGTGTTAAGTAAGTAAGTAAGTTTGATTTGCCTTGGAAGAAAGGCAAAGTAGAGGGTCTTATGGGTCTCACCTCATACTTCCTCTAAATTAGGGTTCCCCATACTTTTTGTTCGGAGGGCCAGATCACTCTGCCAGGCTCTTTGGGAGGGCCGGAGTATGTCAGTAACATTAAATAGTACTGTGGACAACAACAGGTCTACCTTAGTTGAATATTAACCCATTACATCCAATGATATAATTCAGTCTGTTTATATACCATTGTCAGGTGAGTTTATTTTTATGTTGCCATGGCACATTGTCAAAGTTGTATATAAAACACAATAGGGGGGGTAATTAAAAAAAAAATCAAAATAATTCTTAAGCATTCCACCCATTATCATCATTTTATTCAACCATTTTAGTGTAAGCAGCGTAATACTTAGGCTATGTCCACACTAAGCCGGATAAATCTGAAAACGCATAATTATTTCCCCGTTTAGCCCTTCCATCTACAGCAAAACCAAAAGCGATCGAAAAAGCTCTCTGAGGTGCATAAATCTGAAAACACCAGGTTCATGTTGCAATGTGGAAAGGGAAAACGGAGAGATTCAGAAACATTACGTATATCAGTGGCATTTTTAATGAAAATTTTCATGCGATTATGTTCCTATTTTTAGGGTGACTGTGATGACAGGTAGGCTTTTCAGTGTCATATCACTGTACGTTTCTCGCTTTACAGTAGGCTTGAATGTACATTTCATGCCAACAAGGGGAAGCCAGGCTTGGTTCATGCCCACTTGGCCTCCTCTCACATTTTTTAGCCAATCACCATTGAGTGTTGTACCGCTCTGACTAGACTGTGAAAGAGAAAAGAAAAGTCCAGTGGGTATGTAAAGGAGGCCCACGAATGTTTGGCTTCCATGACAACATACAGTAAATTGTCAGCGGGTGGGCGAGGAAATGCAACCTGCCGCTGTCTTAACACCAATCAAATCAGAAAAAAATCATGACGGTCTGACATGAGCAGCTAATAAGCTGAATTTTAACCAGAGAGTGAGTAGTTAGTCAAAGATCATCGTAATAGTAAGACATGGATGTTGACCTGAATTTTTTGTGGCAAAACAATTTGTTAAGTTGCCGTTTGAGCGGAGCAACAACTTCATACTAAAGAGAAAGTAGGCTTGTCATGGTGCAAAAAAAAAAAAAAAATAACATTATGCTAAGACTATGTGGTTAATTGCTGGCACGACACTCACTGTGAAATGTATCACTGTAGCCTAAAATTTACACCACACTACTAATCGGTGCATGTCATTACCATGGCAAGTATTGTTGGGCTTCCTCTATTTAAATCCCCACGTGCCGCTACTGCTGTGGCAATATTCTTGAGGCACAAGACCGTGACAGGAGCCTGTGCAGCACTAACAGTTGCTGTGGTGACTAAATGGTTGTCTAAATACGGTAGCCAGCAGAGGAAAAAAATGTGGAATTTCAAGCAAAATGCACCTTAGAGAGGAAAGTCAAACTAAATAAGCCAGAGGGCCAGATACAGTATATCACATACATTGCTTCGGGGGCCAACCAGAATGTGGGGGCAGGACGTATGCAGCCCATGGTTTTAGCATTTACCAAGTATTAGCATTTACCAAACATCATAGCATTTACCAAGTATTGTAGATATCTAGTTAATAGAGCAACACTCTTGGTTGATCAAAACTTAATAATCCTACCAAGCTGATTTCTGTGATGACATCAATTGACTTCACTTCACTGACACCGAAAGAAATTAAGTAAAATCAAACAGATTCTCTTCTACACTAGAACATGAGTTAACTGTCCAATTGTCCAATTCTATTAAAACTCAGTATGCGAATAAATATGAAATAAATATGATATTTTTAACATATTTGTTTTTAATTATCGCATGGGGCAGGGACTGTATATTTATCACACACACACACACAAGACAAAACAAAACAAAGAAATATTAATAGGAGTATAATGTCGAATGAAACATAATAGGAATATTATGTTAAATGAAGCATAAAACAATGAAAATCTGTGCAAACATGCAGAGTGTTATGAATTTGTAGGCAATATTATTCAACAAAATGCTACTTTTTTACCCCCAGATAAGCAAAATACATGAATATTTTGGGAATATTCTCAGAGAGGTGGTCATTTATGATTAAATAAAATAATCTGGGAATTTTACATATCTTTTGTAAAAGATACAGTTATTACCCAACATGAACAGTTAAGACAAGATTCAAAGACCTACAATCTAGCTGCATCATAAAAGCAGATTCTGACCTTATCGTGATATATAAAATCCCATGAAATGGTAAAAAGTGCCTGACAGTGTCTGACAATGCCTGCTATGTGTCAGTGCATTGGCTCTAAGTTTTTACTAGCAAGAAACTGAAAACCATATTATTTGGCCTGCCAAAAGAAAGATTAATCGCAAAAATATTTTTCCTCAAGATCTTCGTGAAACTTTTTTTGATCTCATGAGTTTTCATGCCATAGATGAGTGGGTGTAGTAGTGGTGGAATCAAGATATAATGTACTGACATCAAGGCATTGATCTCATTTGTTACATAGTCATTGAAACGATGGTACACAACAGAGAAAAGGATTGCAGAGGAGAAATTAATGAAAGTAATCAAATGGGGTGCACATGTTTTCAGCGCTTTCGCTTGAGCATTGCCTGATGCTTTGAAACTTACAGTTAATATTTTAATATATGATAGCACGACAGACAGCAGAGGGAGAACAGCAAATAGGAAAAAAAGCCATAGGCCAAAGAGGTTGTCAAGAGCAGTTTTCACACAGGCTAAACTGACAAGTGTCAAATTGTCACAGAAAAGTTTATACATTGTATACTTACACATAGGTAACCTTGAAGTGAGACAGACCTGTACAGTAAATAAACATACAGGGAAAATGTACACCACACTAAGAAGAAGTCTGACTTTAGTTGGAGTCATGATAGTGTGATACTGTAATGGCTTACAAATGCAAACATATCTGTCATATGCCATCACAGTTAATATTGCATAGGCACAAGATCCATACACATTTATGAAAAACATTTGCATTAAACAATTTTTAAAGGATATTGTCTTAAGTCCCACAAGAAGATATTGCATAATGGCAGGACAGACAGCTGAACTCCCCATCAGTCCATTAATTGCCAGGTTGAACAGAAAAATATACATTGGCTTATGGAGACTTGAATCAGAGGAGATGACCAGCATTAAAGTCAAGTTTGAAAATACTGTGGCAAGGTATAGTGCAAGCATCAACAAGAAAACTCCATAATTTAGTGGTCCTGGAGGTCCATATGCAGAGAGAATGAAAGTGATATTTGAATCAGTCAGATTCATTTTACCTGAGAGAGAAATTTGTTTCGTTATTAATAAGTTATGAATTCACAGTGAAATATTTGATATTCAGGCTAACGTGAGCCATGTAGACAGAAAGCCTGAAATACACCAGGGTAAAGGCTTTGTCCTGCAGTGAGAATATTGGAATATATACTCAAACCCAAAATTAGTAAGGAGCTTACCATCAATAGGTTCTTTTAGTATCTTCATTCTGTCTAGCAGCCAACATTTATACAGTTTCTTTGACTGACATGTATTTTACAGGGAATTCAGATGACACTAAAGAGCTCTGGTTGGTGTTGAGGCACCAATCAGAGAGAGTGGGTAGTGGGCTGCAGAGGTTGTAAACAATAGATCAACAGAAACTCTAATTTACTCAAGATGCATTTCATATTTATTCTCATTACATTCTCTTTTCAGCTATTTAATGATGCAAAGTCTTATGTTATTTACTGACTGTCAGATGCAATGTTATGACTAATCCAGGGCATGTGAGTAGAAACACCAAAGTCCATTAGCACACACTCATTCATTTCTAATATTGTGAGCAGATGACAACATAGTTCTATAGATAGATTGGTAGGTAGATAGATAGAAAGACAGGTAGGCAGGCAGACAAACAGATAGATAGATAGATAGATAGATAGATAGATAGATAGATAGATAGATAGATAGATAGATACAAATACTTAAAGTAATCTAAAATCATAAGGTAGAACATAAGAAAACTTTTAGGAAATCTCCATTTGATTATGTGAGATGATTTATTAAATTTTAGGTGGTAACATTATACCCCTAAAGTCATTCTTTCCTGAATGCTTGGTTTTCACTGGACCACCAGCCCTGAAGGATATTAGGGGACATGTGCTTCAGTCACCAACCTGGTCACCATAACAATGGTTCGAGTTTGCAGGCACAAAAGAGGAGGACAAGCCAACGCCATACGCCATAGAAACCACCCAGTTCCGGAAGGACCTCTGGCCAAAAAGGGGACTCACAATACAAAAGATGCCTGGTTCCAAGACCTCAAGAAGACCTTGGAAGGTCCACCAGAACACGAGGAAATGTTAACAACACTGGCTGACATTGGAAGAAGGATCAGTGAGAAGTTAATTTTGAATTTGCAGTGTTGAAGTAAAGATTAATTCATAAATTTATAGAAAATATGAAGGAAAAAATTAAGATAAAGCGTTAATTTAGCAGTAAACTGTGATACTTTTCATTTCTCTTCTTATTTTCCGCATATCTTCGTATGTCCCTGTATCATTCTGTTACTTCAACACATTAACAGATGTTCTTTCTATTGTTTTGTATCAAAGATAGTGTCAATAATGTGTTCAGAGTGGTACTGCTGTAATTCTCACCTACTGAGCTGTGACTGACAAGCTATCCCAGTACACAATTGCCTCTGAAAGGCTGGAGGACTAACGGCTGCCGATAGCTGGAAAATCCTTCGCATTGTTCTTGTGAGTGGTGTGGGTGTTTCTTTGAATTTCAGTAATTGGAGGACTGCCTGGGAGGACTACATGGAATCGAGCAGTTATTTCAGCCACAGTGATTGGCTAGGCTCAGCATTGTGTTACTAGACCTCAAAAGAAGAAAAGCAACCAAAACTCCCACCACAGAAAAAGAAAAGTGATCAAAACTCCCACCAGAGAAGAAGGACATTCCTTCCAGTTTCAGTCATATATCCAGTATTACTTAAATTATGTTTTTATCAAAATTGCTTTGTATTGCAAGTTGACATCACAGCAAATGTGAGAGAGTGAACTTGAACTGCATGACTGTATCAAAAGACAGAAGCATGCGATATGCGAACGCTTGGCTTAATAATGCAACATAATAGGAAATTGATGACGTTTTCTCCCCTGTCAGTTTTTGGAGGACCAACTTGCTTCAGCACACACACTTACAGACACACACACACACACACACACACACACACACATATACATACATTTTTCTTTTTATATTTACAAGTGACTTTCAGTTTAAAAAAGAAGGCGAATGATAGATAAGCACTTCAGGAATTTGAATCCACCACTATCTCATTTTTGACAAAATACGGATTCCCTGTGGTTTTTGTGGTCTCCTGCAAAGTTGACGTGGCTGCGACGTGGAGGATTTACTCAGTGCCTCTGGAGGACTGGGAGAAACAGGAAACAAATCTGGAGGACCAGGAGATTCTGAAGCCACGGGGGCTCTTGGAGGAACCATAGTTGATGCTAGAGGTAACGGAGGAACTATAGCCATTGAGACTGGGGTGCTGGTGGCAGCTTGGATAGTCCACTGTCTGGAGCTGGTGAGAACATGAGCAACAGGACTGTAGACTCTGGAGGTGGAGGGACTGACAGGACTGGACGGACAAAAGGTGAAGCAACTGACAAGACTGGTGGTTGGAGGTGGAGCCTCAGGCTGGGCAGGTGAAGACCTGCTCAGCAAGCCTAGAGGCAAACTGGGTCTGCTGTCCTTGGTCCTGTTGCCACGGAGTCTGTTCAGACCTCTGGGCCTCCTGTCCCCGATCCGGAGGCAGGCACAGTCTCTACAGTGACAGGAGCAGGAGACCCATAACCTGTCAGTTCCTCTGCAGCAACAGGACCAGGACTAGAAGACCAAGGGAAAACACAGCCTCTGTAGCACCAGGAGCCAGAACAGGAGGCCCAGAAGCAGCCAAAGCCTTGTGGTAGCAGGAGCTGGACACCACTCCCTGGGAGGCAGCAGAAGCAGACATGGGGGCCTGGAAAGCAGCAGGAACTGGGACCTTAGGAGTGGCAGGAACAAGCTTGATTGCAGAGAAAATGTGATATGATGAGCAGGATGAGGTAACTTGGAGTACCCTATGTCTGGCTTTTTCAAAATCTTCGTGGAGAATCTTCAGCCTCTGACGGATGTGCTCCTATATGGCTGGATCTACATGTATTTAAAGAGCACTGGTAGTGAAACTGAAATTTACCCACTTCATCCATGTGGTGGTGAAGTCTTATGTCACACATTGAGAGGTGACTGGATGCAATTGCAGGCAGTTCTTTATTGAAATCCAAACCATAATCCAAATCATGGTCAGTGAACAAGCAAGGAAAGAAGACACAACACCTAATGGACATGGATGACATCACACTGCACAGAAGATCAGGAAAATCCCAGCAAGGTGGCTGGACATCACAATGATCATTGACATTGCAATCCCGGATGAAAAGAATGTCTCAACCAAGGAATGTGAAGGCTGAGAGGCATCTTGGCAGTGATCAGTCCTCTGGGCAGCCATTGCTGGAATTGAACAAATATGTAGGATGCATGTCCAGGGCACGCAATGCAGCAGCCCCTGTCAAAGCAATGCTGCTTGAAAGTGGATACATGCTTTGTAAGATCCTGGGTTTCTCAGAGAGAGGAACACTGAGACCCAGAAGAACAACAACCAACCAATGAACAAAATAACGACAACAACAACTACACCTCTACTACTACTACTACTACTACTAATAATGCTCTCTTCAAAATAAAGTTTAAAGAAAAAAAAAATGAACCAGTCAATATTTTCCATTAAAATTAGGTTAGCAATGTAGTATTGTTATTTCCAGTGTTGGTCCCATTTTCCAACCAACCCTTCACCCAAAGCACACACACAGACACTTCTTTCCCAAATGACTTCAATATCTCTATGTCCCAGGTCGCCTAAGGTCTAAAGAAAATCAAATCTTAAGGCAGTTACTACATAGGAAAAGCCTCTGAGTATTCGCAGAGGTCCTTGTAGAATAGCAATGAGTCAAGGAAATGGTATAAAATTTTCCTGTCATTGGGCACCTCAGACAGTTATGGAACCTGCCCATGGTAAGACTCATTGACAGCAATTCAATGTCACTTTATGTTTTGTGTCCCTTAGTTTGCTCTAGCTTTGCTGCTACAGATGTACTTCTCAATGTTCATTCACTAAAAAAGCTATATTTTTTTTTCTTTCAGATAAAATGAATATGACCAATTCAAATTTCAGCTTGATTCTCACTGCATATGGACCTCCAGGACCACTGAATTATGGAGTTTTCCTTGTTACACTTGTACTTTACCTTGCCACAGTATTTTCAAATTTGACTTTAATGTTGGTCATCTTATTTGATCCAAGTCTCCATAAGCCAATGTACATATTTCTGTTCAACCTGGCAATTGATGGGTTGATTGGGAGCTCTGTTGTCTGTCCTGTAATTATGCAATATCTTCTTGAGGACTTGAAGACAATGTCCCTCACAAGTTGCTTACTCCAAGTGTTTTTTATAAATGTGTATGGATCTTGGGTGTATGCAATGTTAACTGTGATGGCATATGACAGATATGTTTGCATTTGTAAGCCATTGCAGTATCATAGTATCATGACTCCAACTAAAGTCAGACTTCTTCTTGGTGTGGTGTATATTTTCCCTTTATGTTCTTTTGCTGTACAGGTCTGTCTCACTTCAAGGTTACCTATGTGTAAGTATACAATGAATAAGCTTTTCTGTGATAATTTGGCAGTGGTCAATCTAGCCTGCATAAAACCTGCTCTTGACAATGTGTATGGTTTATTGCTGTTTGTTATGTTTGCTGTTCTTCCTCTCTTGTTAGTTGTACTATCATATATCAGAATATTAATTGTAAGTACTAAAGCATCAGAAAATGCTAAAACGAAAGCACTGAAAATATGCGCACCTCATTTAATAACTTTCATTAATTTCTCCTCTGCCATCTTTTTTTCTATTGTGTTTAATCGTTTCAATGACTATGTGCCAAATGAGATAAATGTGTTCATTTCATTGCATGTTTTTATGAGTCCACCCCTTCTACATCCACTCATCTATGGCATAAGAACACAGGAGATCAGAAAAAGTATTACGAAGATTCTGAGGAGAAATGTTTTTGCCTTAGATTTCCAACCAGCCTGATAACAACTCCCAAATTATCTTGTTTTAAGGTCTTTACTTAAGAAACAAGTTTACTAGTATGAGTTCTTTCTTTTGAATAAGTGTCAATCAAAATATGAATATCAGTAAAAAGAAAGAATGCTGTCAATGCTCAAACATATTGAAAGTCATGCCAGCAAAACAGCCTTCAGCAGAAACATACTGCCAGAGCTGATAACAGATCTGAAACTTCAATGCATCTCCAAAGTAATTTCTTCATAACAAATATTAATTTCTCTGACAATAAAAGAATTAATTTATGAATGGAAAATATGTATCCCTAGATGAACAGATTTAACGAACTGTTCACTGTTTCACTGGAATAAAAAAACAAAATTGAAATTTGTTGAATTATGTGTTGACATTTTGTGCAGTTAGTATTTCTGGGTTGACACTGACATATGCAAAATCTGTGCATGATGATTTGATCACTTTTTTTTTTTTTTTTTTTTTTCAAGAATATCACAAATAAAAGTATCCTCAATGCAGAACATCACAATAGTCTTTACCTATTAGTGCCCACTATTAAAACACATCAGTTAAATAATACAATACATACCATCTTTACAACTATACATTATAAAGATGTACATTATAAAGACATTGTAAAAAAAGACATTGTTTTCCCTCGGCTTCATCTGTGGCCGCTGCATGTGAAGTGGGGAGAATGTGTATCATAGTTACAAGCTTAGGGTCAAACGCATGATTTCTATGTTCATTGAAAAGTGCTGCCTTTCTACATTGATGAGATCATTTGTAGAGGGGTGCGTGATGACTATTATCAACTTGATAAAACTGAACTAACACGGTGAGTTATAATTTTCACATGAGAAGTTTGGAGCGTCATTCCATGTAATTTGAACTATAGGCATCCACCACACCATCTCAGAATTGGCTGATAATTTTTTGTCTTGAAGAATACACTCTGGCATAAAACATCCCAAAATTTTAGCTTCCAGCTCCCAAAACTTTTCTGTGTAGAATGTTTTTAGTACTCATGAAAACTACTGTTAAAGTATTTTTTTCCAGTCGCAGGCATATTTCTGATCTTTGGAGCTCAGTGACTTGGCCGTAAATGTGACCAGAGTTCTGAAATTTGGAATGCTGATATTATCAACCAATATTTCCTGTAGATTCCAAATCTGTAACTTGTTTTATGCTGGATGGAATGACTTATTAGATATAGAGGCCCAAACATGGTCACAAAATTGGTCTGAGCCATATTTAGAGGTATAAAAAGTCAGGAAAATGAAAGTGTACAGAGCAGATTTTTTTTACAGTTTTGCACACATGTATGGGCACTTCATGAGTAAATAGTATCTGGAATGATTAAAGCATTAATGTCAGTACACTGTCTTACCTAAATTTAGAAAAATGCTTTTCATGCACTTTGTGACGGGCCATTTCACCTGGTAGCAGATGTCCAATTTACTTTAAATTTTCAGGGAAAATTTTATTTATATCCAAGACATTGTGTACAAAATTTCAAGTATGTGATCCTTCTAGAATGATATGTACTCTAGAATGAAATGTAATTTTATTCAAGCCTGTAATGCCAAGAAGACATTGTTTACCATGTTTACATAGACAGATTCATTTTCAGTGACAGAAACAAAAGATTTGTTTTGGATATACCTTATGGACCGTAACTCAGACAATTTGAAAATCACATTACGTATATGATTGATTACAACATTGATATAGAGTACCAGAACATTTGAAAGTGACACTAAGTCATGCTTGTTTTCCTATAAATGCCTCAAACTGTTTCTTGCAGTCCTGCAAAAAATTATCAGTCAATTCTGTGTTGTGGTGGAAAGATTTTCCCAGTTTGGTTGAAAGGACATGGAATGACCCAGGAGACACTGAGTTAAACCAGTTTTTGTTACATGGTCCTGTTTTTGGTGAGTCAGAAGTTTTTCTTCTTTTTTTTTTTTTTTTAACTGTGAGTCAAATGGCACCACCCAACCAGACAGGCGGACACCATCTCTACATAGCACAATTTGTACGCATACCACAGTGCAGTAAAGAAAATACATTTTATTCAAATTGTTTACAGATACGTACTTATCAGATATTTGCCTTAGAATGAATTATTGTGAGGGACAAATCAATGTGATCTACTGATCACTGTATGGTGACTCCTTTTCTCTCTAACCCATGTGACAGTAGCACATATATTTGCATAATGGGACAAAAGAGAATTGCATATACATTAACCAATCACAGATACTAATACAATGCATAGGCATCATTTACACTGGGGACACGTCCCCACCACTTTTTGTCGTGGCCCATTTCGTCCCCACCGCTTTTAGAAAGCCTTTAGTGAGTTGAACTTAATACTGAATAAAATTATGTTGATATATAGGCCTATCATGTCATTAAGAGAGAGACCCAACATGTTTACTGGTCGATAAATCTAAATCAAAACACTTGCATTGCTGCTGTGCACTCCTTTATGTATGACACATGTGCGTTCTAAAAACACACTTATTCAGATGTAGTTTTGATTAATTACGAATTAGCAATTAAAAGAAAACATAAAAAGGTTGATTCGTTTGGTTAACATAAAGCGTATTTGATTTTTCTCAGTCTATAAATGTGATTTTGTATGTCACTTTCTTCAGATGATGTTTTCTTCAACTGATGTTTTGTAACAAGATACTCGCAATGCACAATTAGGGTATATTGTCACACTTAGGTTATATTGTGCTGCAATATGGCTTGGAATAGCGATCCATAGGTCTCACACAGATGGTCGTATTATTTGGGACAACATGTATAGGTGGTGTGCTTAACAGACATAGGCTAACTTAGACATGTCGGTGATGTGGCTTTGATAAACTTTTTATTGTTTTACATGACAGTGACTTTCAAAACACTATATATCATTGTAACACGCATGAAAATCACAAGCAGCTTTTAAAGGCAATCCTTAAAGGGATGCTGTTTACATCTATCGGTAGTATCTGGCCCACCGAAAAAAGGGGTGAACACGTCAAACCCACCGTTGGCCCCAGCACTTTTCAAAACAAACTGACGCCCCTGACACAATGTGTTCATGCACTAATCACTCACTATGTGTAATCATGTTGTACTCATCCCATCCCAACCAATGAGTATGAGTATATTCCACTATGATTATAAGAGTCATACATTTTGCCAGGATGGCGATGATTTTATAAACAATTCATAAATGGTGATTCCTTTCGCAGCATTGGCCTATATTATGTCACAAAAAACTACACGTGTTCATGAGCTAAACACTTTTTCATACATTTAAATTATTCCCTGTTTTGAAACCTGCCACAGTGCCTGGTATATAGGTATGTATGTATGTATGGACAAACAGATAGATAGATAGATAGATAGATAGATAGATAGATAGATAGATAGATAGATGTTGGAGACAAAGGATTGTATCTACAAGACAGTATCTTCTCGAGTGAAGACATACGGTCTTACTCTTAGAGCTTTTTACACCCCATATATTGCCATAATCACTCAACCAAGTAATAGTAGTATACTTGAATGTGATTTTTTAACCAAGCTTTGGGGGTGGGGGTGGGGAGGGCACACCAACAAATATATACAAAGACAAAGAGGAAAAAAATAAATAGAATCAACACCAACCTTTCCTCTTTGTCTTTGTAGCCTTCATGCATAATATATATTCAAAAGGCTTCCTTGTGATTTGATGTTAGTTGCAATAATACCACCTCTAACCCTGATAATCAGCCAATGAAAACAAATGTGGATGGTGATTAAAATAAAAAAAGAGAGAGAGAGAGGGAGAAAGAATTCCCTGTAACATACGTCAGTCAAAGAACTATTATAAGAGTTGAAACCAAACACCAACTAAAACAGTTAAGGAAGCTGTCTAAGGTAAGGTCCTCTCCAATTTATGGTCTATGTGTCTTCCAACACCCAGATTAATACTATTTTAGTGCAATCTTTAAAGTCTCAAGTTATTAATAACTAATCAATTTGTTTGTGATCTTGCAGGCAAAATGAATATGTCTAATTCAAATATCATTTTGATTCTCACTGCATATGGACCTCCAGGACCACTGAATTATGGAGTTTTCTTCGTTATATTTGTGCTTTACCTTGCCACAGTATTTTCAAACTTAACTCTAATGCTGGTCATCTTATTTGATCCAAGTCTCCATAAACCAATGTACATATTTCTGTTCAACCTGGCAATCAATGGTCTGATTGGGAGCACTGCTGTCTGTCCTAAAATTATGCAATATCTTCTTGAAGACTTGAAGACCATGTCCCTCAGTAGCTGCTTACTGGAAGTGTTTTTTATAAATGTGTATGCGACATGTGCATATGCAATATTAACTGTGATGGCATATGACAGATATGTTTGCATTTGTAAGCCATTGCAATACCATAGTATCATGACTCCAGCTAATGTCAGACTTCTTCTTGGTGTGGTGTATATTTTCCCTTTATGTTCTTTTGCTGTACAAGTTTGTCTCACGTCAAGGTTACCCATGTGTAAGTATACAATGAATAAGCTTTTCTGTGACAATCTGGCAGTGGTCAATCTAGCTTGTTTGAAAACCGCTCTTGACAACCTGTATGGCTTATGGTTGATTATTGTTTTTATTATTCTTCCTCTCTTCTTAGTAGTGCTGTCATATATCAGAATATTAATTGTAAGCACTAAAGCATCAGAAAGTGCACAAATGAAAGCACTAAAAACTTGTGGCCCACATTTGATCACCTTCATCAACTTCTCCTCTGCCATCCTTTTCTCTGTAATATATAATCGGTTCAATGAATATCTCTCAAATCAGATAAATATTTTTATGTCTGTGCATTTTATTCTGGTCCCACCGCTTCTGCATCCTCTCATATATGGCATGAGAACTCAGGAGATCAAGAGAAGTATCACAAAAATACTGCAGAAGAAGGTTTTGCATTGGAATTTCATTTGAATCCTGAGCCAGTCCTAAACTGTAGAATGCCCATTTGTTTATTTAAAAAAGAGTTCAAGTGAAGTTATTTGTGTACACCCTGAATTATCAGGGATCTGGGGTGGAGCTTTTCATTGTTTTAATGTACTTTATGGTGAGATACTGTCAGTGTACATTCTAAACAATCAGGGTTATAAGATGCAGTTTTCCATGTTTTAATATCCTTTTATGATGAAATATCAGTTAAAATGCACGTCAGTTTAAAGCTAAACAGACATACAAGCAGTAGGCAGCAGATATAAAAATATAGATACATGGAGCATAAATAAAAAGGTATTACCTGTACTTATGTATACAGTATATACTTTGTGTAAAATCTTTTTCTTTAATTTTGCTAATAAAGTGCATCTCAACCTGAACCAAATATAAATTTGACATAAAAGTCTGTTCAGGTGTTAGATGCTTAAATATGGATTCCAAATGCCCAGACTGACATCTCTGCCAAAATTTGATGTTTCCAAAAAAATTTAAATGTTTAGAAGAAGTTATGTTGTACAACTTAGAGACAGAATCTTGTTGTTCACATTGTGCAGATGATTTTAATGAGTCTCATACAGAGGAATTTGAGTCTAAATGACACATGCATAGTTGTAGTGAAGCAGAACAGGGTAACAAATGTACAATAACGCAAAATTAAAACAAAAAAAAGTAAATTGTTCACTGATTCAAAATCATAAGACATTGCCACTTCCAGCATACTCTGTGGTCACTTTATTAGAAACATCTTCCTTGTATGTACACCTTGTTGGTGTACAGTTTGAGACTATGGTTCAGTTGTTGCCATGCATGATTTGGGTTAGTTATCCTCTGGCCCTTCATTATTAGTCAAGTTCAGGTCACGGGACCGCCGCTCTCTAAACATTTTTGGGTGGTGGGCTACTCTCAACCCAGCAGTGAGGCAGGCATGTGTTATAACCCAGCAACTGACGTCTTTCATACACTTATACTAGCGTGACACTCACTACCAAGCCATTACCATTTCATTGTCACTGCTGTGTTCAGAATAATCTGTTAGCCAACTAATATCCAGCCAAAAGTTGTCCAGTGCTCAGAAATGTCCAACTGATGAATGGGCTGGAGGGCAGCTGACCAATTCTGTATGACAACAGATGGACTACACTCTAATCGTACACTTATATGGTACACCTTTAAATTAGGTATGCCTATAAAGTTGCCAGGTAGTATAGGTCTAAGAGAAATGTTTCTAATAAAATCAGTGGTGGGGGTTTGTATTTATGCATATGTCCACTGCTTTTGGTATGATTTAAATAATCAGTTCAGCTTTAGTCTTCATGATAACTGTGCCCCAAAGATATGCATAATTCTGATTGAAAGGGAATCACTCTATAAAAACTAAATCACAACACACAGGAAATTTGACTATATGGTTGTTAAATCTGTAATATACTGTTATACATTCATTATATAAATATTTAATGAGTTTAAACAAAATACACTTAGTTACTATATTGCTCTGAAAAGCATATTCTTCAGGACAACTATATCATTGTGAATGGAAAGCAAAGCAACCCTGAAGTGGTCTCTAACAACTGCAGGAGTTTTTCTACTGAAGAGTCAATGATCACAAATGTGCTGCATATGAAATCTGGCCTTTATACTCAATTGCCTTCTATAATACATCTGCTTTGACCCAGGACAGGCAAAAAATATCAACATTTATCAATAATAGTGAGGAGAAAGCAGGCAAGGCAAAGAAATCGGTGAGAGAGATGGTGTATCTGAAATTTAATAACAGGATCATTTGTGTTGTGTTGTGTTAACATGTTATCCAAGGGCATGTGCTTCAGCTTCTGCCCACACTTGAAAAAGGCTTATCCAACCACAGGGACTGTATGGCACAACTCAAACAGCACCTTCTTTAGTCTTCTTTTATAACTAAAAGTTCACAAGAGTATGAAATTTTAAGTGTCCAAAATTATCACTTATATTTCCTTTTTTTTTTTTTTTTTTTTTTTTTTTTTACCAAATTCAATCGCTACACAACCTCGCACATGTACTTAATTGCACTTAACATAGCTAGTCTCCTGGTAACTGCGACTTACACAAGAGCTAAGCCACACAGCAAGACAATCTGGCCATCTCTCAATATGCGTTCTTGTCTGTACTTGCATTCTCGTGGACTTGTGAAACGTCCTCAGTCACGACCGAAGTACTGTTCCGATTCAAAGTTCACATCTAGCCAAGAACAGATCAAATAACTGGACGTGTTCTCGATTCGTGGGTTTTATCAAGGATGCATCGGGAGGTGACTTGTGTGGACTTGAGGAGTCACGTTTCCCAGAATGCATTTCACCCAAATTTCACAAAAGTGGCAGCAATGGTGGCAGATGAGCTACCACATCATTGTAAGTTTCGTATTATGACTGTTGTTCTGTCACCAAATGTAGTTTTTAAGATTTTTCAGGAGAGAAATTAATATTTCAGAATTCGAATATGGGTCGGTCGCATCTCCTTCAAAGTCCTAAATGTTCAGAGATGTGATATCTGCTAGTGGGCCAAGCTAGCTAGCTCTAGCCAGCAGCCCTCATCAGTTATGGCGAGTGTCCGCAGTTATCCCGGGAGAGTCTCAATAAGGCCCAAATTTATTTCCCGCGGACTATGATGTCAGTAATTTTAAAGAAGATATCGTTTTAGAGGCGATTGTTGATCTTTTTTGAAATTTTAATGTTTCCTGGCAAATCAGATTGGGGTTTAGATTTATTAAGGTATATATTATTATGATAACGTAGCTGTAAGTTCTTTTGAATTGTGTAGGCTAATTGTCTTCATCCTAAGTGTACAGGAGTGTGCACCAGAAACAACTTATGCATATAAGCAGTGTGATGTTTGACATTTAAAATTAATATTTACAATGAATACATAAATAAAATTTTTATCAAGGGACAAATGAGGAAACCCGGTCTCATGGAGTGGCATGCTGCCAGTGAAAGACTACTCACTGGCAGGTAAAAAAATGGATGAGGGTGAGTATGATTTTGAGCGATTGTGTCAGTGCCTAAAACTGTGTTTGTGTGTGTGTGTGGGGGGGGGGGGGGGGGGGGGGGGGGGGGGGGGGGGGGGGGGGGGGGGGTGAAGGTCAGATTTGTGCATCTGCCATTATGATTAATACCTTATTGACCTTGTAAAGTGTTACAAACTCTTAGAATGTGCTTTAAAATGAAAAACAACAACAACAAAAACCAGAAAAAAAATGTAAAAAATCTAATATCTGTCATTTTTATTTTGCCCAGAGTCTTCCTGGCCACATCTGGCCTGGGCATTACCATGCCATGAAATAATGGAATCATTTAAAGGACAAATATAAGGTAATCCGCATGTGTCTCTGCTTTTGTATAACATAATGAGAGACCATTCCTGAGAATCATTCGAAAGGACATCAGCTTAAGCAGCAGGACTGTGAATATGTTCAGCGACCCACATTATAGTAACTGAAGCTCAATTTAAGGAGCTTAGGGACCCACCCATGGGCAACGGAGTGGAGGCCGGTAGTATGACTGCTGCCACCTGGCAGTGGTACAGCGTGGTGGATGCTGCACTCCAGGAGCAGCACGGCATAAGTATGGTTGTTGCAGCAAACCCCACTGCCACTACAGGTGCTGTGGTCACTACATCGGCCTCTATGGTAGGGCAAGCTAGCCAGCAAAGGAGGAAGAGGCCCAGGGACAGCCAAGGTCTCTTAGAGTTCCTAAAGGAGCAGGCAGACAGAGAGAAAGAGAGGGAGAGAGGCATTAGCTACAGAGGAGGAGAGAGAAAGGGCAGCGACAGAGAGGGCAGAGCGATATTCGTCTCTGTTTGAAAAACTGTTGAAAAGTTATAAAAGATTAAACATTTGAAAAACTGAAACGTCTACCTAGGTTTGTTTCTGTATGTACTGTAGGTGCCTCAGTAATTGTTTCCAAAGTCATAAAAACAGGCAAATCATGCATTAAAACTTTTGGTAACTGTTTATTGTGTACATTTTCAAAAGTTAAACAAAACAAAAAGTTAACAAAGTGCAATATATTAGTTATTTACAATATTTAAAAATCTTTCTGACCCTACAGAAGAGGTTAAGATATGTCTAGTGAGCATGACTGTCTGCATGTGTAAGTGAACATGACTACATATAGGCAGGAAAGCCTTTTTTAGATGTAGTCATGTTCACTTAAGACATGCAGGCAGCTCTGCAGGAGCAGACTTGGGCAGTATGCCTGGCCCGGAGGCAGTTTCCTGACAGATCCTTTGATCTCCGTCCAAGTCATGTTTATGGTTGTTTTCACCAGGTCCTGCCTCCTCCTCCTCCTCCTCCTCTTCATACAGGATGTCATCTGCTGCCACACAGGTGTCGTGAAGGATGTAACAGGCTCCAATAACTTTAGGAGCAAACAGAGGCTGGATCTCTTGTGCCGGCAGGAAGAAGCAGCGCCACCGTGTTTTAAGGACACTGAAGGTCCGTTCGATGATGCTCCTGGCCTTTGCATGATGCCTGTTGTACCTTTCTTCGACTTGACCTGTACATAAACAGTAAGTTGAAAACATTTGTCTCATAGTAACCGGCATAACAGTTTCCTGTGTGTGACTGTACGTGCAATGAGAAGGGGATAATCTTACTTGCTACAGGCTGATGGTATGGGGTCATTATAGAGATGGAGTGCTGCAGGCATGGGTATCCCCCATCTCCTCAGAGAGAGAAACCCATTGGTGGATAAAGATGCCTGCAGTTGCCCTGTAGGTGACTCCACAGGCAAGCCAGTAAATGATTAGCAGCACCTCAACTTCATCGCTCCATCCATGTGGCTTTTCTTGGGACAGCATCTGGAGCAACATGTTGATGCTGGTTCTTGATAGTCTGAAGGATGGTTTCAGATCAGCTTCAGGGGGAAGCATGGCCAGGATTGGCACATTGTCGTTGATCTGCTCAAATCTTCCTGCAGGACTTTGCTCCTGTTAAAAAAATCCTAAAACTTTTTAGGATTTTTAAACATATGAACACTTGTTAATCATGTTAGTAATTTTGTATTTAGTCTATTTATTGCTTATTTTTTATAAGAACTGTTAATTTACATGTTTTTTTTTGTATTTGTTTTACTGCACTTTAACCATGAATTTTAAGTTGAACAGAATTAATTTTTCCTCTTATGTTGTTTTAAATGTTGTTCAATAGCTTGATTAAAAAGTTAGTGTAGTCTATTACTACTACAGGTTTACTGTACTGTGGACATGAAGTGTCTTGTTTGTGTTCAAGTTTGTCTGGGGGCTTGACTGATAATCTTAAGAGAGAGATGAGGTTTGTGCTTCAGTACTGTGTGGTGATTGTTGTGCTTCACTGTACAAGGCTTGTCAGATATGATATAGATCATATAGATCTCTTAATGTTAGAAGACAACTATTTATGGCCATGAGGAAGACAAGAGGCAGGTGGGTATGTGGAATTTAGGTTAACCAATTAAAAAAACTAAGGGCTCTTCGGTCAAACAATCAGTTAAATGATTAATTATATTAGTATGAAACCTCTCATCACTTCCTTCCATTTTTGACTCAGAAAGAAAACAAGAAGTTTCCTACCGTTGCCCCTTCTATAGGCCCTTTTAACCCTTGTAGACAGCCAATAAGATGAAGCTCTCTCCGATCTCCGAAAATCCTGGCTCTCACACAGCATGCACCTGCAGTACGCGCAGGTGCATGCCTTTCCCACCAACAGGGAAACCGTTCCGTTCTGGTTCGCCATCCAAACATTGTAGTCTCTAACTTCTTGAAAGCGATCGATGCATGAGAACTGCGAAGACTCAACTTTTCTGTGTCAAAATAAAAGCTCCTGTTCATGTAGGATCTGGCAGCACATGTGTTGTGTTGTGCTTTGTTTTTATCAATATTCACATTCATAAGAACAGCAAATGACAGTTTAATTACATTATTAAATTTCTATTTCTGAAAAAAACAAAAACAAACAAAAAAAAAAACTACAGTTGTGGATTTGGGGTATGAAATAATATTTTATTCAAAAATTAAACCCAACAAGCTACACCAAAACATCCCCAATTTATGACCTCTTAGAAACTGAATGAGTTTAAAATTCCCATCCGGCATAAAAATATAAAACTGTATGATCTCACTTTGAACTGTTGAAAACAACAGCTTGTACAACCATATATCAAGACATTGTTATAATAAGTCTCAAAAAACACCGTTAACTGACTGAAAGGATAAAGAATATTGCCTACACATGTTTGACAAAGTCGAAGTTTTGAAAACGCAGATTCTGGCAGATTTTTTAGCGAGAGTTCCTTATGCGGTAGACTGATTTGCTTAACACTTTTCTAATTTTACTCATCCTTATTCCATACATCACAGGATTGAGCAGAGGAGGGCAAATCACAAAGTAAACAGAGATTACAACGCGTAAAACATTAGGCATATGTACTTTATCAAATCTACTTTGGAAGATTTCAAAGGAACATCCTAAAGAGAAATTCATTAGTGACACAAGGTGAGGTGTACAGGTATTCATGGCCTTTTGTGTGGTCTCTTTGGAAGACCTTAAACAGACTTTCAAAATCTTAATATACGAGTACAAAATGAGGACCACTGGAACAATTACAGATGGGATGAGAGCAACGATCCCATAAATGTTATTGACTGTTGAATCAGAGCAAGCCAGTTTGACCATGAGATAATTGTCACACCATACTTTCTCTAGAATATTACCACACAACTGTAAACGTAAATTCAAAGAGAGAGTAATGGTGAATTTGACAAACGATACCATCCATATCAGTACAATTAAAATAAACACGTTTTTACCTGTCATGATGTTGCCATATTGCAATGGATAACAAATAGAGACATATCTATCATAAGACATAACAGCTAAATTACAATATTCAACAGCTGCGTACGTGTACAAAGAAAATATCTGTACATAACAGAAAGCAATTGCGATTTCATGGGTGCTGGATAAAAGGTTAATTAAAAAAGCTGGGAAAAATGCTGTGCTCCCATATAACTCATTAACACACAAACTGCAAAGTAACACATACATGGGCTCATGAAGCGTCCTCTCCACACAAATAAGTCCGATTAGTGTCACATTTGCAAAAATAATCGCTACATATAACACAGTCAGGAGAGTAAAATAAAAATATTTAATATTTCCAATATCGATGTACCCAGCCAGTATAATAGTTGTGAACTGTGTAGAATTAGACATGGCTCAATCTCAATAAAATCTTGTTCAATGTAAGGAAAGAGAATACAGAATTCTGCAAAAATTATGTATTCCTTTGCTGTAAAATATCCACACTTGTGGCAAAAGATGAACTGCGTTTACTGACACATAAAATAGTAATGTAAAGCTTTCAAAAAGCACACACAAAATAGGCTGGTCCTGCAAAAAAGTACCATTAAAATTAATGTGAAATAATCCAAACTGTAGATGTGAGTAAAATCCTAGCTCTTCTTTTGGATCTATGACTCAGACAATACACCTCTTCTATTATTGTGGGGGGAAATTCTGCAGCCTAATGCCCTACCTGACTACACTTCCCAAGTCAATCCGTCATCCGACATAATGAGCCACATCTATGCCGCCTTTATATATGTGGAAGAGAGAGAGAGAGAGAGAGAGAGAGAGAGAGGGAGGGAGTGTCTGTAGAGCCCATGGCAGAGCCGGCCTGAGGCTTAACCGAACTAAGCAGCTGCTTAGGGCCCCCTTGGCCACTAGGGGGCTCCCAAGAGCACTTAATATGTCTGACAAGAGAGCTTGATTTCCCCTGTGATATATTATACTATGTCAATGGTAATCACACGAAAATGAAATATTATGTTAATGGGCTAATACCATTGCCTCTGTCAAAGCCGGTGTCACGCTCTTGCACATGCGCACTGTAAAGTACGTTAGTTGCATTGCTGCATTTTGATGCGAGGACAGTCAGACTAACGCTAGGTTACTGTCCTGGAAAAAGAAGCAAAAAAGTAATGTTGCACTTATTTTTTTTATATAAGAAGGAAACTTTACTGAGGGAGGTACTGTTTATCCAAGTTATTTGATTGTAATTGTAGTTGACTGTTGTGCACGACGGAGTATTAGGGCCACACCGAAGGAAAAAAAATTGTAAGATTTTGAGAATGAGGTCGTAATATTATGAGGAAAAAAGTCCTAATATTATGAAAATAAAATTGTAATTTTACACTATGCGTTATTGTAGAGGGGAAATATCAGCTGCCTGTGTTGAAATGAGGAACATGGATCATCTTGAAAAGTTATACTTCAGTACAGGTTTCACAAATAACAAAATGCTTAATTTTTTGGCACATCAGCACCACACATATCATAAGGTGACTGATGTGTGTGGCATGGCACGACGCCTGAGACAAACAGCAGTTGACAAAAGCAGGCACAGGCTACCACTCACTGTCCTCTTTGGGATTCACTGACAAGATTTGAAAACTTTTCCATGACTTTTCAATGACCTTGAATGAAATTTCCATGACCTTTTACTACCTACAATTACACAAAATTGCACACTTTACTCCACAGGTTGGGGCCTAATTATTAAATTACAATTAAACAACCTTTTCTATCCATGTAATGTCAGTTTTCATATTCACTTCAAACATGTAAACAACAGTATTGCAAATGGGGGTCTGTAGCAGCTTTATGTAAACAGTGTAATATCAGTGCAGTAAGGATGAAACATTGTAGTATCAGTGCAGTAGTCAGTTTAGCAGTGTAGTAAACGCTGCAGTAAACAGTGAACAGTGTAGTAGGCAGTAACCAGTGCACTTAAACAGTAGACAGTGCAAGAGGCAGGTAGACCAATGTGGGATGTTTAGATGTGCAAGTTCAGAAGCCTGATGGCCTGGTGGTAAAAGCTGTCCTTAAGTCAGGTGGTACATGCAGCCATCCTCCTGTATTGTCTGCCAGACAGTAATGAGACGACCAGTCTGCATTCTGGGTGGCTGTGGTCCTTAATAATGATGCTGTGTGCCTTCCGCAGGTACCGCTGGTGGAAGATATCCTGAATGGCAGGGAGTCTGTTGCCAGTGATGTGCTATGCTGCCTGCGCCACTCTCTGTAGTGATTTGCGGCTGTGGGCAGAGCAGTCCCCATACCAGAACGTGATGCAGCCCATCAGCATGCTCTCGATGGTGCACCTATAGAGGCTCGTTAGGATGCTGCCGTTCATGCCAAACTTCCTCAGTCTTCCCAGGAAGTAGAGCACGGTGTCACTATGTAGTGACTAGGAGAGATCCTCGCTGATGTGTACACCGAGGATCTTGAAGCTGCTGACTCTCTCAATCTCAGCATCACCAATGTGGATGGGCAGGTGTCCGCCCCCCCTTGCTGTCTCCTTTAGTCTACGATCATCTCTTTAGTTTCGCTGACTTTGACAGAGAGGCTGTTGTCCTGGCACCAGCTGGTTAGTGCCTTCACCTCCTCTCTGTAAGCCGTCTCATCGTTGTCTGTGATGAGGCCCAGCATGGTTGTGTCATCAGCAAACCTAACGATGACTTTTGAGCTGTGCTTGGCAGCACAGTCGTAGTTGAACAGGGAGTACAGTACAGGGCTCTCAACCTCAGCATTCAACCTTGGCTCTCAACCTTGGGGTTGACTCTTTTGAAGGACAGTCTCCCATCGGCCATTTCTAGGGTCAACCTGGCAGCCTTCCCATCCACATGTGGACACATGGCGGGTGCTGTGTTGTCCGCATCAAACCAAGTGTAAAAGGTGTGCTCTTCTGGGAGCAATGCTGTTTTTCCCCTTATAGTCCGCGATGCAGCAAAATCCACTCCACATGCTCCTTGGGTCAGAGCTGTAGTAGTTGGACTCCACTTTGTTCCTGTAGTTCTTCTTGGCATCCCTGATGGACCTCCGGAGGTCATATCTGGCTGCTTTGTAGAGGCCAGGGTCCCCTGAGATGTAGGCAGTGGTAGAAGGGTCTAACTTTGATGGTCAGCAGCTCTAGTACCGGAGAGCAGTGTGTTAAACACAGAAATCCGTGGCCCACGAAGAGTTAATTACAAGGCCAAACGCCTCCACTCAACCTGCCTGAGTCTTTCGCTCGGTCAAGCTGGTAAACAAAAAAACTCACCAGAGTGATGGCACCGTTGAGCATGTTTGGCTCCAGGAATGTCTCAGTGATTGCCAGAACACAGCAGTTTAATTTTGTCACTTAATCATTCTTTTAAGAGTATCAAATTAAAAGATTCCCGCTTATATTTTATATTTTTTTACCAAATTAAATCATTACATAACCTTGCATGTGTATTTAATTGCACTTAACATAGCTAGTCTCCTGCTTACTGTGACTTGCACATGAGCTGAGCCACATACCAAGACAATCTGGCTGTTTCTCAGGATGTCATCTACTGCCAAACAGATGTTGTGGAGGATGCAGCAGGCTCCAGTAACTTAAGGGGCAAACAGAGGCTGGATCTCTAGTGCCCACAGGAAGATGAAGCGCCACAGTGTTTTAAAGACACCAAGGGTCCGTTTGATGATGCTCCTGG
Organism: Chanos chanos; assembly: GCF_902362185.1. Classification (NCBI taxonomy): domain Eukaryota; kingdom Metazoa; phylum Chordata; class Actinopteri; order Gonorynchiformes; family Chanidae; genus Chanos; species Chanos chanos. Next base: position 7,293,321 of record NC_044500.1, on the reverse strand, counting down.
CCTTTGCATGATGCCTGTTGTACCTTTCTTCGACTTGACCTGTACATAAACAGTAGGTTGAAAATATTTGTTTCACAGTAACCGGCGTAACAGTTTCCTGTGTGTGACTGTATGTGCAATGAGAAGGGGATAATCTTATTTGCTACAGGCTGCTGGTATAGGGTCATTATAGAGACGGAGTGCTGCAGGAATTGGTATCCCCCATCTCCTCAGAGAGAGAAACCCATTGGTGCATAAAGGGTCTGCTTGAACATTGGTGATCTACGAAGGACAAGTGAATCATTCACAGACCCCACATTGCCAATGTACACGCCTAGAAATGCCCCCTTGGCGTCACAGATACTCTGCAATAGTACAGAGGGGAAAAATTTTCTATTGATTTATGATTTTTTTTCTGTGGCTCTGCAGGAGGAAGAATCCCGATATGGCATCCGGCAGCACAGCGGAATGCCTCATGGCCAGCAAGGTATACAAAGCCTGCCCCCGCCACCTCCAGCTCTTCTGCCTTTGAAAAATGAATGACTCTGTGGAGGATGTTCATCTTTTCCTCCACAACATTGTGGACGATCCTGCAGACTGTGGCAACTGGAACTCTAAGGATATCTGAAGTTGCCCTGTAGGAGGCTCCACAGGCAAGCCAGTAAATGGTGAACAGCACCTCAATTTCATCGCTCCATCCATGTGGCTTTTCTTGGGACAGCATCTGGAGCAACATGGTGATGCTGGTTTTCTGTCTCCTTTCCTGTCAGAAAAAAAAAAAAAAAAAACACTGAGCGCATTGATAAATTGTATATTCACTAAACCTCCGCAGCCTCTGCCATAAACGGAAAAAGATTTTTTTTTCTCTTGAATATCTCCCAAGATGATGTCTAATAGGTTATATCTGAGGCATAAAAAACCCTCCAGTTTTTTTCCCTCTCTTTTTGCCATGGCCTGAAGTGGCTGGGTCAAATTGCCCATCATCGTTATTGGCCTGTATTTCACTATCCTGACAGGCAGTTTTAATGACTTGGGTTAAGTCCAGCCAGATAGCCGGGCTCCACTTAGTCAGGCCCGTAATGGACCTAAATGCACTCATCCTTTTCCTCTGTCACACGGGCTGCATTCCATCATCTTTCATGGCCTCCAGGTGGGTTACACAGAGCCACTCTCAGGAGGAGACGGGGAGGAGAGTATGATGACAGGACAGAAAAAAGGGATGTTCGTTTTTGCTGTGTTTACACAGGAAATTTCCTCTCTTTAATTGGAGGTCTCAGACCTCTTAGGCTGGTTTCAGATCAACTTCAGAGGGAATCATGGCCAGGATTGGCACATTGTCGTTGCTCTGCGCAAATCTTCCTGCAGGACTTTGCTCCTGTTAAAAAAATGAACTTTTTAGGATTTTTATACATATGAACACATGTTAGTGATGTTTGTAATTTTGTATTTAATCTATTTATTGCTTATTTTTTATAAGAATTGTTAATTTACATGTTTTTCTTTTGTATTTATTTTACTGCACTTTAACCATGAATTTTAAGTTGACCAGAATTAATTTTTCCTCTTATGTTGTTTTAAATGTTGTTCAGTAGCTTGATTAAAAAGTTAGTGTAGTCTATTACTACTACAGGTTTACTGTATTAAACTAACTAAGGGCTCTTCGGTCAAACTACCAGTTAAATGATTAATTATATTAGTATGAAACCTCTCATCACTTCCTTCCATTCTTAGGTTGACTCAGAAAGGAAACAAGAAGTAAGCAGCAATAGGGAGATAGTGAAGGTAGATAGTGTGACACTAGATTTAAGTAACACTACACTGCACACAGGATGTGTATGTTACAGAACTGTTACAAGTCCATTGATTGATCAAGCAATATTTAATTCAATATAGTGACAAACCACTCTTTACCCATTTTTTTCCTATTGTTTCGATCATTCTATTAAAATAATGAACAAATCAACCCTGTGTTCAGAAAAATGTACCAAGTCTCCTCTCTCTCCTCCGCATCACACACACACACACACACACACACATATATATATATGTATGTGTGTGTGTGTGTGTGTGTGTGTGTGTGTGTGTGTGCCCGAAGTCCCAAGAACGGGAGTCCGTACTTGACGTACTCCGTACTGAGAAACGGCCTCTGAGTGATTAACTAGCTATACGTTTTAACATTAGCCTACTAATAGAATGCTAACTACCAATTAAGTTTAACCGCAACAAAGGATCACCTAGCCCACCAGTTGCATCCTTGTAGACGGCCAATAAGATGAAGCTCTCTCCGATCTCTGAAAATCCTGGCTTTCACACAGCATGCACCGGCAGTTCGCGCAAGTGCACACCTTTCCCACCAACAGTGAAAGCGTTCGGTTCTGGTTCACCATCCAAACATTGTAGTCTCTAACTTTCTGCAAGCTCCTTTTCCCCTGCGTGACTGATGCATGAGAGACGCGAAGACTCAACTTTTTTCCGTGTCAAAATAAAAGCTCCTCTTCATTTAGGATCTGGCAACACCTGTGTTGTGTTGTGCTGTGTCTTATCAATATTCACATTCATAGGAACAGCAAATGACAGTTTAATTACATTATTTCTGAAAAAAGAAACCTACAGTTGTGGATTAGGAGTATGAAATAATATTTTATTCAAAAATTAAACCCAACAAGCTACACCAAAATATCCCCAATTTATGACCTATCAGAAACTGAATGAGTTTAAAATTCCCATCCAGTGTAAAACTGTATGATCTCACTTTGAACTGTTGAAAACAACAGCTTGTACAACCATATATCAAGACATTGTTATAATAAGTCTCAAAAAACACCGTTAACTGACTGAAATTCAAAGAAATTCAGATTATGGCCTACAGATGTTTTACAAAGTCAAAGTTTTGAAAATGCAGATTCTGACAGATTTTTGAGCTAGAGTTCCTTATGTGTCGGACTGATTTGCTTAACACTTTTCTAATTTTACTCATCCTTATTCCATACATCACAGGACTGAGCAGAGGAGGGCAAATCACAAAGTAAACAGAGATTACAACGCGTAAAACATTAGGCATAGGTACTTTAACAAATCTACTTTGGAAGATTTCAAAGGAACATCCTAAAGAGAAATTCACTGCAACTGCAATTTACTGCAACTTCACAAGGCAAATGCAGTAACACTTCATTACTGAATGAATGTTATCGCTTGTTGGAGACAGTATGGTATAAAAAAAAGATTTCATACTTAATAATGCATAACAATTCAATTACTTCTATAAACTATCTTTTGCATTAAACCCATTAAGCATATTAAATATTGCACTATTATTCATATATGTTTATGTTCCTGCTTCCATTGCCACTCCTCAATCATTTGGTCAAATATTGGGTTACAAACTGAACTTGAATAAAAGTGAGATAGATCTCATTACACATCCTACTCTATAAAACAACCCATCATAACTTTATGTATGTCAGAATATAGATTAGACATAGAAGCTTTGCTCCGCTGTTATCTTAAACTCAGAGAAGATTGTGCTCAATCTGTCTTTAGCTGCTTGAGTCAATTCTGTCAACTAGATGTTCTGCCACAGTTCTCTCATCTGTTCAATGTGTACCAAATTTCCTCCTGTAGACTTTCCTCCTTTAAGTGGATGGCCTGATTCTACAGTTTGTCTCTAATGAGAATGTTCCAAGACAGCGTAAAATTACTTGTAGAGGATTAGGTCTCTTTGAGGGTTAGCTTAACCAGCTCTCAGAGTTTATTACTGAGAAATTATATTAGAATTTTAAAATACTGGATTCAGTATCAGTCTTTTGATATCACTTCTATGTGGCTGGCTATGGAAGCAAAATTCACCAAACATGTGTCACTGAAGGCTCCAGAACATTCTCCCATTCTCTCATGTACTTTACGCTATAATCCTCTTGACAGTTTCCTGAGACTAGGAAACTTTGAAAGGCTTAATTTCCTATATTTGCACGAGGCTCTACAATTTACATTCTGAGCCATAGACTCCATAAAGGCCCTGTCGGAGAAGGATTGCAGGGGGAAGTAATTTCAGACGAATTCCGGTTGGAGATTTTAAATTGTGTACATATATCTTCTATCTGTGCAAGACTCGCCCTTATCTGGCGTGAAGTTGTATAGTGTGCCCACTACACAAAGGCTAGATTGTATAAGGTTATGATAGTGTATCTCCGGCACATGGTGGATATCAGCAATCCCTAGCAAACATGTTTTGGCCGGGCTCATCTTCATATAATCACTGGAGATTTTTAATACCTTAACAGACAGGGGGATCTCCCCCTATTACCTTCCCTTCCCTGTCTAAATCCAAAAATGATATTATAGCTTTTGTCACCCTGTTGGTGAGATGATTGATTTTGACTAACTGAAAACTGACATTACCTCCCTCTCATATCTGCCGAGTAGGACTGTTCAAGCTTTACACTTGTACTGGAATCAGTAATGTTGGGTTCTTTTGACTGCTCTTTAGTAGCACCTAGTGGTGATTGCAAATAGCTTTACTGAAGAGGAAGTGATATAACAGACAATATTCAAGATAACAGGAAGTAGTGTCCAGGAGCTTCCCTTTTTTTCGTGGTTTCATGGAGTGAGCATCACAACATTGCAATCCTTTTAATCCTTTGCCTTAAGGTTCATAAATCGGCTTCATCTGCCAGTCATTTGCTATTTATAGTTATATTAACATGTTTATGTGACTATTTCTTGGGTACAGTATTTCTGATGATGGGACGTTTACTGTTAACTGCATGTAGATGTATTAGTGTTTGGTGTTCAAAGCTTTGATGCTTGTGTAAGGGATATGTACTGTTGTATCTTTATCCTTATTGACATACTTACCCTCAAACATCTGTTTACATTGGTTTATGTCAATAATCTTTCCTCTACTTATGTATGAGAGATGCTGATTAGTACTTACGAAGGTGTTCACCTGTATGTATTTTTGTTTTCTTTTTCTTAGTTTTAGAAATTATATTTTCCTACAATAAATCCTGCCAAATACAACAACCTGTCTGTTCCATAGAGGATGCAACATTGGAGAATATTATATTTAGCTAGCTGTATAGCTGAAAATACGTTGCCTGAAACAGGTTTTAGTGAGGACAGCATAACACTTTAACAAAGACTCAGAACTGTATAATTATTTTATATTATGATACAGTTGCATTAAATTAAGTAATATTCTTAGATAAGTCGTGTTATTATACTATTTATAGGATTTTATATGACATGGCATTTTATATATTTCTTAAATCAAAATATAAGTTCATTAAAATAGTTTTAAATGTAGGATAAAAAAACAAAAACAAAAAAACAAATCAGGAATGTATGACACATTTGACTGTGAAGTTACCACCACTCTTCTTCTTCTTCTTCTTCTTCTTATCAGAAATAGTAATTGTACTAAGCAATAATAAGGGTTACTTTTTCTGTGACACTAAAATGATAGAGAAAACTCCCTCTAGATATGTTTTGAATAAAATAATAAAATAATTAACTGAGCTGAAATAAGTGGATTTTAAATATTTAACTTTGTCACAAATTGGATGACAGACTGCATGGATGTGCTGTTGATCAACGTTTATTTAGCAGGGGGTAGGCCAAGAAATAAAAGCACAGGAACACAGAAAAGAACAAGACAGGATACCAGGCAGGATAAATACAGGCAGGAAAACAAGGCTTCAGGAATGCAAAAATCAGAATAACGATGAGATCACCCATAGTTAGGTCAGGTCACATGAGGCGAAGACTTCATAACAAAAAGAATTATTGATTGTTTCACTGGACCAAGGTAAACAAGGAAGTGTGTAAACCATGAAAACCTAACTCAAAATGGCCACAAGAGGGGAGAGTGAGAACCAGGGGTGTGAAAAACATGAATATTGATTATCTGATGATGTGCTAATGACACTTTTCCTTGAGTAGCTCAGTAATATCTTACTCAAAAGAATGTTCCTGAAAAGTGTAGTCACAGCTGTGCTAAGGCACCAATACCTAAGAAAATGCCAAGAGTGTTTAAGTGGATGAAAGACATTTAAAGAGGTTTTATTTCCCTAAATTTCAAATGGTTAGAACAGCCCTGAAATGAAGAGTCAACCAAGTATGGAACTATATATTGTCCTGTTTTACTGTATTATATTTATGAAGATGCACGTAAACAACACTTAAAAGAGCGCTTAGATATTATGTTAAAATAGAACAGAAAACAGACCACAACACAGGTGAAGCCATTGATTAGAAAGCAAGTAAAGCATCAGATAAATCAGAAGTTTACATGAGCTCTGCGGTTTCCAAAATGCTATGTGAGAGGATAAATTATTTTTCTGCATGCATTTCTAATTTTTGTCAGTCTTATCCCATATATCACAGGATTAAAGAGTGGTTGGCACATCAAAAAATAAAGTGACATAAATATGCGTAATGTAGCAGGCATTTCTATATTTCCAAATCTACTTTGGAGAACTTCAAAGAAACAACCCAAGGAGAAATTAAGAAGTGATGCTATGTGTGGAGTACAAGTGCTCATGGCCTTCCGCTTAGTTTCCCTGTTAGAATTCCAACAGATCTTCAAAATTTTCATGTATGAATACAAGATCAGTAACAATGGAATACCTAATGAAAAAACTGTGAAAAACAGACCATAAATGTTATTCACATCTGTATTTGAACAAGCGAGTCTAACTAATAAGTAGTTGTCACAATACACTTTCTCAATGACATTGTCACACAGCTGTAGTCGTGCACTCAAGAAGATGGTAAAACCATATTGTATAAAACAGAATAGCCAAGAAAGCAAAATGAACACAAATACTTTATGATGAGTTATTATTTTACTGTAATGGAAAGGATAACAGATAGAAACATATCTGTCATAGGACATAACAGCTAAATTGCAATATTCCAAAAGCGCATAAGTGTACAAACAAAAAATCTGTATAAAACAAAAAGTAAGGGAAACTTCACTGATATTAGAAATTACATGAACAAGAAGAGATGGGAACAAAGCTGTGCTTCCATACAATTCATTGAGAGACAAACTGCACAGGAAAATGTACATGGGCTCATGTAAGGTTTTTTCTATAGAGATTACACCAATAAGCAATGCATTTGAAAACAAGATTATTAAATACAGTAGAGTTAACCCAGAAAAATAAAAATATCTCATGGGTCCGACATCTGTATATCCTAATAATATTATAGACATGAATTGAGTTGCATTTCCCATGATTTTTGAAAATTATTCAGATGTAATAAAATCCAAAAAGAGTACTGTTGATTAAAACGTGCTGCTTAGGCAGTCATTCCCCTTGTACTAGCATGCTCCACAATTTGTGTTTGAGTTACCTTCCATATTGTAAAAAGTTAGCGTCCACTGTGGTGCTGAGTATTTGATATTATTCGAAATGTTCTGAACAACAAACTACACTGAAACCCATTAGTAAATCAATTCAAAGACAGTGGTCTAACCTGCTTTATATCCTTAGCTTGGTGAAAGAAAGTCCCAGTGCACAACCTTGATGGAATTCATTGTAACTATGGCAAGGGTGTCAGTTACACCGACTGATAGTCATTTCTTATGTATAAGAATACTAAACACAGAATACTAAATTTGTAACTGTTGTGCAATCCTCATATAACAATTGTGTAATAATTCTTGTTGTCATCTCAGTTTCTGTAACAGTATACAGAAATATTTCCACAGATGTACAGCATGTCTTTTGCATTACCAATTCAGCTATAATTTGATTATTTTTTTAGCCATAATTTTTAAAATACATTAAAACAACAACAACAACAACAAAAAAAAAACATTTAAGTTTAAACTGAAAGGAGCTGAGCTCTTATGATCTCATGTTTTCCACCATTTAGACTGTGATTTTTGTCTCAGCTCATGTATTATAAATTCTGCAAATGTAGCTAAATTAGATTTTTTTTTTTTTTACAAGGACAGGTTCAAGTTGTAAAGCTTTTGAAACTCTCAGTAGATCATATGCAATTTTCAGGAAGTTCCTTAAGTGGTCTTCCCTTTCCCCCTTCATTTTAAACTAAATTCAGAAATCTCTGATATTGTTCCTGTTAATTCCTCAAAATAATATTAAGGGCATACAAAGATATCAAGATGGGTTTTTTTTTTCTTCCATTCATTGAACTTTTAATGAAGGTGATCCTTTCTTTTGACACATACCTAATTCCATGCCAGTAAATTGCTGTTTTAGCTTAGCTACAGCTAAGGCTCCCAAACTTTTGTTTTAATGTAAAGCATAGGCAATCACATGATAAAACTTTGTAATACATTCTGGAGCCCTTCAAGATTGTAACCTAATGAATGACAAATAAAACAGACTCTGCCTTGTTCCTGCACTGAATGTCCAGAACAGTTGTTTGCTTGGGTGGCAAGTTGTGGTTCTGTATGTTCCAAGACAACCAACAGTGTAGCTCTATTAATCAAAAAATTTGTACATCACGACAAAGCAAAAAACAACACAACATATACAATTAAAGGTATTCTTTCACACACTTAGTGATTACAGGCAAACCATGCATACAGGCTTTCTCTGTCCCACACACTCTGAAAACTTTATTGTTACTTTAAAGCAGAAAGCAAAGCATTTAGAACCCTTCAGAATTCTACTAATCCCAGAAACAAAGGACAAAGGAGAATGGTAGTCATCTGTGCTCTCAAAAATCTTCTACCTACATTGGACGGGAGGAAAAAAAACAGATGCATAAGCACTTACAGCAGCAGCCTAAAATATTCACTAATATCATCATGGAGTCCCTATATCAGCATCTTCATTTAACCTGGGAGTAGTGGCCTAAGTAATACAAGCAGTTTTGTTAATATGCTTGAGTATTATGTAGAAAAGGAGGACAAAAGATGTTGAAAGGCCAAAATGAGATGGCATATTAGAATAGTGTGATGATCAATTATTTTTTAGGATTCACTGGTCAGTGTTTGTTTTGAGAGTGGTGTGATTGACCTGGCCTGCAAAAGTTCAATTAGTTATCAGGGCAGAGATAGCAACCACTTCGGAATATTCTCTGTAAGGCATGTGAGAGGATTAGTGCCCTCTTTAACCCTTAAAAAAGTAATAATAACTAGGCAAAAACAATCCATTGAGTTAAAATGAGTTCAAGTCTCCTTTCAGTCAGTGTTTCCAAGTATCACAAAAATATATACTGTAAAAGTAAGTGAACACCGAGAATGAAAACATTCCAGAACTGTACAGCCATTGAGACAGTACCTGTCCTTTACACTTTCCATTTGAAGCCAAATGTCTTGATGTTGGGCATTGGTGAAATGTCTTTATATGTCTGAACGCTCCATAGTTGTATACCAGGGTTCATAGAACTCCTGAAACTGTTTACACCAACATGCCTAAGCCATGACTGTCATAGCTTTATACTCTAAGAAAAATTTAGAGTTGTATACCAATATATTTATTGTTTTCGAATGTGTAGCTATTGAAATTATAAAATAAAATAATAATCTTTGCCTTAATAGAATGTGTTTGACATTTGGATATGACTAAAGATTGCCATTTTTGATAACTGTTAGTTGTAGTGGTAATAGTTGTAGTAGTACTAGGAATAGCTGTGCCATTAGTAGCTGGTATGAATAGAACTGATGAGCAATTTTCCATCTTAATACTCTACAATATATTGTTCATGTGTTGAAACAGATTTTTTTTAAAAGTTCTCTCTAGATATGTTTTTCATGAAGTTCAAATTGAAATGAATGAACTTATTAATAATTGTAAAAATATTTTATGCGTATCAGTATTGATTGTTTTAAACTTTGCTTGTGATGTCATTTTTCATCTGACATGTTGAGGTAACACATCCATTCTAAAGAGTAATGCCTTGGAGAGAGATAAAAGTTTTTAAATAAATGAAAGATTAATGAACATTTCTGAGTTATATTAAATAATTATGTGAATTGACTAATTAATTCAATAATTATATTTTATTATAACTCAGTATGGCTGTAACCATCCTTTGCAAAGGAGCCAGTACCTGACAACATATCATCAATGTTTACGTGGATGAAAGATGTTTAAAAAGGTTTTCTTAAATGTCATGTAGTCAGAACAGCCCTGATTTGAAGAGTCAACCAAATATAGAGAAAATATATTGTCCTGTTTTGCTTTACTATATTTATGAAGATGCACATAAACAGTAGTTGAAAAAGCATTAAGATACTTTATTAGAACAGAACAGAAAACAGCCTATAACACCTATGAAACTATTGCTGAGAAAGCAAGTACAGCGTTAAAAAAAAATCAGAGTACAAGTTTACATAAGCTCTGCGGTTTCCAAAATGTTATATGAGGGAATAAATTATTTTTCTGCATGCATTTCTAATTTTTGTCAGTCTTACTCCATACATCACAGGATTAAAGAGTGGTTGGCACATCAAAAAATAAACTGAGATACATATGCGTAAAGTAGCAGGCATGTTCACATTTTTAAATCTACTTTGGAGAACTTCAAAGAGACAGCCAAAGGAGAAATTAAGAAGTGATGCTATGTGTGGAGTGCAAGTGCTCATGGCCCTCTGCTTAGTTTCTCTGTTAGAATTCCAACAGATCTTCAAAATTTTCATATATGAATAGAAAATTAGTGACAATGGAATACCTAAAGCCAAAACCGTGAAAAACAGACCATAAATGTTATTCACATCTGTATTTGAACAAGCGAGTCTAACTAATAAGTAGTTGTCACAATACACTTTCTCAATGACATTGTCACACAGCTGTAGTCGTGCACTCAAGAAGACAGTAAAGCTAAATTGTAAAAAAGTGAATAGCCAAGAAAGCAAAATGAACACGAATACTTTATGATGAGTTATTATTCTACTGTAATGGAAAGGATAACAGATAGAAACATATCTGTCATAGGACATAACAGCTAAATTGCAATATTCCAAAACAGCATACGTGTACAAACAAAAAATCTGTATAAAACAAAAAGTACGAGAAATCTCCTTGATATTAGAGATTATATGAACAAGAAGAGATGGGAACAAAGCTGTGCTTCCATACAATTCATTAAGAAACAAACTGCACAGGAAAATGTACATGGGCTCATGTAGCGTCTTCTCTTTGCAGATCACACCAATAAGCAATGCATTTGAAAACAAGATTATCAAATACAGCAGAGTTAACCCAGAAAAATAAAAATATCTCATGGGTCCGACATCTATATATTGTGATAATATTATAGACATGAATTGAGTTAACTGAGTTGTATTCATCATGATTTTTGAAAATTGCTCAAACATATAAAATCCAAAAAGAGATTTTTTAGTTAAAATATACCACTTAGACAGCCACTTCCCAGGTACTCGCATGCTCCACAATTTGTGTCTGAATCATTCACTGCTGTGGTGAGTGTTTGATACTACTCAAACTGTTCATTACATGCATCAGGCCTATGCTATCAGCAAATCAGTTTAAAGAGAGTGGTGGAACCTGCTTTATATCCTTAACTGGGTGAAAAAGTATGCAGTCCAAAACTTTGATGGAATAAACTGTAACCATGGCAAGGAAACTCCCTCAGTTTCGGTCACACCCTCTGATTGCTGGTGTTCACAACACTGAGATTGCAACCACTGTGCTAAAAATTTAAGACTGAATGTTTTTTTTTTTTTTAAATTGTACTTCTGTTTTTGTGGGTCAGTAGTTCAGAACACCATACTACTGACTGAATTAGGGTGGTAGAGTATCTAGTTCAGTGACAGAAATGATGTCTAACTACTGAAGGTCTGCATTGTCTAATTTTACTGTCTTTAAGCAGTGTTGCACTTAACACTCTAACATTTTTAAAGAAGTTTAAAAAAAAGAATCAGTGTGATCAACAAAATATGCTATATTTGGGATCATGTGCATTTCCAGAAGTTTATACTGTCATTACAGGAGGCAAAAATAAAATTAGCTTTGCAAACTTAAAATAAATGTGCAAAAAGCTAACCCTTTGTCTTAAAAGAAAGGCAGTTAGTTTAGTTTAGTTTAGTTTAGTTTAGTTTAGTTTGGTTTAGTTTAGTTTAAGAGTTTATTTGTCATATGTAGGTTAACACAGGGTCAACGGCAGGGGTGGACAGTAACAAAGTACATTTACTTGAGTACTGTTCTTAAGTACATTTTTCAAGTATCTGTACTTTACTTGAGTGTTATTTTTTTTGGAAACTTATGACTTTTACTCCACTACATTTGAAATACAAATATTGTACTATTCACTCCACTACATTTCTATGAAGGTTCTCGTTACTCGTTACTTTAATGCATAGCTTGTCAGCGGACGAATTTTCTTTTCTAAAATGCAATAGGGCATAGTGTGTTCATCACAGGGGAAAAAACAATCACAGTCAACTGCTCCAATGCTGTCAGTCAAGTGCGTGCTGCATTTTTTTTAACAACTGAACTTGGCGGTTTTACTGATGGCTACTACAATGGAAGATAAAGATGATAAAGATAAAGGTTCCTTACCACAGCAGCCATGGCCATATCTTAAGTCCATGTCTGAGATTTTTGAAATCAACTGGTTTCCAAGCTAATTGCTTCCCGTATGCGTTCGCGCGCTGTGTTCGCCTAAAACTTACAATCATATGCCACAGTAGATATGAGATGTGACTTGAAAATTGCGATTTATATGTTTGTGAATGTGTGTCGAATCTGGTGACAGAGGCAGACCACAACTTCTACTGTTAACACAGTGTGTGAACACGTACGGAAACCAGTTGGCTTGAAAACCATTTGGGGCATAACACCGGGTCCTGTGTGAATCCACTGTTGACGCATACTAATAGTTACCTAGCGTAAATGGCGAGTTAACGTTACTGACAAAAATCCTTTCAGAAATATATATTTTAATCTTGTCAGGTAAACACAGTAATATTTGTAAGGTCAGCGGATTCACGTAGGACCCGGTCCCAATAAGATGAGGGGGGTGGGAATCAAGCAGTGACGATGGTCATCCAGCTGTTTCACATTTCAGACAATGCTATGTAGTAGAAGTAAAATTAACCTAGCCTACAACATTATGACGTGTTTATCCTTTTAAGGCCAATCTGAGTTAACCTAGTGCCTGTTTAACTGAAGCTATACACTGTCTTTTAAAGAGGAAGCATTTGGTTCAACTGTGTTTCTATAGGCTTTGTAGCATATTCCACAAGCTTTTTATTCTACAGGTTGTACAAGCAAGTCAGTGCATTCAATAGGTTGTTTCAGAGTCATTAGACTCTGTAAATGCATTGTTGCAACAATACAACGATGTGATGACATTAAAAAGAAAATGTACCTTTGAATACTTCAGGTATTTTTAAAAGCAAGTACTCCAGTACTTTAACTCAAGTAAAAATTGAGCTGAACAACTTTTACTTGTATTGGAGTAATATTTGACCAGGAGTATCTATACTTTTACTCAAGTAATGGGGTTGTTTACTTTGTCCACCTTTGGTCAACGGTACAATGAAATGTGTGAGACGAGAGAAACAGGTCAACTCAGCAATAGAGCACACTAGTTGTAGAATAAAAGTACAGTAGGGATTTAAATAAATAAGAGTACACACTAAGGAGTAGAATAGAGCAAAACAGGGAATTAAAAAAATAAGTAAGAGTAGGAGAATAAAATAGAATATGAAATATACACTATATACATGCGAAGGAGGCTTAAAATTAAAATTTAAAGTGGCGAGTGTGAGCAACGGTATTGCACATGGGGGATGTACAGCTTTATGTACCAGTGCAGTGTCAGTGCAGTATCATGTAAACATTGAGAATCAGACATGAAGTAATCAGTGTGCAGCAGTGCATTGAAACTGCAGTAGACAGTTACAAAGACTACTATGAATCAATCGAAGTATTGTTATCTAATCAACAAATTCGATTTTTTCAATTTAACAAGTAACCTGTGTTAGCCAGCCAGATGTAGAGAATGAAGTCAGTTTTAATTGAAAATACAGTTGAAGTCAATATGTGTTTGTAAAATATTAGACACATTAAATGCATTTTTTTCTGTTTGCACTTTTATCATTGCAAGCATGCTACTGTTGCCGCATAGATTTAGCAGCATGACCTATAACTGGAAACTCATTTAATTCACTTCAAGGTAATCAATACATGTTTATGCCTATGCTTCGTCTTTATAGCATTAGCTATGTGGATGTGTTATTTTGTTGTTGTTGTTTGTTTGCAGCAAAGATTTATTATATACATATTACGGTAAAAAAACAAAGCAAAACAAACAAACAAACAAAAAACACCACCACCACCACCAACAACAACAACAACAAAAAACCCTTCAACCTATATAAGATGCTTTTCTTGGAAACAACATCAGCTCTTTCTCATCAGCTCCTGATTGCAACAATGAGACATCATTAGATGAGAACACATTTTGCTGAGCAGAGCGGTACATTTGTAAGTAGGAGAGACAGGAAAGAGGGCAGCAGACTTGGTTGCTGCGTCAGCCATAGCATTACCTTGAGAAACAGGGTCAGTAGAACCCGTGTGGGCACAGCAACAGTGAGTGGAAATAAGAGAGCAGTGAACAAGTTTTCAATGAGTGACTTGTGGTTAATAGGTTTTCCTGTGGAATTAAGATACCCACGATTTTTCCACAGAGCATGGACGTTGTGACAAATGTTTAGAATCAGTGTACACAGTGATGTTTTGACCTTTTCCTAGAATAAATGCACGGGTCAGGGCAGATAGTTCAGCCACTTGCACAGAGAGATGGCCAGGAATTCTGGCACTCTAAGTCACAGCATGTGGGCTGCACACAGCATATGCAGTACATGGTAAACCACATTTCTCAGTGTAGAGCCATTTACAAAGAAAACAGAATCTGGGTTAGACAGAGGGGTGTCAGACAAATCTTCTTTGGGTTTTATGTTAGTGTTCATGATGGCCTCGCAGGAGTGTGGCTCTCAGTCCTCAGCTGTGGGTCAAAGAGTGGGAGGGTTAAGGACAGTACAGTGTTTCAGAGTGACATGAGACATGGTTAACAATACATTCTGCCAATGCAACATCTTTGCAGGAGTGAGGTATGCAGTATTTGCCTGTACAATAAGAGAGTGAACAGCCTGGTGTACATATACAGTAAGAGGGTTCATTGCAACAAGGTCAGCAGTTCCTAACACTCAATTGCAGCTACGACAGGATACAAACATGGTACCATAGCTCTTTCAGTGGTAGATTAGCATTTTGAGTGATAGCCCATTGGTCATTACTTATCACCATGGGTCTGGGTTGGAATGAAACCTTCACGTTCAGAGACAAACAAATTGAATGATTTGTTGTAATCAGGTAGGCCGAAACAGGAAGAGCTAGGTAAGGCAGTGTTGAGACCTGAGCCTTTTCAGCATCAGGAGTCCAAGTCAATGAGTCAGTTAAAGCTAAATGTTTACCACTGTGTGTGATGTCATACAGTGGTTGGGAGATCTCTGCATAATCACGAAGCCTGCGCCCTGAGTCTTCTGCTCTGCTCCCCTTATGCCTATGAGTGCATATCCACACACAGCTCCAACATTATTGTGAAATTTGCAGATGACACAGTGGTGGTAGGCCTGATCTCCAGCAACAACGAGACAGCCAATCTGGACGAGGTGCAGGCGCTGTCATCATGGTGCAGGGAGAAGCAGAGGACCCGGCACACACCACTCAGGATCTACGGCACCCTGGTGGTAAAAGTGAGCAGCTACAGGCACCTCACATCTCTTAGGACCTGACATGGTCCACACACATCACCACCGTTTCAGTGACTGCCCTCTGGCAAGCGTCTCTGCTCCACCATGGCCAAGACTGAGAGGCTGAGAAGGAGCTTCTTCCCTCAGGCCACACGGACCATAAGCACTTAAAAACATAAACAACACACATCCTGCACCTATTTTACACCCTACATCTTTTTGCAGCTCACTGCACCTTTACACTGCAAATTATTTATATCCTGCAAATTGTTTAAACACTGCAAATATTTTTTTCCCTTCCCAGTACATGACAAAAGAGTTTTTTTTGTACTTGTGATAAATTTTACCTGTTCATTCATGCTCATTTTTAATACTGTAATTATCTATGTCATTTGTGTTTAGAAGGTTTTTTTTTGTTTTTTTTTTTTTTTTTAACAAGGTTATGTATATTTAATAAGTACTTTGTCTAATAAGCAACTGTTGCTTTTGGTTCAGGGCCATTTATTGTCTTAAGCATTTCTCATTGGTTTCATTTGACTGATGATATTTTGAAGATTTAGCATTACTCGAACTTTAAGTGCAAGTGCCTGAAAATGTGTGAAATTGAAAATAATTGAATAAGCATATTGCATCGCTGCTATTCTTCATCATTTAAAAAAAATATCTGTTATCAGACAATTCTTATTTGTCTTAAAATAACAAATTTGTTCATGGGGTTAAAACTTGAAGATAAAAGAGGCCATTAAACAGGACCGATTGCATCATTTAGTCTGACATCTCTTTATTTTCCTCTGTGCCCTCAGTTCCATGGCCTTTTTCACCTCAGCTTTCCTCATTTTTTGTTGTACTGATAATATCAATACATCTGTCAGTCATTTCGTATGCAGGCTCACCCTGCACCATGGGATCTGCAACAGTGGCTCCATGACCACAGAGTAAATCAAGATGAACTAATAATAATGGCAATGGCAATTAGCAGGCTGAGGGTGTTAACTGTCCTTCTGCCTTCATCCATGGAGGATTGAAGGTCTAGTCTGTGAAAGTCCTTCTGAGGACAGATGTAAATGGCTCGTATGGGAATAATATGTTTGTGGTGGAGTAATTATCTGTTGCTGAGTGACCAGTGACAGAAAAATAAGAAAAAATGTTTTCTTACTATATTCTTTTTATTAGAAATGACAGTGTGAGGTTTTGATCTTCCTACCATGATGTCGTAAAGGAAACATTTGTTTTTCAGATACTTCAGCTAACATGGATATAAAGCTATTTAATTTCCCCTTTACCTAAAGCAGATTATTAGAGAGAGAGAGAGAGAGAGAGAGAGAGAGAGGACACAACCTCAGAGAGCAAAAAAGACGATATAATAGAACATGATTACAATGATTTATTATGACTTGTTACAAACAACTTTATTAAAAAATAATAATAATAATAATAAATAAAAACTTAATTTCCTTGGCTACTACACCAATGGGACTTAATTAAAATGTTCCAGACCTGTGGAATATCTAATCTCATCCCTCTGAGGAAAGTGGTGGACAGAGTGCCCTGTGGGATACAAGGCAAATACAACTAATTTAACATGTTTATCACAGCTCAGTTACATCATTACAAACACTTCAATATTCCCTGCAGAGTGAATGTACACTACAATGTCAAAGCCTTGTGTTTTAGGTCTTCACATTTCTACTGTAGTTGATTTCTCTAGCCAAAAAACCTGCATCACTGTGACCTTTGACATGGAGAATTATTTTAAGTTGCTTTGGATAAGAATGTCAGCTCAATGAATAATAGCAATATAAATGTATTGCGTATCAAAAATGACTGCACTGTAGTTTAAGGTTCTCATTATCCCTTAGTTATTGAGAAAAAAAACATGCACTGTTATTCATAGGGATGGGGATATTTAATTGCCAGTACTGATAATGGTCTATTCTTGATATTTAATAGCATACTTCACTGTCTAAAACAACAGAACACTAGTTGTAATAAAAAAGAGGAGATTTTCCACATTCTTTAATTCTATTCTCCTATCAGTGCAAACGTGTTCTATGTAGTTCATTTTTAATGCTATTCTTTTAAAGCATGTGCTTAAATTCCTTGATTGAGGAGATGGAGAGTTATTGTGTTGAACCTGGCTCCATAAAACAGCCAAAGTGAGGAGTTTCAGTAAATCAGTCAGTTTAGGTGTTTTGATCTTTTGATGTGTGCATATATGATGTGTGCATATTTAATATCTTATGATAAATTATTGAACATCTAATCTGAAGTTTGACCCCTCGTGGAAAAGGACAGTGAAAATGGATCTTTTTGACTATAGTAGTGGGCCTGGCATGGACAGCTTAGCAAAATACATTACTCTACTAGATAAATTGTTAGAACAGAATAAGTGACATAACCATACACTGACATACTCATTTCTCTAAAAATATTCACTTGAATTAGATAAATGAACAAATTTAATGTGATTTCAGTGCCCTTTCCACATCTTGTCTTAATGTTCACATCATGTTATGTGCTTTCGTGAGGAAATATTTGGAGGAACTTTGAGGCCTGCTGATGAGAACTTGATGTCATCTCTTCAGCCATATACCTAGATATTTGGCTAGATTTGTCTTGTTCCTCATCTAGCACTCAGCTGGCTTACACGCCCTGTCCTAAACTAACTCCAATACAGATGACTCCATTTCCTTTACTACACACTGATGTGATGTTTAGAGGAGCAATTAAGAGTGCTCTTGAGCAGTTCAATTTTCTGTGTCATTACTCAATAAGGTTTATACTGGTGCTCCCTACACCATGAAAAACCATGAAAAAAATATCATCTTATTAACAGCTGTCATTTTGACAAGTGTTGCATATTGCAGTGGTTTAGTGATAGACACATACCTGTCATAGATAGTGGTGTAACGGTATGTTAAGGATTTACTTGTAAACTTATAAACTTGTTCAAGTTTATAAATAGCCATAATTTCCGCTTTGCACTCCACTCTGTTTTTTTTCCTTGTACTGGTGATATTTACATTTGCACGATGCCGCATGAGACATCTCAGATGAGTAATCATGTTCAACGTACTGCCAGAAACATACTCAATTTCATATGAGCAATGCTCTGCCTTGGTCTTACCCGCTTGCCTTTGCTCATTACTACTGTAGTTCACTGGAAAACCGAAATGTTCCCAAACAGGAGACCTGAAGGATACAGGAGGGTCCTCAAGCTCTAGGTTTGTGCATCACTGAGCATGTGCTAATTCAGTCACGGCTCTATCAGAGAAGAAACTGCGTTTTTAATTTTAGTTCCACACACAGAAATGTAGAGGAGAGGGCACACTGTATCTTCTCAAATATCACTTTATTTGTGAATGTTTCGGTCGACTGACCATCAGAACATAAAAAAAGTTATGCACGTAATGTGCCTGGTTAAAGCTAGACTCTATTCACTCGGATCACAACACGCACAAAACCAAATGTCCTGTACCGAAAGGTACGGCACAGATACGTGTACCGTTACACCCCTAACACAAAATATACAGCTTGCCCTAACTTTAAAAAGAATAATAATTTTGTGATATACATGTGTTATAGGGTTAATTGTGGAATGAATACTGAGTTTTGTTACATTAGTAATGTAATGAGAGCTGAACAGGCTACGTGGTTCCGTCCTCCAGAACTGCGACACGAGACCGTGAGCGTTTGTACCACGGTTTCGGTCTTAGTTTCAGAGCCTTTACACCGTTAGTCATGGGCCATTGCTGATAACAGTGAGAATTCTGAAGCACAATATGCATAAAGTAAAAATGCCTGTACTAGACAAGCTGGATAAGAGATTACCTCACTATCCAATAGAAAATTACTCAGTAGTTTTGGGTAAAATGCAGTACTTGCAGTTGGGTAAAAAGCACTGAAAAACAAAGCAGCATTGACTTACGGGGACTGTCTCTAGTCCATATATATGTGCTTTGCAGCGGCCAGAGGCCCAACTTCCACCATTACCACCAACAACACGGCCTTTGAAACATGAAAAGCCTCTCTTAAATCCATTGATGCATACCAAGGTAGTGGTAAAAGAAAAAAAATGCTGTTACTTCTGTGGGCCTAGATTAACATAACACCCCACATGGAAGCTTAGTATTTTGACAGGAATGTATGTGCAGAAAATGTAACGTCTTTCCCCCTGCTGAAACTCATCCCTAAGCCGGAGATTGACTTTCTCCATGTTTTTAATCCATGATCAATGCTCTCATGGCTCATGATTCAGTGTGTACATTCAAACTATATTCAGAGTATATTGTTCAAAGTCTATGTGAATTGATTAGTGCATCTATACTCCATTTGCCCCCATTGTTATATGTTTGTCTGTTTAATACCTGTTTTACTCTGAACAAAGGTCAGCTGGTTACTAATTAAAGAGAGAGAGAGAGAGAGAGAGAGAGACAGAGAGACAGAGACAAAGAGGGAGAGAGAGAGAAAAAACAAACTCGCAAAAACTTGAAACAGACTTCAAAGGCGTACTCAGGGATTGAATTATTTTATTCTTGTTTAATCACTTAATATAGATAGAGCAGGAGGGTTTATTTTGAGTGGTAAGCTTAAAGATCA